>NC_080675.1:165966897-166275931 GCF_030445035.2 Dasypus novemcinctus | reverse complement strand
CGTGTAGTGCTGATGCGTGCAAGGAGTGCCGTGCCACGCAAGGGTGTCCCCCGTAGAGGGGAGCCCCACGCATAAGGAGTGCACCCCATAAGGAGAGCTGCCCAGTGTGAAAAAAGTGCAGCCTGCCCAGGAATGGCATCGTGCATACAGAGAACTGATGCAGCAAGATGACGCAACAAAACGAGACACAGATTCTGGGTGCCACTGACAAGAATACAAGCAGACACAGAGGAACACACAGTGAATGGAAACAGAGAACAGACAGCTCGGGGGGGGGGGGGGTGCGTAGCAGGGAAGGGGAGAGAAATAAATTTTTTTAAAAAATCAAGGAGAGTCCCATATGCCCCAATCCCCACACCACCTACTTTTCCAATACCAACAATTTCTTTCATTAGTGTGGACAATTCATTGCATTTGATGAATACATTTTGGAGCACTGCTACACAGCATGGATTATAGTTTACATTGTAGTTTATACTCTCTCCCAGTCCATTCAGTGGGTTATGGCAGGATATATAATGTCCTGCATCTGTCTCAGCAATAGCATTCAAGACAACTTCAAGTCCTGAAAATGCCCCCATATTACACCTCTTTTTCCCTCTCCCTACCTTTAGCACCTCCAGTGGCCACTGTCTTCACATCAATGATATAATTTTTTCCATTGCTAGAGTCACAATAATTCTATAATAGAATACCAATAAGTCCACTCTAGTCTGTATTTTATTCCCCAATCCTGAGGACCCTGGGATGGTGACACCCACTTTACCTCTTGAGAGGGGACTTAGACCCCACATGGCTGAGGGGTGGGACTCTCCTGCCTGCAGTTGTAGACTCTCTTGTTTCCTTGGTGTGGTGGTTGTACATCCTTACCTCCCCATCAGCTGACCTGGGTAAGTCCAGTGAACAGGAGAGTAGGTGGTGCAACTCTGCTGAGGCTCAGAGCCTAGCTGGCACATGGCCAGTCCAGAGATTCAAGTCTCCTGGGCATACATCAATCCCAGTGCCAACCACAGGTTCAGTAAAAGTGATAGAAGAGGCATGTGTAGAGAAGTCACATCTGAGTCAACTCTGTCACACTCAGGAGCACAAATTCCAAAGTAGGGCTTACTGGCAAGGCACAAAACTCCAGAGCCATCTGCCATGACCATAAGACCTGGGTTTCTCCTTAGCCCTCAGGAGAACCACTACCTGGAGTAGTATCTACCTTGGCAGTCTATGAGATTCTGCTGAGATGTGCATAAATGTGACCCCTCTGTTGACCTCCTGACTCATTTTGAAGCCTCTTAGCCATATAAACTCATTTGTCTTTACCATTTCCCCAGGTCTTTTTCCAGTTGCATCACCAACCAGTGCTTGGTAGTAATACCTTGGTACCAGGGAGGCTCATCCCCAGGAATCATGTCCCATGGTGGGGGGAAGGTAATGCATTTATATGTTGAGTTTGGCTTAGAGAGAGGCCACATTTGAACAACATGGAGGCTCTTAGGAGGTAACTCTTAGGCACCCTGCAACACTAGGCCAAGTTGAAATTTCTAGTGCAAAAGGCTCTAAGCATAGTCATCAGTATTAAGGGCCCACATAAATAAATAAAATATCTCCTTAATGGGAGCTACCTTGTTGAACTAGGGTGGATAAGCTGGGTAGCATGAAGATCCTCTTTACTGAGCTCTCTTAATCTGCCTCTAAAACTGCACTAGCCACATCTCTTCTGAGCCTTCCTGGGCCTAAGGGCATGCCAAAGCTTGGAAGAGAGGTAACAAAAGAAAAAGGATGAGATGAAGAGTCATCATGGCCCTTCTAATTCTCCTTTTTTTAATCTTATTTTTATATTTTTTAAAGGTGCATTCAAGAAAGTGCACAAATCATACATGTGCAGCTCAGTAACCTTGTACAAGTGGTCACACCTGGGTATCCTGAGCCCAGATCAAGATGGAGCTCCTCATGTGGTCCTTCCCACTTCCAACCCCCTTACCAAAGTAACTGCTATCCAAACAGTTATCTATCTGTTTTGAACTTTATATATATGAAATCACACCATAAGTGACAGATTGAATTATGTACTCCAATTTAGACATAACCTTAATCAACACTCTTGTGGGTGTGAAATAACTGTAGATAGGATCTCTTGAAGACGTTATTTTTAGTTAAGGTGTGGCCCAACTGATTGAGGTTGGGTCCTAATCTGGATTACTGGAGGTCTTATAAAGAGAAAGAAACTGGAACCCAGAGGCAGCAAGGAGGAACGAGAAACTGAAAGTTAGCAGGAACTTGGAAGAGAAAGAAGACATTTCCATGTGACAAGAAAGCCAAGGAACCCCAAGGAGTGCTAGCCTGGCAGAAAGCTACTAACCCAGGAGGAAGCCAGACTCCAAACCTGTAAGACAAAAAATCCCCATTGTTTCAGCCAACCTATTGTGTGGTATTTGTTATAGCAGCTTGATTAAACTAAGACATCTTATGTACTCCTTTGTATCTGGTTTTATCCCCTCATCAGTATGTGTACTTGTTGATTTGCTCATTCTCATTACTGTATTTTATTCCCTTGGGTGATTGTACCTCAATTTATTTATTGGGTGAATATACTTCATCTTACCTTATCTATTCTACTCTTCTGAACCACCCAGATACTTTTTCATGACTGAAGGAAAAATTCCCTTGCTGCCTTGACTCGGGAGAGCTGCCTCACCCAAGGCCATGCTCCTTTCCTGAAGCAGCCTACATCTAGTGATTGGTGCCGTGCAGGGGTATGAAGGCCTGGCCCTCATGCCTCAACTCAGGATACCTCTGGAGGGTTGTCCATCTTTAGAGTTCCCTGTGGGATCAGCCAAGGCCTTGTCTGACTGCATCACAGCCCAACTTCTCTTTGCCCAATCCTGCTGTATTCTCTTCCTCCCCAAAAGTGGTGACCCCAAGAGCTCCCTAATAAATTCCTTGGGCACCAGAACTGTGTCCAGGGGAACTGAGTCTACAGTCATGGGTGTTGGATCACTTCTAATTTTTGTTTGTTACAAATGGTGCTGCTGTGGACGTTCTTGTATAAGCCTTCTGGAGAGCATCTGGATACATTCAGTGGGCAATATATTTCTGGGTGGAAATCTTCACTTTTAGAATTACCATATGCTCAGCTTTAATAGAAACTACTGAAGAGTTTTCCAAGGTGGTTGTACCAAATTACACTCAATAGTTGTTCTAGTTGCTCTATATCTTTACTGACACTTGGTATTGCTTCTCTTTTGTATCTCAGTTATTATAATGGGGAGTGTAAAGATACTATGTTGTAGCTTTAATTTGCATTTGCATTTCAGCCTGTGCAGACATTTTTTTATAATGATCACATGTGCCTTTATCCAGGGCAATACAAATTTTCTTGTGAACAATCAAGACAGAAATCGATTAATTTTAATGCCCTGACACCTACTGGGTACAGGTAAGATTGGTAACCATTTTATATGGAATGGTAATGTTGAGCTTTATTAAATTGCTGTTGCTCCCCAGGAGTAAGAGGCAGTAGAAGAAGTGTTGCTAGTACTGGAGAGGGAATCAGATGCCAGAAGAAGCTGAGCGGGGCAGCAGATAGTCATGGTTAAGGTATGGAAGAGAACTTGGGATTGAATATAAAAATGTGTGGGTTTAAGCCCTGCTACTAAATTTACCTTGCGCCACTCACTTGTAACCTCAGTTTCAACATCTAGAAATGAGCAGGATGGAGAAGTTTTGGTAATGGATGCTACAACGATGGTAGCACAACATTGTGAATGTAATTAATAGCACTGAAATATGTATTTTAATGTGGTTAAAAGGGGGAAATTTTAGGTTGTATGTATGTTACTGTTGTAGAATTTGAGAGAAGTTCAATTATTTGAGTATAGAGAGGCCAGGACTCAGGAATGATTTTGAGAAGGAAAAATGGTTTATTGACAGCCGGCGGGACTCGGGAACTTCTGTTTGAATCCCGAGCCCCGAACAAGATTTTTAAAGGTCTTTTATACAGAGAGGAAAGGCCAAATGGTCCCTTTGTTTCAGTTCTCAATAGGCTTCAATTAGCATATATATCTTTCACATCTTAGGTAAACTTTTAGTATGGACTCCAGATATTCTAGATAAGCTTTTAGCATATTTACTTTTTGCATTTCCCCTAAATACTTAAAGTTTATAGCTCTTGCATTGTTAAACTGTTTCCTGGGACTGGAGCTTGTTGCTATTGTCCCTAAGGGCAGGACTGCAGCCTCTTACCGTTCCACACCCACAGCCTTCAGCTTAGGTTATCTCTGAAGAGACAAAGAGCCTTCCACCCATAGCCCACATCATTACTAGAAAACGAAAAACAAATCACATAGAACTGTATAACACAAACAGGGAAATCTATGGTAAATGAGGGACTATAGTTAGGGGTACAATTATAAAAATGTTCTTTTCATGAATTATAACAAATGTATAATAATAGGGTGGTATATGGGAACTCTGTTTTGTATGCATGATTTTTCTGTAAACCTACAACTTGTCTAATTTAAAAAAAAAGAAATTTTCTAGATCTTTTACTTTTCACTTCATTTTCTTTGATTACAGAAGTTACATCAGATCAGTTGATTGGAGATCAACTGTCATGATAGCATGAGGAACTCTGCCGAAAATGATTTAAAAAAACAACAGCCATTTAATGCCTTTGGAAATGGTCCTAAAGGCAAACAGCAAGTGAAAAAATATCTGTTCAAGAAAATCTACAAAAATTAGGTAAGAAAGGTGAGCAGCTATGGTATTTGAACCAAGACTGCTAACCTCCTCCCCTCTCCTGATTCAGGTTGCAGAGAGTCCACACCAGAATGCTGCAGCCAAGAACACAGGGCTCTCTCTGCTCCCAGCTTCCAGAGAGAGGGCTTTCTTCTTGGGAGGAGCAGGAAGTCAGTGTTTCTCTTTCTGTCGCCAGTTACCAGTTGCTGAGGCTAAGGCCCAGGTGAGTTTGGTCAAGAGGTGGGGCTCCCTTCTTCTGCCAACCCCCACTCATGGAACGGAGACTCTACTTTGGGCATGGAGACCTTCTCGCCCTTGCCATGGTTTGTGAGGTGGTGGTTCCATGCCTTGAGAAGTGAGCTTTGAGGACCTCAGGCTGCTGTGCCCCTTCCCCAAACCACCAAGCCCTCAGTTCCTAAAGTGGTGGTGCCACACAGACAGAGGCTTGCCATTGTCCCCTCCCCCAGCTCCAGAGCCCTGGCCCAGAGATTTTGCCAGAGGGTAGAAGCAGGGTAAGAATAGTTAGCTCTTAATTTCTTCCCAAAGTAACTGACTTCATTTGCAATGGAGCGGGAGAAGGTCAAGCCTAAGGGCACTCTAAAGCACAGTGGAGGTTGTGGTAAAAGGCGATCGGGGGCCATTCATGGATTTAAAGAAGATACAGCCTGGACAGTGGGCCTGCTAGGGAGAGAACTGGGGAGCAAGACAACCGGGAGAAGCCTTCCTGAGGTCAAAGCAAATATCAAAGGTGGGCTCCAGAAACTATTCCTTCAAAGGAGCCATAATTTGTTTGGATTAGTTTGTAGAGCAGTTTAGGCCCTAGGGCACTATTGAAAACAATGGAGCAATCAACAGATAATTAGTGGAGTTTAACAGCTGGGTGAGGCTAGGGAACAAGGGAAAAAGAATACCACTGTCATACCCTGGTGCCCTGGGCTTATCCAAGGCTGTCCCTCCCTGAGGAGCATCATCAGAGGCTAACATAACTAAAATAACCTAGCCAGTCACTAAACAAATAAACAAGCAAGTAACAATAACAAGCCCAGGATGGGGAGGGGATCTGTACCTAGAGTTGCTACAATATATAATTATGATGTTCCATTTCTAATAAAAAAGTATAAGCCATGCAAAGAAACAGGAAAGTATGGTCCATGTACTGGAAAAAAAAACAGGCAACACAAATTGCCTGTAAAGGCAACCAGATATTGGATTTAACAGCAAGAGATTTCAAAATATCTATTGAAAATATGTTCACAGAACTAAAAAAAAAGAGCATGATTAAAGAAGCAACAGAAGGCATGATGACAATATCACATTAAAAAAAGATAGAAATTATATATAAGAGAAAAGAACCAAATGGAAATTCTGGAGTTGAAAAGTATAATAACTGAAATTTAAAAAATTCATGAGAGGGGCTTAACAGTAGATTTGAAATGGCAGAAGAAACAATTAGCAAACCTGAAAATAGATTCTCAGAGAGTATGTAAATTGAAGAACAGCAAGAAAAAAGAAAGAAAAAAGAAACATCTTCTCCGAGAAATGGGAGAGACTATAAACTACACCAACATATGTGTAATAGGAGTAACAGAAGGAGAGGAAAGAGAGAAAGAAGAAAAAAAAATTCAAAGAAATAATGACTGAAAATGTACAAATGAAACAAATGAAATAATATAAAGATGTGTAAAGTAAATGTTGATAATCTTTTGCCCACAACTTTGCTCCCCTGCCCCCTCTGATGTAACCAATGTAAGCAGTTTGGTATGTATCCTTCTATACTTTTCTCTATGCTTATGCAAAGTTTATGTAAGTTTATCTAATAACAGACATCACTGTGTAAAGTTTATTCTCAATAGAGTCTAGCCCAATTTTAGTAGACCAAGGCAATTCCTTGTATTGGAATAGGTTTAACAGACTTCGTTGACATTTGCATGGCACAAACCAGACCACTTTTGGAGTGGGCTATGGATATCCATGCTGGCATAAAATATTAAGAGTTTGAAGCCAGGAAGCAGATGTGGCTCAACTGATAGAGCATCCGCCTACCATATGGGAGGTCTAGGGTTAAGTACTAGGGACCCCTGACCCATGTGGTGAGCTGGTCCATGCACAGTGCTGTTGCACACAAGGAGTGCTGTGCCATGCAGTGTCCCCCACATAGGGGAGCCCCACGAAGGAGTGCACCCCACAAGGAGAGCCATCCTGCGAGAGAAAAGCACATCCTGCCCAAGGAGTGGTGCTGCACACAGAGAGACCTGACACAGCAAGATGATGCAACAAAAAGAGACATAGATTTCCCAGTGCTGCTGACAAGTATGCAGGCAGATGCAGAAGAACACACAGCGAATGGACACAGAGAGCAGATAATGGGGGGGGGGGGGGGGCGGGGGTGGCAAGGGAAGAGAAATAAAAAAAAGAGTTCGAAGCCATGGTGGGAAGAGAAAGTATGACAAAATTTAACTTTTTCAATATTCTATTTTGCCTAGCCCAATTTCCTGTATATCAAGTGTGAGTTTAGTGAAAATTCAATATTCTATTTTGCCTAGCCCAATTTCCTGTATATCAAGTGTGAGTTTAGTGAAAATTTTAGACTATGAGGTAGGTTGGCACAGAAGAAAGACTGGACTTTTGAGTGAGAGAACTGGGTTTGGATCCTGACTTATTTCCTGTTTCATTTAACCATGACCACAATAATGCTGCATGACAACCAACCACAATATCTAGTGGAATCCACAGTAAGCATCAAATTATGTGTCTGTGGGATAGCAGAGGGCAGACTGATCTAGGATTGTCTGTCTCAGTTGGGGTAGGTCTACTTCATGCATCTCTCCTCCTCCTCCTCGGACCAGGAGACTAGATTGGTGATGGCAAAGGTGCCAGAGGGCAAGCCTAACTGCAAAAGCACATTCCAAGTCTCTGGTTGCATCCTGTCTGCTAATATACCATCAGCCAAAACAAGTCACCTAGCTAAACCCAGAGTCGAGGGGGACTGCAAAGTCACATACATGGCAAAGCTCTTGATCTTGTTATTAGGGAGTGAGCAGAGAGTTGGAACCATAACCTGGTTGATGGTAGTAATTTACTAGCTGTAAGACCTTAAGCAAGTTACTTTATGTTATTCTTGGTTCCTGTCTGGGACTCCTGACCAGCTTCTTTCCCAGGACCTGGCTCAGGAAGGTTCCAGTAAGAGGGGTTAGATTGGGTTCTGATATCCCCAAAGTTCATTTACTTGGGGTGCACATACATGTGCATGTACACACATGTTTTCATGCTGTGTGCATGTATCTACATGGACATCCATACCTACATATATCCATGCACATACATAAGCATAATCCCATCTGTCTATACACATGCATTCCAAGAATGTCACTTATGTATTCATGCCTCTGCACATATGAACATTCCCTCACATGTGTGAACATATGAACACAGGTGCTCGAAAAGAAGAGAAGCAGATAATAGTACGAACCTTGTAATTTTAGTTGTGAAGATTAATTGCAATATTGTATGTATGTCTCTTCTTCTGCAACTCATAATCAATGGTTACTAACTTCCTTCGTTTACAAAAGCCACCATGGAATTTATATTCAAAATTGTATACAATGTTAGTCCAATTGATAAAATTTTTTAAAAAGTGCAATAATTAAAAGAAACTCCTTTCCTAACACACTAGCACAACAATGGCTTTCACTTCACTAATTAGGGTCCACTTGCATAAATACTTTTGCACAGTTGCATACTCAGCATATAGGCTATTCCGAATGTGACAATTTTTAATTGTCTTGCATCAAAACATTGCCTCATACTTCTACACTGGTTTTCTAATAATCCCTTTTTGTGGTTGTGGGATAGTTTATCCTTGGGCTGGACCCTAATGAGGTAAACTATTTCACCAAAAGTTTCCAGGGCTCTGGGCTGAGCATCAGTTACCTGAGCTGGCGTCTTGTTGGTTTCAGAGCGTTCACACCTGCTGAGTGATGGTGGGAAGATTCTCCCAGCACAGGGGCTCCTGAGCACCCATAAATCCTCTCTTCCCTCAGAAGACAAGCAAGTTAACAGGAAAAGTAATAAAGTCTTCTGTGCTATAGCAGTCTGACTTGTGCCTGTCGGAGGAAAAACAAAGCCATCTGCAGGTGCTGTCAGCGGCAATGACACCCCACATAAGATTTCAGCTCCACCGAGGGGATACTGTGGACCAAAATACTGTAGCCAGACAGGAGGCTGATTCTGCAGCTTCTAATGAAGGAGCCATATAGGTTTATTGGTCAAACTTAAAACCAGTAAATGAACTGGACCTAGAGTTGGTTTAATAAAGAAGTGGCTAAAATAGGGCAATGAGCAGCAGGTGGGTCCTGCTCCCAGGCGGGGTTAGTCTAATAAAGTCAAGGTTTTGGCATCAAGCTGCTAGTCTTGTGGGAGCCCATATGGCAAGCCGCTGCTGCTGAGCCTAGTTCCATTACCATAGTCAAGAGGATCAGTATCAGACTGGGACTTCAGCTCAGGCAGGGAGAGGAAGTTCTTTTGTTTAGGGTGGTATAATAAGCACTTCCCTGTGAATTACCCAAGGCCCTCTGGAGGTGAGACTGGCTCACCAAGTGTCCTGAACACTACTGTATAATAACCAACTATCCAGACCAATGGCATCATGACTTAGCTTGGCCCAGACATTTCTTGTTCAAAAGAGTCTCAGAAGAAGGATCTGAGCATTCGGAGTGGTTTCCGTGAGCATCTTTCTATTCCTTGACCCAGGTCTGTTCTGTTTCTGTGCCCCATGTCCAGCAAGGGGTCCATGAAGTGATGGAGAAATAACTCAGTGGTCGAGAGTATGGACTCAGGAGCCAGATTGCCTGGGTTTGCCTCCGGCTCAGCTACTCAGGTGTTGTGATCTTGGACAAGTCACTTCACACTCTTGTGCATCCTTACCTTCAAAGTGGGGGAATGATAATAGCACCTATTCATAGGATTATCTCAAGAATTAAATGAGTACATGCTTGGAAGAGTTCCCAGCTTATCCTAAGTGTTATAATCATGGTAAGTAAGTGTGGCTATTATTCACATAAAACCTTAATGATCATTAGTTAAATGAGATGGTGCATGTAACAGTCCAAGCTTATAGATGACACTTGATTGTAAATATCATTACACTGCTACTGCCATTAATAATAATGTGTTTAGCTTTTATCCCTTCTTGAGTAAGATGCCTGAAGGGGCCTTTTGCACGGAAAGCCCTAACTGGCCTTTTTCCCAACTGAGTTCGGTTCTGCAGAGGAACGTGTTCCATGGTCATTTGAGAAATGCTGTATGACTCTGTGTGGGTGTGTGCACATTCAGATCATGGAATTATTTTGCCTGAGAGGCCATTTTGGAAAAGTTTTTCCATAACCCACTGAGTGATGGAGAGTGGGAATTTCAGATGAGAAGTGTTGAGGGAAGTAGATTTCTGAACTCCTCTCAAATAATGCTAAAGAGGAAAATGCCCTTTTTACCTCCAAAGGAAGGTGAGGGGATTTATTGACATCCCCTCTGCTCCAGGCATTGATCTTGGCACTTCGGATGCATTATCCCTAATAAAAATATGACTAATACCTATTATTTATTGACCACCTATAATGTGCCAGGCATTTGAGAGAAATTATCTCTAATGCCTACAACATGTCTGCAGAGTAGATATTAAGGCTAGTTCAAAGATGGGGAAATTGCTGTTCAGTAACATGACACGTAGGAAATATGCCCAGTCCAGGTCTGAGCTCAGGTCTGGAGACTTCAAAACTTCTCTTTGTAAAATTTTGAGGGGAGAATTTGACATTCTCAGCAGCACTTAAAGAGATTAGGGGACCAAAGAGGTAGAGAAGTAATAGTAATAGCAGACATCCACATTGATTTAGCAGTTTAGAAAGTGCTTCTAAATGCACTTTCTTGTTTGAATCAAGGATACGTAATCTGGGCCCCCCTCCTTTGAGGCTCTGCCGTCAAGTGGCCCCTGCACCCCACCATGGGAGGATCTGTCCACTTGAGCACAAGTCATGTTCTCTAAATTCACCTGCTCTTGCCATTTCCTGCCTTTACTCTATCGATCCCTCATCACAGCCAACTTGATGAATCTTTCAAGTTCCAATTCGCCTGCATTTCAACTCTTCCAGACACAATTATTTGCTCTGTCTTTTTGTACCACAGAATTCCAGGCAAATTCATTTATTGCAGTTGTCATGTGGAATTATAATTCCCATATTGAAAGAATGAATGAATGGGCCCTTAGCCACCCCATCTTTCAGGTTGGCATTGGTCTTTTTGTTTTTTAAAATAAGGACCATAAACCTCACAAGTCCAAGGCCATATAAATGGTAATTGGCTGGGCTGGAACTGGGATTCAGGAATCCCAACCCAGAAGAAATATAGTGATAATAGTTTCATAGACTCTTTCCTCAGTCTCTTCCCTGAAGGAGCATAACTTTCAAGCCAGGATCGATGAGTTAAAAAAGGGAACTCTTATAGGAGGAACGAATGAGAAAAAATTTGCTACGATTTCGTATGTATGTGCATTTTACAGTGTAGAAAACTTTCCCTATTCTAGCTACTTCCACAGTTATATTAAGAGGGTCACATGGAGATAAGATATTTTTTCCTAACTAATTGAGATAAGCAAGTGTATCTATCTTTTGGGGTCTTTAAATTAAAGGAAATTTCCCACTACAAACATCTCACAACCTCCCTCTCTCCCTCTCTCTTCTGAAGTGTTCCTGGGACAGACCAGCTCACGCTCTCTTTTGTTACTCTGCGGGAAATTTTTGCACTTTCACACCCTACAGAGGCCAATTAAAAGAAATCAATTAAAGTCAGACTTGTGAAGGCAGTGATCCAACAAAGGTGGAATAAATGAACAAAGGATGTTTATCATAATGGAAGCTGAAAGCCCAATATTGCTTAAATACTTATTTTCAAGTCCAAGAATGACAGCGAGATCCCAAGCTAGGAGGTTTTGTTGAGGCAAAAAGCTTTGTAGCTCCTGCCTTTTCTTGCAGATTGCTCTCCACTGGCTAGTTTAAGGTTCAGGCATGTAATCGTTTGGGGGCAGAGAGAGCATATCAGCTGGAACAGATGGGCTGCCCCATTTTCCCTTTGAAAATTGGAATCTGAAGCCATCTTTGTGCCAGCCTTAATGTTAATTATAGCCATGACCTCCATGGCAAGACTTCTTGACTGTTTTTGGTAAATTTTCTTTGGAAAGAAGGAGGAAACCATTAAACCCAGATTATGGTTATGTTACGCCCTGTTAGGGCAGCATCTAACGCTGTTCTAGACCAGGAAGAAAATGCATAACCCTGGGCAAGTAAAGGAAGGAGACAGTGCATTTCTTTGGAGCAGCTCCAAGCCTGGCCCCTAGATTTTCTCATCCGTCAGTGTCGAACTCTGGAGGCACATCTTCTGATTGCTTTGTAGAGATAGTGGAAATGTGACTTAAGACTGTTATAGAAAATCCAAAATGCAACTTTATCTTCTTAGTCATCTTTTTTTGTCTTAGAGTTGGTTTTTTCCTTCTCAGGCAAAGGTTATCTCTTACTGTCTGCCTACCCTCATGTGAGAGCCCATTGACGGCAGAGATTTATTTATTTTTATCCTGAAATTAGAATCTCAGAGCTGACTTGGAGAATGAGCCTGGTTATGCCTGAGCTAAACCTCTCTTGTTCATTAACACCTTTTCCTACTAACTGAGGACCTTATGTGGGATTTGACTTCAGCCTCCTGCACTTTCTGCTGAATCTTCTTACCTTTTCTTTTTGAGAACTGAACACTCTTGGTTATTTCTTCTCTGATGAACACTTTTTTGCCAGTATTTTTTAACCTGTCTTTTTAAAATCCACATTCATCAGAAAGTTCTGGGTGTCTATGGCCGCAATTATGCCTAAATGAACAATGTCCTTCAGAGTAGTTGCCTTGGATGGACATGATATCATTTAGGTGTAAGTGGTAGAAAGTCACACTTGGTAAATGAAGCAAAAGAAGAAGATATTTTAAGGACACACTGGGGTATCTCATAGAGCCTGAGAAAGAAAAAGGGAGCAGTTCTCAAGGTACCTGGGATTGGGAACACAGATGCTCTCACATTTGACTTTCTACTTCTTTTATCTCTGAGTTTTCTTCTCCAGGCCAGCTTCTTTCTTTGCCAGCTTCTTTATTCCTCTTCTTTATGTGTATATCTTTATGAGTCTACTGTATATCAGAGAAGACAAGAATAGAAATTCAGCCTGAGCTGCTCTTCTATAACAATCCACTCACGGAGCGACTCTTTCCCTGTCCTAATTCCAAAATTCCCATGCAGTGACTGGTTGGCTTACCTTGGGACAGGTCCAATAATCACAGGGCTCTTGTGTTATCCATAGGGATGGAATGGTCAGATGGGATAGGTCATTCTCAGAAAAAGGGTGGGGAGTCTAGAATATGAAAATTAGGGTGAAAACATGTAACTTGTCAATGTATTTATAAATCATTCACTAAGCAAACACTGAATTCATTAGTTCTACTAAGTTGGGTCAATGCATTTTCCTAGAAATTGAGGAGTTGCAGACTTTTAAGTCTATTATTAATTGAATTTAATTACTTAGAAAAATCAATATCCTCATCACAAAACTATTTGTTTAAAAACCATTAATATTTACATTGTTCTTTTCCTTAAGCAGCTTGCAAAATAGCAGCTTATAGGGCTTAACATGTTGTCATGGAAAGGTTGTTGTGACAAACTGAAAGCAGATTAAAATTGAAAGTAAACTTAGCATTTGTTCCGCAAGACTGCAGTTTGAATGTTCAATGCAATTGATTTGCTCCCTTAATTGCAGCTTCCAATATGACTAATGCACAACAACCAGGTCAGGGCACCTGACAAAACATTTAAAGGTAGAAAATATCAAAGTCTTTAAAATCCATCTGCCCACGAGCCACTGGACTTAGGCTAGGCTGATACTTTTAAAGAGTGGAGCTCAGGGGGGCAGGTCTGCCGACACAGTGGTCAGTGGGAATCTAAAGCCACTGGTGGCGGGAGGCCCTGGACTGACTGCAGGGAGTCAGCGAGAACGGCAGCAATCTTGCAGCACGGGGGCTTTTTTGCAGCCAGAGGCAGAGGGCAGGTCACTCTGCCTCAGCCCGAGGCTCCTGGATTTTCGTGAGGCATGCCAATTTGACTGGCACTGAGCCAGTCCATATCATTTCTTTGCTCAAATGCCTGACTATCACTTATTACAAAAACACGCTTTTCTTTATGTGTTTATTTTCTATTTTGTGGTCAACATGCTTTCAGGTTTTGGGGGTTCAAGGTCACAAATATCATTTCCATACATAACACATGTACAGGCGGTTTTATGCAGTGTGTGTGTATATACTCATTAAAAAAATTTTTTTTTAAAATTTTTTATTTCTCTCCCCTTCCCTGCCTACCCCCCTCATTGTCTGCTCTCTATGTCCATTCGCTGTAGTGTTCTTCTGTGTCTGTTTGTACTCTGGTCAGCAGCACCAGGAATCTGTGTCTCTTTTTGTTGCATCGTCTTACTGCATCAGCTCTCCGTGTGGGCGGTGCCATTCCTGGGCAGGCTGCACTTTTTTCGCACAGGGTCGCTCTCCTTACGGGGTGCATTCCTTGCACGTGGGGCTCCCCTACGTGGGGAACACCCCTGCATTGCATGACACTCCTTGTGCGCATCGGCACTGTGTGTGGGCCAGCTCATCACACAAGTCAGGAGGCCCCGGGTTTGAACCATGGGCCTCCCATGTGGTTGGCGGATGCTCTTTCAATTGAGCCAAATCCGCTTCCCTGATACTCATTTTCATTCTCAAAATACTGTAAGAGGAAACTGAGGCACAGACAATCTTAAAATTTTGCCTAAGGTTAAGAGCTACTAAGTGGGGGAGATAGGAATCAAACCCATATAATCAAGTTAGGGAGAGATTTGTTTAAAATTAACAAGTAAATAAGAATACAGTGCTGAATATGGTAACATTGTTTTATGAAAATGTTTTATGAGTATGGTAACATGTGTTTTAAGAAAATGCTCTAGAATTTGAAGAAGTTTAAGAAAGACATGAATCTGTCTCATTACTTTGTGTCTGTTTTATTTTCAACAAAATTGCTATTATTCACACAATCTTTTTAATGCACCACAATAGCAGAGATATTAAATTTTACCAGATAACTTTTTTTAAAGATTTATTTTATTTATTTCTCAACCCCCCCCACCCCCGCCTTGTTGTTTTTGTGCTCACTGTCTGCTCGTGTGCTCATGTGCTCATGTTCTTTTTTGGAGGCACTGGGAACCAAACCCAGGACTTCCCAAGTAGACAGGAAGGCTTGAGCCACTTTCATTCTCTCTTGTTTCAGTCATTGTGCTTCCTTGTGGTTATTCTTTGTTGCATTATCTTGTTGCACCAGCCCACTGACTTGCTCATCTTCTGTAGGAGGCACCAGGAACTGAACCTGGAACCTCTTATATTATTGGCAGGTGCCCAACTGCTTGGGCCATAGCCGCTTCCCCCACATAATTTTTTATGGTGGCCTGCTTGAGAGTGAGCATAAGGGGGACAGGTGGGAAAATGATCTTTAAATATCTGAAAGGCAGTCAACAAGTGGCAGAGGGCACAGACTTTTTCCGTGTTGCTCCAGAGGACAGCACCAACAAGGATGGATGAGAAATAAAAAGGGTAGATTTCATTCTATGTGAAAAACAGTATGCCTCTCAAAGCAGTGGGCATTACCAAGTGTGGTCCCTGGACCAGCTATAGCAGCTGGAAACTTGTGAGAAACACAAATTCTGGGACCCCGCCTCATACCTAATGAATTAGAAACTCTGGAAGCAGGGCCCAGTGTTCTGTTTTAGCATAACCTCCAGGTGGTTCTCATGCCCCCTGGAGTTTGAGAACCACTGGCATGGAGAGCAGGTCACAGTATCAGAAACCATCAGAATCAGGTAATTAGCAGACAAGTAAGGCAGGGGCACAAACTCAAATGCCTGAGGAGGAGGGCAAAGTCCAGTAAAAGTAAATGAGGGAAACATTCTGGAGATTGGTGCTGACATGATTGTTTTGTTACCAAGAATGACACCTGCTCAGTTATACTGCCTTATAAAACAGTGGGATGGCTTAGCAATACTGTCAAATAAGACCTTCTGCAGTACATATTGTGTGTGTGTGTGCTTTTTAAACTTTTTATTGTAGCAACAAATTTACAACTCAACATTTCCCATTTTAACCACTTTCAAGTGTACAATACAATGGCATTAATTACATTCACCATATTATGATACCATCACCAACATCCATTATCCAATTTTTTTCATCGCCTCAAATAGAAACTCTGTACACATCAAGCAAATCTCCTCACTCCTCTCACCCCGCCCCCCCCCCCCCAATCCCAGCCCTGGGAATCTGTAATCTACTTTTTGTCTGTATGAATTTGCTTATTCCGTGTTTTTAATAAAATATTTGTCTTTTTGTGTCTGGCTTATTTCATTCAACATGATGTCTTCAAGGTTCATTCATGTTCTCATATGTATCAGAACTTAATTTCTTTTTACAACTGAACTGTATTCTATTATTGTATATATCACATTTTTGGTTATCCATATGTTGGTGCACACTTAGATGTCTTTTTTTGTAGTTATTGTTTGTACTTTTGGTGTCATATCTGAAAAAATCACTGACATTCAAAGTTATGAAGGGTTCCCCTATGTTTCCTTCTATGAGCTTTTATGGTTTTAGCTCTTCTGTTTAGGTCTTTGATCCATTTGGAGTTATTTTTTCTATATCATGTGAGGGGCTTTATTCTTTTGCATGTGGATATCCAGTTTTCCCAACACCATTTGTTGAAGAGACTGTTATTTACCCAATTAACATACTTGGCATCCTTGTTGAAAATCAATTGGCCAAAGATGTATGGGTTTATTTCTGAATTCTCAATTCTATCCCATTGGTTTATATATCTATCTTTATGCCAATACCACACTGTTTTGATTACTGTGGCTTTGTAGTAAGTTTTGAAGTGGGGGCTTTGTTCTTTTTCAATATTGCATTGGTTATTTGGGGTCCCCTTGTGATTCCATATGAATTTGAGGATTGGTTCAATTTCTGTGAAATGGCTGCTTGGATTTTGATAGTTATTGTTTTGAAGCTGTAGATTCCTTTAGGTATCATTGACATCTTAACAATAGTAAATTTTCCTGTCCATGAACATGGGATGCTGCCATTTATCTCGGTCTTTAATTTCTTTCAGCAGTATTTTGTTGTTTTCAGTGTGCAAGTCCTTCACCTCCTTGGTTAAATTTATTTCTTGGTATTTACTCTTTTAGATGCTATCATAAATGGAATTGTCTATTTTTTTTAAAATTTCCACTTTGGATTATTCTTGCTGGTATATAGAAACACAACTGATATTTGTATGTGACGCTTGTAACCTGCAACTTTGCTGAATTTGTTTTTAAGCTCTAGTAGTTTTCTTATGGATTATTTGGTATTTACTATATAAAGGATCATGTCATTTGCAAATAGAGGTAGTTTTACTTTCATCTTTCTAATTTAGATGCTTTTTTATTTCTTTTTCTTGTCTAATGGTTCTGTCTAGAGCTTTTAATACAATGTTGCATAGCGGCAATGAAAGCAGGCATCCTTATCTTGCTCCAGACCTCAAGGTGAAGGCTTTCAGTCTTTCTACATTGATTATAGCGTTATCTTTGGGGTTTTCATATATTCCTTTAACATGTTAAGGAGGATAGCATCTGTTTCTATTTTTCTGACTTTTTTTTTATCAAGAAAGGGTGTATTTTTCTACTGCTCTTTCTGCATCAATTGAAATGATCACGCAATTATTTTCCTTCATTTTTAAAAATGTGGTGCATTATATTGATTAATTTTCTTATGTTGAATAACTCTTGCATTTCTAGGATAAATTCTACTTGGTCATGTTGTCTAATCCTTTTAATATGCCTTTGTATTTGATTTGCTGGTATTTTGTTGAGGATATTTGCTCTATATTCACAAGAAAAATTGGTTTGTAGTGATCTTTTCTTGTGATGCCTTTATCTGCTTTTGGTATCAGAGCAATGCTAGTCTCATAGAATGAGTTAGGAAAAGTTCCCTCCTTTCAATTTTTTTGGAAGTGTTTGAGAAGGATGGGTGTTAACCCTTCTTTTCTGAATGTTTGGTAGAATTCACCATTGAAGTCATCTGGCCCCAGGCTTTTCTCTGCTGGGCATATAGTGTATATAAGCTCTAGTATAAATCTTTAATATTATAGATTAAGAAATTGAGGCTCAATTCAATCATAGTTGAAAAAGAGACTTCTGTATACTATGTGTGTTGGTGGGGATGATGGGGAGTGTCCTAATGAGTCACCTCTGAGACCATTTCCACATGCATCAAAGGTTTCTGAGCTGTATTAGGTGACCCTTAATTAGGCAAATTCCATTTTCATAATGAAAATTCGTAATGAAAATTTTTTGGAGTAATAAAATAAGAGATCAAAGAGTTTATTTAGTTTAGTTCAATCTACTCATTCTACAGATGGAAAAAAATCTGAAGACAAAAATGCTCAAGAGCCCACAGCTACTTAAGGCCAGATCCTACAATTCCAGAATACCTACCCAGTGTACTTTCTATTTTATCTTGTCAATAACCACTTTATCTTGACTTCCTCATTTCTAAGAAAGGTATAATAATATTTCCATTCCTATTTAAAATAGAAGTTGTTGAGGATAAGAAGAAAAATATATTGAAAAATATTTTTATAGGTTAAAATGTTATGACATGTTTGAGGCTATTGTCTTTACCATTGATTTTATCATCAGATCTACCCTCCTGTATGTTGGAATAGACTTGAATCATAAGATTTTAATACTGGCAGGATCCTTAGAGATCATTTCTTCCTGGCTTCTCATTTTACAGATGAGGACACTGAGACCAGAGAGGCCTATTCACTTGCAGAAGGTCACACGTAATAAAAAACTTCTCCAATATCTGGCTTTTCTAAGTATAAACATCTCATGGAGTGGCTCCCTGGAAATGCCTGCCCCAAATCAGGCTGAGACTGTTGTCTATTTCACATATAATTTCCCCACTGGTAATTGACATCACCAATGAGAGCACAAGGCCAGATGCTTAATTGCTTCTAAATAGAGGCTGTTAAATGATAAGCAACTTTTTGCCATCTTTTCTGTGGGTCATTGTGTTTCCTCCAAAGGCATTGTATTTTTGTTATTTTTTACTTTATTTCCAAACTGGGAATTATGAAACTATTTTTAAAGCAATAGAATGACCTATGGAAACCTGTAATATATGGTTTCTAGATTTTTCTTTCCTTATATTCTACTTTCCATTTTCTTTTTCTATGCAATTAAATAACCATAACTGATATATTTCTAGTAACTTTTAGCACATTATAAAGCTGTAAACTGAAAGAAAAAGAGTGTTCCTGGGCAGATACTATTTGGAAGTCTGCTTTTCTTTAATTATTTAATAAGAGTTTATGCTCAGATTATAAGCATCATCCATGTCATTGCAGAAAAATTAGAAAATATTTTAAAAAGCAGGTAAATGAAAATAAATTATCCATAATCCCACCACCAAGAGAAAATCTCCTATATTGGGTCACTGTATTTAATTCCAGTCATTTTGTCAAGAAATAATTTTGTGTTGATTAAAGTACATAAAACAGATATATATGTCCTAACATATAGTAAGAAGCTTAGCAAATAGTACTAAACTAAGCACCTGTTTTAACACCTAATATCCCTCATTCAGGTCAGGAAATACAACATTGTAGGAGCCCCAGAAAGTATCTATGTGCCCCTTGTGATCACCTTTTCCTCCCATCCTCTTGAATAAGCTATATAGATTTATATAGTATATGCATAGTGTGTTTATACACACACATATACATACTATGTTTATACACACACATATATACATCTATAAATTTATATAAAATTTAATATACAAATTTCAATAGTGTGGGAGAACTCCCATATAACTCACGAACAATTTCCCCTATTACTATCCTAAAGCTACACTTATCAGATATCCTTGTTTTTAACTAATGTCCTTCCTTTCTCTGTCTTAAGGTCTCACCCAGGGTATTTTATTGTCACATCTCCTTAGGCTCCTCCTTCTATGGAAGTTTCTTATACTTTCCTTGTTTTTTATGTCCTTGACAGTTTTGGGGAACAATGATCAGGTATTTTGTAGGATAACCTACAATTGGAACTTACCCTATGCTTTTCCCATGATTAGACTGGAGTTATAGGTTTGGGAAGGAAGATCACAGAGGAAAATGCAATTTTCAACACATTACATCAAGAGTATATACTATCAACATGGCTTATTACCATTGACATTGTCTTTGATCACCTGGCTACAGCTGTGTTTGTCCGACTTTTCCACTGTGAAGTTACTTTCCCCCTTTCCATTCCATCTTCTCCCCACTTATTTATTTATTTATTTATATAGTATGGACTCATCCATATTTATTTAATACTGTGGGTTATAATTTCATGCTACTTTATGTTTTTTTTTGCTCAAGTTTTCCAGCTTTGAGCATGGGGAACTCTTTCAATTGTTCTATGCCCCTTGACTTACCCCTATCAATGTGGGTGCTTTAAAAAAAAAAATATATATATATATATATATATATACACTTTACTCCCCTGTCCCTTGCTGCCTGCACTCACTGTCTGCTCTTTGTGTCCATTTGCTGTGCGTTCTTCTGTGTCTGCTTGTCTTCTCTTCTTGTCTTTTCTTTAGGAGGCACCAGAAACGGCTCCTGGGACCTCCGATGTGGGAAGGAGTCATTCAACCACTTGAGCCGCCTCAGCTCCCTGGTTTGTTGTGTCTCTCATTGTCTTTCCTCTGTGTCTCTTTTTCATTGCATCATATTGTTTCATCAGCTCGTGCTGTGGGCCAGCTCTCCATGGTGCGGGCCAACTTGCCTTCACCAAGAGGCCCTAGGAACTGAAACTGGGACCCCCCATATTGAGATGGGAGCCCAATCAGTGGAGCCACATCTGCTTCCCTAATGTGGGTCTTCATTTTTTTTTAGCACTTCCTTATGTTTTGGCCCTTCAAGGCTCATCTTGTATATATCCTGCTCTAGTCCTAGAATTGGCCATTTCTCCAAGGAGCTCTGCTTCCTTTTATTGGAGAATACTATTAGAAACTAAGATCTAGGCCCTAGGTATGCTTATTGCTATTAGGGTACTTTTTCTCGTACAGTCTTTTAGCTGATAGAGCAGAGAAATATATGTGTGTACTAATTTGTGAATGGGCACATGTCTATAAATAGTGTGTTTGTACTTTTTATTAAGGAAGTGTATGTTCCTACTGATATCTACAACTCTAACCCCTTATCACATGAATCATTCTAGCCTCCTCTCCTGATTATCTATAAACTCCTACTCCAACAGTAACCTGACTCCCACCATCCACCTTGCATTTGTTCAATTGTTTGGTTTCTGTGTACATGCATAGCAGTATCAGAATAGTGAAGCTGAACAATATATTTCCATTGTATGTTTTTTCCCTTGTTTGTTTTAGTAGTTATGGAAATGACAGTATGCATATCTAACTTATAAAAAATTTAAATTTATTAAAACTCCTTCCTGATAGACTTCATAATACTTCAACCTCAGTTACCTTTCCCCCCACCTTATACCCGGTTGTTACATGATATTTTAATTCTATGTATTTATACATGTATATGTGTGTGTGTGCATGCATGCATTTATTATTAGACATCATTTTAGTTTACATTTAATTACATATTTATCACTTTCTATGCTCTTCATTCCTATTATAGCTCAGTTTTCCATTTAGGATCATTTTACTTTTCCTTGAAATATATCCCTTCAAAGTTCCTTCTGTGAGGGTCATGAATTCAGTTTTGGTTTGTTGAAAGCGTTTTTATTTTACTCTCATACTTGAAAGATAATTTTGCAACATATAGAATTTTAAGTTGGTATTTATTTTCTTTCAGCACATTGAAAATAGATTTCTACTGTCTTCTATATTTCATTGTTGCTATTTAAGTCAGTTGTCCATTGCAATACTTTGAAGGTTATCTGTCTTTACTCGCTTATTTTTTTAAAGGAGGAACTGGGAATTGAACATGGGACCTTGAACATGGGAAGCAGGTGCTCAGCCACTGAGCTACAACTGTTCCCTCTTTATTCACTGTTGTAAATGTCCCTTCCTTCTTCCTTCCCTCCCTCTCTCCGTCCCTCCCTCCCTCTATCCCTTCCTCCCTCCTTCCCATCCTTTCTCCTCCCTTTTCTTTTTCTTTCTTTTTATTTTGGTCATTTTTGTCTTTTGTTACAGTTTGTCTTAACGCATATAGATAAAAATTTCTTTTTAAAAAAATTTTATTTATTTTTTAAGATTTCTTTTTATTTAACCTGGTTGGATTTTGTGAACCTGACTCTGTCAAATTATATTTTCAAACTTGTCTTTTAATCTCTGTAAACATAATAATCATGGCTGTTTTTTATCATTGGTATGTAATTATTTAATTGAATCAGTGAGAATATGTTTCTGCTGTCTCTTATTTCTTTTTCTTTTCCTTCAAGTTGCTTTCTCATGTGTCTGGTTATTGTTGACAACTTGCTGGCCATTACCATTGAAAATTATTTTTTTTCAGATTCCCTGAAGTCAAAGACAAATATGCCTTCCTTCAGAATGCCTGAGAAGCCTGCAGCTTCCTGGCTCATCCTAGGCTCTGGATCCCCGTGGTGCAGGAGCGTGGCAGATGGGTTTTGGTTTTGTTTGCTCCTATCCTTAGGGACTGTGCTTGGTATGGGAAGTTACTCCTGTAATGATCCCAAACTTGGGTGGCTATGGGCCTGAACTTGCTCTGTAATGCCTTAGAATCTGAGCCCAAGGAGTCAAGGATTTGATAATGGCAAATAGCCTCAGAGGAAGCTCTGATCATGCACTGCATGATATTCTATATCATGATTTTTTCTTAACCTTATAACATAATTAATATTAAATGTTATCATAAGCTATTTTTCTAATCTTCACATGATTTATTGATATCTTGAGCAAATTGTTTTCAACAAAATTATCTATGACCAGTAAATTCTGGTTATCTTGTTAGATCATTCTTGATGGAAAAATGAAAATATTAAAAATAAGAAAAATGTTCAAATTAGGACTGGAGAATAGAAAACTGAATTCAATAAATATGGCAGGTGACTAATGAAGAAGCAGCAGTATGTGGATTTCAGGTAAGGACAATGAAGGAGAGAAGTAGAAGAAAAGCATGTTAGGATCTGCCAGTGTCAGTACCTAGACTTTTATTTCTGAACCATGCCTTTTTGCCCTGACCAGTGACTTCTATTTACTTTCTCTTGCTGGTCGAAAGCGATCCACCCTTAGGGGACGACTCCTGCTTTAATAGAAACATAAAAGTTCCCTGTCTGACCCTTCTTCACTTCTGGGAGGAGGGTGCATTGCTATAGCTCTTCTGAAGACCAATCCAACAATATTCAGTGGAATTAAGTATGCATTTACCCAGCAACCAAGCAATTCCACTTCTGAGTAGAGTTTTCAGAGTAGCTCTACACATGCAGACAAGGATATGAAGATGAGAAAGTGTGGAGCAAAAAAACTGGAGGCAGCCCAACTGTTCTAGAAAAATGATTTGTAAAATATGACATGTGCATATGACAGAATGCCATATAGCAGCAAGAAGGGGTGAAAAGGATCTACAAATAGCAACATAGATACATCTCAAATACATAATGTTAGGAGAAAAAAGTAAGAAATGGAATGGTATGCATAGCTTTATCATTATCTGTTGCTGCTAACAAACCATCTCAAATTTACTGGCTTGCAGCAACTATTAATTAACTCATGATACTGTGAGTCAACATTTTGGGATGGAATCAGCAGGACGGTTCTGCTGGTCTCTCCTGGGCTTACTCATGCTCCTGCAGTTCATTGGTAGCTGCAATAACTTTCAGTGGGGGCTGTAAGATGACCTCACCCACCTGGCTAGCCATTGGTGGTGTGTGTCAGCGGGGCCTCGTGTTGCCGGCTATTAGCAGTTGAACTTGGGCTTTCTCACATAGTGGCAGAAGAGTGGCCACAGCAAGAGATGGCATGCCTCACTGCACAAGCAGGTATTAAGCCTTTGCTTACATCATGTTTGCTACTGTTACCCTGGCCAGAGTAAGTTGTGTGGACAAACCCAGAGTTGGTGATGGAGTGGGCTAGAAGAGGGCACGGGACAAGGAGGGTGAATCATTGGGTGCCATGACTGCAACAATCTACTATTTTACAATTACCATTTACCATTTATGTAAATTTTAAGTTAGTCACAAACCATATTTCATATTCTCCATAGATATAAAAGCCATTAAAGGAACATCAAGGTGCAGATTAGAAGTGTGTATACGACGTAATGGGTTTAGGGTGCTTATGATGGTGAGAGAATGGGATTGGAATGAGAAATAAAGTGGAAAAAATTTTATAAAGAGAGTCATTGGGTGGATTGAGGATGATAATAGAGTGCTATAAACTAAAGAAGATAATCAATTCATATATGTGCATCTGAACTCTAAAAATAAGAAAAAGTAAAATAAAAATAATCTTTTCTGCTTGAGGCAGAGTTGTCACCCTCACCTGTAATCAGATGGAATGTGTTAAACTTAATATTAATGATTACTATATATGCTAGGTGTTCTTGTATCATTTAATTCTTATGGGAGGATGCCATAGTTCCCATTATAGGAGACAAACTGAGGCAGAGAAAATTTAAATGAGCTGCCCACAGGTCCAGAGTGAGTAACTGGCAGGGCAGATGGCTGAACTTCAATCTGTTTGATTCCAGCCCTGTGCCTTGGCGACTTCCACTTAAGCATCCTTTCTTCAATCCTTTTGTCTCTTTAATCCCTCAGTCCTGTCTTTGAGTCTGGAATTGGCCTCACCCTTTCTGTGCCCTATGACACGGTGCCCCTCGCTCCGGGCTGCCCATCCTCTTTCCGGCCCACAGCTCTTGCCTCCCTGATTCTGATTCACAGCCTGGATTTGCCTTGGTGCTGGCCTGGCTCCTTCAGCTTGCTTTGGCCTCTCCACAGTGCACCCACAGCAAAGCGTGAGAAAGTAAGGGTAACTGCCTATGGGCTATGTGTATCCTCTTACAGAAAGGAATAGAACTTGTGGTGGGTCAGGTCTGGCTTGTGATGGCTTAGCAAGAGCCAACGGTTGTGTTCGAGCATTTTGGGAGTCTTTTAAACACTTGGTAGCTTGAGATTAGCCATAGCTGGGAGTGTTTATGCCACAGAAACTGGCAAATGCTAAAATCAGGGCTTGTTATTTGGAGAGCTGGTTTACCAGGATATCAATGGATACAACTTCCATAGGTTATAAAGTTTCATTGGTGAAAGTTATAACACTGGAGGAGGACAAGTGTCTATACTGTGGTGGCAGAAGACCAGTTCAAATAAAAAATTCCTACCTGTGCCTTGATTTTCTTAGTTCTAAATAAGAATAGTAATACCTACCTCACTGAAGTGTGCTGTAAGCTATAAAAAGTATATGTGAAATAATTTAGGTTTGTGCATGAAATAGGTGCTTGAAAAATATCAGTTGAATTTACCTAAATAGCAAAATCTTGCTAATAAACCCATCCATAATGCTTTCAGCAAATGCAAAGAATAATGATCGTTACACACAGATACTCTATGCCAGATATTGTATTTTTTTTGCATTGGTCTCCTTAATCTACAACAATCTGTTGAGGTAGGTATTGTTTTTCTGTAACTACTTTAAATATGATGAAACTCATAGCACTATTTTTGATGTGATTCAGGTCTGAGAGATTTCAGAGCCAGCTCTCTTAACCATCACATGCTATTGGTAAGAGGTGATAAACGCTAAATGATGATAATGCATGCGATAAACATGATTGCATGTGGTACACGTGTCTGCCTTATTCAATTAGGTGTGAGGTCATGTGGAAAACAGCACCCTTTGTATCAATTAATGTGGAATCACAGCTTTGTCGATCCCTCAGGGGACGCCTGAGATCTTTGCCGGAGAGAATGTCATAAATTGTGGGTCATGTTTTCTGCAGTGCCATCAGTTTCTTCAGTCCTGTGGGGATTAGGGTCTTACTGGACGAGATTCTTACGGTCTTCAGCTAAACCAACACAAATCCCAGTTCTCATTCCAAGATCCTATTAACAAAACCCTGATATGGTACGGATAAGTGCCTGTCATTTCTACGATTAGTCTCTCCACCTTTTTTTGAGGCTGGGCCAGTTCCTTTAAAGAATATAAAGTGAAGTTACTCATTTCATCCCAGACTCCGTGCTCAATCAATTATGTTGTATCTGGGCCATTAGAAGATCTCAATTTCTTCATCCGTCCATGCTGCATTTCAAATAAGGACAAGAATATTTTTTCTCCTCTGGACTTTTTTCTACTGTGAGGTGTCCTGTAGAGCAAAGGCAATGCAAGAGGCTTCTTTTACTTTTCATGGAAAAGAAACCTGAAAAAAAAATATTTTTTTTCCCTTCATATTTTTCTTTTTATCTAGCAACTGTATTTATGCCTATTAAAATAGACACAGCTTCCCCTCCCCTCCCTTCCCTCCCTTCCCTTCCCTCCCCTTTCCTCCCTTCTATCCCCACCCCTGTCCCTCCCCTCCCTTCCCCTCTCCTCCCATCCTCTCCTTTCTTTTCTTTCCCCTTTCTCTCTCTTACTTTATAAAATTACTTAAACAATAGATCATGATAAGGCCGTGGCTGGCAAATGAATCTCACTAATTTCACCTATGGGAAGTTTCTAAAGCAGCCCTTTTATAAGAATGAAATGATTAAAAGCATCTGTTTCTTCATCAATCTATTGGATTTTAAGAGGAAAGTTGAAGTCGGGACTTGAGAGTTTAACCTTAAAATATTTTGCATTGTCCTCTAATTACTGAATAGTGTTCTTAAATCACCCCTTATACATTTAACAGAGGTGGTTATTGGAGATCTTTCTGTGGTACATCTATGTGAGTGTGTGTTTGTACATGTGTGTGAGAGAGAGGTGTGTACATACAAACCTCTTGAGAGGTTTTGAGGACTAATTTAATATCATTGAGAAGGGCCTTAAGAACTGGGAGGTGATTCTAAGTAGAACTACACTTTTGTATTTTTTTTTTTCCAAAGAAAGGTTGAAAAAATTGGGGGAAAGGGGCCAGTTTAAACCATTCTAATTGGAGAAAGAGACAGAGCCTGAAACTCCTCAACTCCAGAAAGATAGATATGAACTTGAGCATGGGGTAAGCATGTGGCTGTGTAGGGTATGTAGTGGTGTTTGCCACTCGTCAAGGTTTACATCATATTCCTGTTGCATGAGACTTTCTTTGTCCTTGTTATGACTGGTTTCACATGAGAATCCATAGCCCATGGGAATAATCCATGATTTGACTCTTTATCCATTAGAGTAGAAAGTTTTATAGTAATTAGTGTCTGGTTATGCATCCAGGCATTAGATAAACTAGACTCTTGGCATATCCTCTTATTAGCTATTGGAATGTAGGCAAATTCTTAACCTCTCAAGCCTCAGTTTTCTCATCTGGGAAATAGGATTGTTCAATGCCTATCTATGAATGTTAAATGAGATGATGCCTGTCAAATCCTTTTTATGGGGTCAGGCACCAATAGGGGCTCAATCAATGTGAGCTGCTTATTTTTTCTATTCATATATATATAATTAACACACACCAGTGTCTTAATTTGCCAGGATGCTATAACTAAAGCCACAGATTGGTTGGCTTTGAACAGCAGGAGTTTATTGTCTCACAGACTTGAAGGCTGCCCCAAATCAAGGGGTTGGCAGGGCCATGCTTTCCCTGGAGTCTATGACATTCTGGTGGTGGCTTGTCTACAATCTGTAACTCAACCGCTGCCTCTGTCACATGGCCTTGGCCATCTCTCTCTCTTCTCATCTGTCTCTTACTCCCTGCATCCAAATTTCCTAAGCTCAAAAGGACTCAAGTCATATTGGAGTAAGGGCCAACCTGATTCAGTTTGGCCTCATCTTAACTAATAGGGTCTTTGAAGATCCTATTTACAAACAAGTTCACACTCAGAGGACCAGGGGTTGGGACTTGAACATGTCTTTGTGGAGGACAAGATTCAGTCTATAATAACAAAGTTCCTTCAAGTCCTTGCTCAAATGTCTTTTCTGAAAGTCCTTTCCTTACCTCTCAAGGCAGAGCTTGAGCAATTCAGATAAAAACATGCAAGGTTGCAATTTATCTGTTTCGGTGTCTGTTGCTTCCAGTAGACTGAATCCTCTTCTCCCTAGGGGATGTTGTGAATATTGTTTGTCTTGGTACTAGCACCTAGCTTAGTGAATGTACATTGTTGGCTCTTAATTATTTATTTACTGAATGCTTGTTGAGTGCCTGCAATGTGTAGCTATTGTGCTAGGGACTAGGCATAAATGATATACCATATCTTCAAGAAGATTATGGTCTACTGAGGGAGATGGATAATTGAACAACCAATTAGAACATGGTATGATAAAGAGGAGGTTTAGGGAGTTACACTATTTATATTCTCCTGTAGGTGGAGATTATATCTAAGATGAGTCATGAAGAATATGTAAGAGAATAGGTGGCTCTTGGTTTAGGTACCCTTGAAAGGAGAACTTGAGAAAGGACTTGAGTGTAGTTTATTTGGGCGATGCTCCCAGGAGGCAGGATTAAGAGAGTGGGAGAGTGAGAGGGAGAAGTAAGAAAAGCCAAGAAAAGGTGTATCACTGAACTAGGTACTGCTGTGGGCAGATGGGATGCAATCCCTAGGAGAATGCAGAACACACATTAGAATTTACCTTTGAAGGGCCAAGCATTTATCTGCTGACCCATTTCTATTGGATGAGGGTTGCCTCTAGAGTCATTAACTCACCACATTTCTGGTCCTCCACAAAGGCTTAGCAAACTTACTCAACTTTAGAAATAGTCTTTTTTTTATTGGTATTGCATTGAATCTGTCAATTAATTTTTATTAGAATTGATATCTTAATGATATTTAATCTTTGAATCCAGGAACACAGAATGCCCTTCATTTTATCAAGATCTTCTTTGGTTTCTTTTAATTTTTTATTTTTTTCTTTATTTTTTTTAATGTTACATTAAAAAAATATGACGTCCCCATATAGCCCCCAACCCCCTCACCCCACTCCTCCCACATCAATAACCTCTTTCATCATTGTGGCACTTTCATTGTATTTGGTCAATACATTTTGGAGCACTGCTGCACCACATGGATAGTGGTTTACATTGTAGTTTACAATCTCATCCAGTCCACCCAGTGGGTCATGGCAGGACATACAGTATCCAGCATCTGTCCCTGTAGTACCACCCAGGACAACTCCAAATCCTGAAAATGCCCCACATCATATCTATTCTTCCCTCTCCCTACCTTCAGCAGCTACCATGGCCACTTTCTCCACATTGATGCTACATTTTCTTCCATTACTAATTACAATAGTTCCAGAATAGAGTATCAGCAAGTCCACTTAATCCATACTCTATTCCTCCATCTTGTGGACCCTGGGATGGTTATGTCCACTCCACCACTATATTGAGAAGGGGCTTAGATTCCATATGGATGATGGATGCAATTTTCCTGCTTGCAGTTGTTGGCACTCTTAGCTCCCTGGTTTGGTGGTTGACCTTCACCTCCCTGTTAGCTGGCTAGAGTAAGTCCAATAAACCAGAGAGCAGGAGTTGCAGGTCTTTTGAGGCTCAGGGTCTGGCTATCACATGGACAGTCCAGAGATTCAGGTCCCCTGAGCATACACCAAACCCCAGTAAAAGTAACAGGAGAGGCTTGCGAACAAAGATCACATTTGAGTTCAACTTCATCACACTCAGGAACACAAACTCCAAAGTAGGGCCAACTGATATGGCACTGGGCTCCATCTGCCATGACCTTAGAACCTGTGGGTCTCTGTAGCCCTCAGAAGAACCAATATCTGGGCTTGTATCTACTTTGACTGTCTCTGGGACCCTGCTGAGGCATGCATAAGGAAGTAGTGGATATTGCCTCTGATGACCTCCAGCTTTTTTTTGGAGACTCATAGCCATATAAACTCCCCTTTTTATTCATGGTTGAAAAGCATTTTTTTTTATTATTATTATTTTTTAATTTTTTATTGACTTTGTAATAATATTACATTAAAAATATATATGTGAGGTCCCATTCAACCCCATCCCCCCACCCCCCCTCTCCCCCCCCCAACAACACTCGTTCCCATCATCATGACACATCCATTGGATTTGGTAAGTACATCTTTGGGCACCTCTGCACCTCATATACATTGGTTCACATCATAGCCCATACTCTCCTCCATTCCATCCAGTGGGCCCTGTGAGGATTTACAATGTCCGGTGATTGCCTCTGAAGTACCATCCAGGGCAGCTCCATGTCCCAAAGACGCCTCCACCTCTCATCTCTTCCTGCCTTTCCCCATACCCTTCGTCCACTATGTCCACTTTTCCCATTCCAATGCCACCTCTTCTATGTGGACATTGGATTGGTTGTGTCCATTGCACCTCTATGTCAAGAGGAGGGTCAGATTCCACCTGGATGCTGGATGCAATCTTCCCATTTTCAGTTGTAATCACTCTAGGCTCCATGGTGTGGTGGTTGTCCTTCTTCAACTCCATCTTAGCTGAGTGTGGTAAGTCCAATAAATCAGATTGTAGGTGCTGGAGTCTGTTGAGGCTCAGGATCTGGCTATCACATTGTCAGTCCAGAGATTCAAATCCCCTAAATATATCTTAAACCCCAACATTAACTGCACCTCCAGCACATTGGCATGAAAGTCTTATGAAGGGAGATCCCATCTGAGTCCAGATTCATCACACATAAACACCATTTCCAAAGAGGGGCCATCTGCCCTGGTAGTTAACCCCATCGGCCATGACCATAACTCCCGTGGGTCTCTTTAGCCCTCAAAGGAACCAATATCTGGGGGTTGTATCTGCTTTATCTGTCTCTCTGACTCTGCTCAGTTGTGCATGAGGGCAATCCTTCTGCCAGCCTCCAGACTCTTTTTTAGAAACTCGTAGCCATATAAACTCATTTCTCCTTTCCATTTCCCCCTTACTTTAGGTCAAACAGCATTTTAAAGTCATGGTATTTTATGTAGACATGGATATTCTGCTGATCCGCATTGAACCTTCCGTATAAGGTCATTTTCCAGTTGCATCATCAGTTGGTAGTTGATAGTGGTCCCTCGTTGCCAGGGAGGCTCATCCCCGGGTGTCATGTCCCACGCTGGGGGGAAGGCATTGCATTTACATGCTGAGTTTGGCTTCGAGACTGGCCACATTTGAGTAACATGAAGGCTGACAGGAGGAAATTCCCAGGCACAAAGTTGTTCTAGGCCTTGTTCTTATTTTGGGTTTATCAGCTCACAAGCATAGTCATTAGCATCAGGGGCTCACTGTTGAACCCTCACTCCCTCCCGGTCCCCGCCACTGTACCTGGGAGACTGTCGCTGCTCCCCTAGGGACCACGACAGAGCACCACTGGCCAGGAACCCAGTACCCCCCCTACTGTGGTTTTTAATTGTTGCCACTATGAGTATATCCAAACATTACCATGCACCCTGGACATATGTTCTGTACAGCTCCCTGTCAGCCATATATCACCTGTCATTGGTACCCCATACCAGTATCCCTCCATTGCCATTGTTGAAACACTCTGTGATCCAGAACTCCCCGAAATTTGAAGCCCAATATAATTTCATGGTCCCTTACTAGGGAATGGCATATAGCGATGAGCTTAAAGGATAGATAAAGAACTTGGATAAAGTTAGATAAAGAACTTAGATAAAGAATGTTGACTTGAAAAAATTCCACATCCTATCTTTTTCTTCCCCCCCCCCCCCCCTAATTATTCAGCTTTTCTTCACAGGAGTCCTAGACCACAGCAATGTATATATATAATATACAGCACTCCCACACATCCACCAGAAAACCTTTTCCCTTCCACAGTGATACTCTTACGCCCTATTCATATCATATTTACTTAAAGTGATGTACAGAGTCTGAGACATTAGCTTTCTAACAAGGTGACATCTGTGCTTACATTGTGGTGCATACTTTAGGATACACAGTTCTTTACATTTTTAGTTATCCTATGTTTTACATTATGGTTTACATTATCAGTCTGTCATCTCCTATATGTTATAGTGTAATATTACATGTTTTATATCCATCCTTGTGTACTCTCAAGAAACTCCTCTCTTACCCCCCATTTACTTTGGTTCCACACATTTAACGTCCATTTTCCCTTCCACCTTGGTGTCCTCAGTGATAGCCAACCTCTGTTTCCTGAGGAGCCACTTCCAGAGATAGATGGAATAGTGTTCAGGTCCTAACTTACTCAACTGCCCCAATGCCCTGGGAGCCACCCTTTCTCTCGAGGGATACAGTTCCCTCTATTTGATGGCATTAGTCCTCCCCAGGATGTGGGTCCACCCCCACTCTCACTACTTGGGTTTCTACCCCATGGTGTCACCCACTCTGGCAGAATGAGCATTTAGACATTCCCCAGGAGCCCGTCCTGCATCAGACCCTCCCCTCCGAGCATTCTAAACAGGTAACCCTCTTTATTATATTTTGATATGATTTTCTCGTCATTTTAATCTCCACCAACACCTGACCCTCTCCTGGTTCGTATGCTACCCCTCCCTCCCCCCACTTTTGGGCAACGTTACCCATCCGTCCCTCCCCAGCCACCCTCAAACCCGCAAAGCCCCAAGCAAAGGCAACCCCTTGCCCCCCTTTTATCTCTTCTTTGTGTTCATACTTACCACCATCTCGTCTTAAATTCGACCCCTGCAGACATCGGCTCATATCCTTCCTCCACCCTCCGATTTCCTGTAAGCCTATCGTTCAGTCTCTTGCTATCTAGGGCAGCTTGTTTATTTCATATCATTGAGGTCATGTAGTATTTGTCCTTCAATGTCTGGGTTGCTTCACTCAACATAAGGTTCTCAAGATTCATCCATGTTATCACATGTGTTTGTAGTGTGTTTGTTCTTACAGCCGAGTAGTATTCCATTGTGTGTATATACCACATTTTATTGATCCACTCATCTGTTGATGGGCATTTGGGTTGATTCCAACTTTTGGCAATAGTGAACAATGCTGCTATGAACATTGGTGTACATATATCGGTTTGTGTTCTTGTTTTCAGTTCTGCTGGGTATATACCCGGCAGTGGTATTGCTGGGTCATATGGCAAATCTATGGCTAGTTTTTTGAGAAACCGCCATACTGTCCTCCAGAATGGTTGGATCCTTCTGCATTCCCACCAGCAGTGGATGAGTGTTCCCCTTCCTTCACATCCTCTCCAGCACTTGTATTCTTCTGTTTTTTTCATAGCTGCCAATCTTATGGGTGTAAGATGGTATCTCATTGTGGTTTTGATTTGCATTTCCCTGATAGCTAGAGATTTGGAACATTTTTTCATGTGCTTTCTTGCCATTTGTATTTCTTCTTCGGAGAAGTGTCTGTTTAAGTCTTTTTCCCATTTTTTAAATGGGTTGTTTATCTTTTTATTTTCAAGATATAGGAGTTCTTTATATATGCAAGTTATAAGTTTCTTATCAGATATATGGTTGCCAAATATTTTCTCCCACTGTGTGGGCTCCCTTTTTACTTTCTTGACAAACTCCTTTGAGGTGCAGAAGGCTTTAATTTTGAGGAAGTCCCATTTATCTATTAGTTCTTTTGCTGCTCGTGCTTTTGGTGAGATATTCATAAATCCATTTCCTATTACAAGGTCCTGTAGATGTTTCCCTACACTGCTTTCTAAGGTTTTTATGGTCTTGGCTCTTATATTTAGGTCTTTGATCCATCTTGAGTTGATCTTTGTATAAGGTGTGAGATGGTAATCCTCTTTCATTCTTCTACATATGGCTATCCAGTTCTCCAGACACCATTTGTTGAATAGCCCACTCTCTCCCAGTTGAGAGGGTTTGGTGGCTTTATCGAATATTATGTGGTTGTATATGTGAGGTTCTATATCAGAGCTTTCAATTCGATTCCATTGGTCTATGTGTCTCTCCTTATGCCAATACCATGCTGTTTTCACCACCATGGCTTTATAGTATGTTTTGAAGTCAGGTAGTGTGATTCCTCCAATTTCGTTTTTCTTTTTCAGTATGTCTTTGGCTATTCGGGGTCTCTTTCCTTTCCAAATAAATTTCATAGTTAGTTTTTCTAGTTCCTTAAAGAAGGCTGCATTGATTTTTATTGGGATTGCATTGAATGTGTAGATCAGTTTTGGTAGGATAGACATCTTAATAATGTTCAGTCTTCCTATCCATGAACAAGGAATAGTCTTCCATTTATTTAGGTCTTCTTTGATTTCCTTGAACAATCTTGTATAGTTCTCGGTGTATAAGTTCTTTACCTCTTTAGTTAAATTTATTCCTAAGTATTTGATTTTTTTATTTACTATTGTGAATGGTATTTGTTTCTTGATTTCCTCCTGATCTTGCTCATTATTGGTGTACAGAAATGCTACTGATTTTTGCGCATTGATCTTATAACCTGCGACTTTACTAAACTCATTTATGAGTTCTAGAATCTTCGTTGTAGATCTCTCAGGGTTTTCTATGTATAGGATCATGTCATCTGCAAATAATGAAATTTTGACTTCTTCCTTTCCAATTTGAATGCCTTTTATTTCTGGTTCTTGCCTCAGTGCTCGAGCAAGTACTTCTAAGACCATGTTAAATAGGAGCGGAGACAGTGGGCATCCTTGTCTTGTTCCTGAGTTTAGAGGGAAGGAGTCTAGGATTTCTCCATTGTAAACAATATTGGCTTTAGGTTTTTCATATATACTCTTTATCATGTTCAAAAAATTCCCTTGTATTCCAACCTTTTGGAGTGTTTTTATCAAGAAAGGGTGCTGTATTTTGTCAAATGCTTTTTCTGCATCAATAGATATAATCATGTGATTTTTTTCCTTCAATCTGTTTATATGGTGTATTACGTTGATTGATTTTCTTATGTTGAACCATCCTTGCATACCTGGGATGAATCCCACTTGGTCGTGGTGTATAATACGTTTAATGTGTTGTTGAATACGATTAGCAAGTATTGTGTTAAGTATTTTTGCGTCTAGGTTCATTAGAGAAATTGGTCTGTAATTTTCCTTTCTTGTGATGTCTTTGTTTGGCTTTGGTACTAGGGTAATGTTGGCATCATAGAAGGAGTTGGGTAATGTTCTTTCTGTTTCGATGGTTTGGAATAGTTTCAGCAGGATTGGTGTCAGTTCTTTCCGGAATGTTTTGTAGAATTCACCTGTGAAACCATCTGGCCCTGGGCTCTTCTTAGTTGGGAGATTTTTAATAACTGATTCTATCCATTGCTTGTGATTGGTTTGTTAAGATCATCAATTTCTTCTTTTGTCAATATGGGCTGTTTATGTGTTTCTAGGAATTTGTCCATTTCCTCTAGATTGTCATTTTTGTTGGAATATAGTTTTTCAAAATATCCTCTTATGATAGTCTTTATTTCTGTGGGGTCAGTGGTGATATCGCCTTTCTCATTTCTTATTTTGTGTATTTGCATCTTCTCTCTTTTTTTCTTTGTTAGTGTTGCTAAAGGTTTGTCAATTTTGTTAATCTTCTCAAAAAACCAGCTCTTGGTCTTGTTTATCTGTTCAAGTGCTTTCTTATTTTCTATTTCATTTAGTTCTGCTCTTATCTTTGTTATTTCCTTCCTTCTTCTTCCTGTTGGGTTGCTTTGTTGTTGTTTTTCTAATTCCTTCAAATGTGCAGTTAGTTCTTCAATTTTTGCTTTTTCTTCTTTTTTGATATATGAATTTATGGCTATAAACTTCCCTCTCAGTACTGCTTTTGCTGCATCCCATAAATTTTGGTATGTTGTGTTATCATTATCATTTGTTTCAAGGTAGTCATTGATTTCTTTTGAGATTTCCTCTTTGACCCACTGTTTTTCTAAGAGTGTGCTGTTTAATTTCCAAATCGTGGTGTGAAATCTGGGCTTCTGTCCCTTGCAAATCTCCAGCTTGACTCCACTGTGGTCAGAGATAATGTTTTGTATGATTTCAATCTTTCTGAATTCGTTCAGCCTTTCTTTGTGGCCTAGCATATGATCTATCTTGGAGAATGATCCATGTGCGCTTGAGAAAAATGTATATCCTGCTGTGTTTGGGTGTAGCGATCTATATATGTCTATTAGATCGAGCTCCTCTAATATACTATTCAGATGTTTTGTTTCTTTGGTGATTCTCTTTTGAGATGTTCTGTCCAGGGTTGATAGTGGTGTATTAAAATCCCCCACTATAATTGTAGATGTATCTATTCTTTCACTTAGTTTTTCCAGCATTTGCCTGACGTATTTAGAGGCACCCTTGTTAGGGGCATAGATATTTATGATTGTTCGATCTTCTTGACAGATTTTCCCTTGGACTAAAATGTAGTATCCTTCTTTGTCTCTCACAATTGTTTCACATTTAAAGTCTATTTTGTCTGATATTAATATAGCTACTCCTGCCTTTTTTTGGTTATTGTTAGCTTGTATGATTGTTTTCCAGCCTTTCACTTTCAATCTCCATGCGTCTCTGGGTCTAAGATGTGTCTCTTGTAGACAGCATATGGATGGGTCATATTTCCTTATCCAATGTCCCAGTCTGAATCTTTTGATAGGTGAGTTTAATCCATTGACATTCAGTGTTATTACTATCAAGGAATTATTTGTGTTAGCCATACTTTGATTGGATTTGTGTTTGTCATATTTTGTTTGTATATTTTTTTTTGTCTTTTTTGTTGTTGTTGTTGGTCTTATACTCTCCTCCAACTTTGCCTTTCCTGTTTTTTCCTTTCTTCCTGCAGCACTCCCTTTAGAATTTCTTGAAGGGGAGGTTTCTTGTTGGTATACTCTTTCAGTTTCTGTTTGTCTGCGAATATTTTGAACTCTCCATCATATTTGAATGCTAGTTTAGCTGGATAAAGTATTCTTGGTTGGAAATTTCTTTCCTTTAGTACCTTGACTATATCATACCACTGTCTTCTTGCCTCCATGGTTTCAGAAGAGAAATCAGCACTTAATCTAATTGAGCTTCCCTTGTATGTGATGGTTTTCTTTTCTCTTGCTGCTTTTAGGATTTTCTCTTTGTCTTGAGCATTGGATAATTTGACAAGTATATGTCTTGGGGTGGGCCTGTTGGGGTTTATGACTTGTGGAGTGCGCTGTGCTTCTTGGATATGTACATCTGTCTCTTTCAGTATATTTGGGAAGTTTTCAGCCATTATTTCTTGCAACACTCTTTCTGACCCCTTTCCCTTCTCTTCACCTTCTGGAATGCCTATAATACGTATGTTTGAGCGTTTTGCATTGTCATTCAGGTCCCTAAATCCTAACTGGATTTTTTCTATCTTCTTATTGACCCCTTCTACTATCTGTTTGATTTCTGATGTACTGTCTTCCACATCACTAATTCTCTGCTCTGTCTCTTCTAGTCTGCTGATATTTGCTGCAAGTGTATTTTTGATTTCTTGAACTGTGGTGTTCATTCCCATCATATCTGTTATGTTTTTGCGTATGTCTGCAATTTCCCCTCCAAGTGATATCTTCATGTTGTTAACCTCTTTCATTACTGCATCAAATTTGTCGGTGATAAATGTTCTGAGATCTTTCATTGCTTGTGCCAAGTTTTGCTCCCCTTCGTGATTATTGGTTTGTTGATTGGATTCAGCCATGTTTTCCTGATTATTGGTTTGGTTTGTAGATTTTTGTTGCTTTCTGGTCATCTCTTTATTTTGACGAATTTAATCAGTTCCTTAGCTTCTTTGTCTGCTCTTGGAGGTTAATTAGTTGTTATTTTTGCATAGGTGTTATATCTTCTCTTTGTCAGATTTTTCTTCTTATTCTGGTTACTTGTTGTTGGTTAAGTTCACTTTAGAGGAAAGTATTAGTGTTGGGGAAAGGCAATTGTGTAAGCAAGGGAAAAGTGTAAAGTTGTATTGGTGATGTATGTTAACAAAGCAAGAATATGAGGTCTGGAAGGATGGAGGTTAGATTCATGTAGATTGTATAGAGTTATAGCTGTAGGTAGAGTACCTTTTATGAAGTAGATGACTGAATTTGGGAGGAATATGGTATGAACTACAAAGCTATTGTTTTCATGAGAGAGGGAGAAAGAAAGGAGAGGTAATAGTTTCAAGAGTGGATAATAGACAGAAAACAGAACAAAGGTATTAGAAATTAAGAGTTAGACACTTTGTGGATCAAAGAACGGGAGGTTGGGGGTGGAATATAGGAGAGACAGTAGAGGATAGTGGATATCAAGATGCAGGGGAAGGGGGATAGTGTAGGTAGCCTAAATCAGTTCACACAGAAATGAGGCAGTGGAGGATCGGAAAACCCAGCAAATGTGAGGTGTTCCCTGTAGCACCTATTGTATACTTGAATTAAAATAAAAATAAGTGGAAGATGAGGGACAAGAGGGAAAGAGAAAACCGAAAAAAAAACCAAAAACTAATTATAATAAAGAAAAAAGAAAGACAAGAAGAAAGGAAGAAAGAAAAAGAGGATGGGCAAACGGTGGGGAACGGATAGGGAGAAGAGAGATACAGGTATACACGTGTCACAATTGCAACACTATCTAAAACAACAACTTCCCCCCCGCTTTGCCCTAAAACCCCCCGTCTGTCTGCCCAAATGGGTCTGCAAGCACCTCCCTTCCCACAAACCCCCAATAGGCTGCCCAGGGCCCACGAACTCCCCAGTACTGCAGATGCTCAAAAAAAAAAAAAAAAAAAGAACAGAAACCCCTCCGCAGGCCCGGCTCCGCCCGCCGCGGAGGCTTGGACCGGCTCTGCCCGGCTCCTTACGCCGCCTCGGCCTGGCCTGGCTCCGCCCGGCTCCGCTCGCTACAGTGGCCCAGCTGGCTCCTGCGTCCACCTCCCGCCACCGCGGCCTGGACCGGCCCCGCCCGGCTCCGTACCCGCCGCGGCCTGACCCGACTCCGCCTGGCTCCGCTCGCTACAGTGGCCGGGCCCAGCTCCGGCGTCCTCCTCTCGCCACCACGGCCTGCACCGGCCCCGCCCGGCTCCGTATGCTGCTGCGGCCGGGCCCGCACACCACTGCGGCCCGGCTCGGCCCTGCTCGGCCCCGCCCGGCCCCGCCCGGCCCTGCTCGCCGCCGGCGCAGCCCCGCCCGGCTCCGGCATCCGCAGCTGCGGCCCGACCTGGCTCAGCCCCACCGAGCGGGGCTAGATGCCTCGTTTCCGCCTACCCAAGGAGGGAATCCTCTACAGGTAGCTGGGATCTCCGTGTATCTTTCACAGACGAATCCTCTCTGTTACCTTCCCTCCAAATCGATGTCCAGACACCTCCGGACCAGCAAAAATCCCGAAACAATCCGGTCCCAAAGAGTCTCCAACGCCGCCCAGCCGATTCCCTGCAGAAGACCCTAACAGGGATGTTCACTCAGCCGCCATCTTGCCCCTCTCCCCCGAAAAGCATTTTTGACATTTGATATTACATGTTGGCTGAGATATTCTGCTGGTCTGAGTTGACCCTTTTATTCAAGGTCATTTTCTAGTTACATAATCAGCTGGTACTTGGTAGTAATCCTTTGGCGCCAAGGAGGCTCATTCCCAGGAGTCATGTCCCATGCTGGGGGGATGGTAATGCATTTACATGCTGAGTTTGGCTTAGAAAGTGGTGGCCACATTTGAGCAACATGGAGGCTCTCAGGAGGTAATACTTAGGCACCCTGCAGCTCTAGGCCTAGTTCTTATTTCAAGCACACAGGCTAACAAGTATAGTCATTAGTATCAAGGGCTCATTGTTGGACCATCCTTCTTTATTGGTCTTAGCCATTGCACTTGGGGGATTGTTGCTGTTCCATCAGGGAATGTGATAGTGCTCTCCTGGCTAGGAACTCAGCACTCCCTCAGTTGTCATTTTTAACTGTAACCACTATGAAAATATTCAAACATTTTTATGTACCCTGTATACATGCCCTGGAGAGCTCACTTCCAATCATGTGCCCCCTGTCAATAACATCCCACAGCAGTATTCCTCACTTGCCATAGTTGCACCTCTCTGTGATCCAAAACTTCTTTGAAAATGAAACGTAGTATATTGCCAACTTCCATTAATAGTAAAATGGAATATTGTGATGGGTTTAAAGGTTAGATATAGAATACATACTAATTTAGAAAAATTAAAGTAAAAAAATTGGGATATCAAAAAATTAAAAGATGATAAAGCTTTGCTTTTGATGTTTTGCCTTTTATCATTGCTATAAGTGTTGCCCTGTATGTACAGTGGCAAGGAAATTTTTTCCATTTCTTCCTCAGTATCTACATCCTTTCTTTTTCTGTTTTTTCTTTTTTTCCTAATTATTAAGTTTGTCTTCACAAAAGTAGGGAGGGAGTGCAAAAATGTGTGTGGTAGCAGGGTGGGTGCAATGGGAACTGTCCAACAGAGCTTCAGCTGAAATCACAAAAAATGTGATGCATGATATGCAATGTAGAGGGTCTTGGCCATCTCCCCGTTGAGATGGGAAAACATGCTTTGCCCTTACTCTCATGGGCAACATTCCAGGATTCAAAGCATCTTGGGAGGAGTTCCACAACTGCATACACTCAGGGATCAGTCTGGCTTCCTTCCGTCATCACCCAGCCATTATAGTTGGGAAATAAACCATTAGAAAAAATAAGGTGGAATATAATCATCATATATGTGTTTGATTTTAAAATTTCAGAATAAATTCCAGCACTCTTTGAAACGAGAACTTGTGGAATATTTTCTCAATGCCTGATTCATTTCTTTTTACCATGGCTTGTCAAATCATCAACCCCCTGAGGAAGTAGTAGATACTGCTTCTTGACAAACCCCACTCTTTTCTTAGCAAGAGGATGAGAAGTCTAAGGGAAGGAGAAGAAGAGAAATTCCCCACAACATGTACAATATTTGAACAATAATGTGATGGCCACCCATTCCTCCCTACAGGTTGTGTGGAGAGGAGTGTGCTCTGACAATGTTCTTGGTAAGATTTCAGAAAAGATCAAGCATGATCTTTAGCTCCCTAAATATTATTTCTGAAATTATGGCTGCCATTTACCACCCTTAAGGTTTATAAGCTTCTCTCTAAACTACAGTGTCTACGAGGCTTATGACTCTCTTGGGTGGTGAAAAGTGCATGTGCTTTAGAGGCAGGCAAACCTAGGTCTGAATTCTGGCTCTGCTAATTACAAGCTCAGTGACCTTGAGAAGGACTCATCTTTCTCAGTCTCCATTTCCTCACTTGCAAAAGGTGGGGGGAGAGGAATCATACTTCATGGTTTTGTTCAAGGATTAAATGAAGTGATATTCATTAAGTTGTGGATGAGAGTCAATGGCGCACAAATCTTATTTCCCTCCCTGTTCCTTTAGCTGAGAAGGCATGGAGCAGGATCAGATTCCCACTGCAAGCTGAAGGTCATGTCCCTAGGGGATATGACTTACCCATAGTTTAGCTATCTTTATTGATTCCCCAACACTCTGAGAAGCAGACATGTATTACCATTGCATTATTTTACTGATTAGATTTTTAAATTTTACTTACTAGATTTGTTTTATCATCTTTCACTTATTAGATTTTTCTCAGTCAAGCTTTCAATGGACTATTCTCCTCTAAGTAAATAGAATATGGAAATTATTGAAAACAGACCCTAATAGTGGTCATCCAGAAGGAAAAAAGCAAAGGATATGGACTCACAATTAACAGAAGATGAAAACCGATGGCCAACTAACACATGACAAGATGACCAACCTCACAAGTAATCATGGAAATGAAAATAAGTATCATGAGTTACCATTTCAAATCTATCAAGCTGACAATTATCAGACTGGCAGTACCAAAGAGGGTGAATTGGGAGAGCAACAAATATAGATGCTGCTGGTGGTAGTGTAAGTCCATAAAGCTGCTGTGGAGAGCAGTTTGGCAGTATGTAACAAAGTTGAATACACATTCCCTTTGGTAGAGCAATTCAAATTCTAGGTGCATACTCTGAAGACACATGAGCATTGTTGTTAATAGCACAAAACAAATGATGGGACAAGGAAATATTCGTTAGTAAACCTTGGTTAAATCTATTTTGGGGAAACGGACTTTGGCCCAGTGGTTAGGGCGTCCGTCTACCATATGGGAGGTCCGCGGTTCAACCCCGGGCCTCCTTGACCCGTGTGGAGCTGGCCCATGCGCAGTGCTGATGCACGCAAGGAGTGCCGTGCCACGCAAGGGTGTCCCCCGCGTGGGGGAGCCCCACGCGCAGAGTGCGCCCGTGAGGAAAGCCGCCCAGTGTGAAAAGAAAAGTGCAGCCTGCCCAGGAATGACGCTGCCCACACTTCCCGTGCCGCTGACGACAACAGAAGCGGACAAAGAAACAAGACGCAGCAAATGGACACCAAGAACAGACAACCAGGGGAGGGGGGAAATTAAATAAATAAATAAATCTTTAAAAAAAAATATATATATATATATTTTGGTGATTTCATACCCTGGATTCTGCTCAGATGTTAAAAAAATGAGTTATAGCAACATATTCTAGCATAAAAAGATTTTCAGGATATACTGGTTTATTGAAAGGATGTCACTATCATTTCATATGTGCACAAGCAGGTTAGGACAAAGATGTTCGTTGATATTTACTGCAGTAGTAACATAATTGTGAAAAATTGGAAACTACTTAAATATCCACCAACAGGAGAATTGAAAAATAATTGTGGAAAATTCATAAAATGGATTATTAAATGGCAGCTAGAATAAAGTAGAGCTGTCATATTGACATGATAAATATCAAATGTGGAAAGGAAATATGATCATTTTTATAAAGCCTAAAGCATGCCAAACAATACTAAATATTATTTAGTAATATTCACTTACATAATGAAGGATAAAGACATCTGGGAAAAATAAATGTCAAACAGAGTCATCATGGTGGAGGGAGAAGAAAGGAGATATAATATTCTGGAGAGGGGAGCATTAAATATCTGAAATATTTCTTAATGAAAAATGGAAAATAAGAGTCCCAATGAGAGAGAAATTTGCCTCCTTTAATTAAAAAAATCATTTCATTATAAAAAGAAAAGTGTTTTTTTTTTTTTAAAGCATTTCTCCATGTTTTCTCCTTTCATAAGCTACAAAATCTAGGCAAGCCTGGTGTTTCTTCACTTTGGGCTTTCTGCAATTGATGAGGTGGGCTTAGCATGAGCAGGATTCAATGACAAGGCAGGCAAGCAGCAAAAACCTGTGTAGAGACTTGATGCTTGAGGCAGCTGCTCACACATACACCTCTTCTGTCCTTTCTAAGCACTTACCTACAAGTCCTCTCACCTCCCTCTGTGGCTCCAGAACCTGCCATTCCCCTGTATCCTCCTGCTCCCCCCACCCCCCATCTCTGGTTTCTGGAGTGACAACTCCTTGGATCTCTACCATCCCTAGTGAAGGCTAGTCACATTCAGTCCCTGTGAACCTAATTGAATGGTGCCTCTGAAATTCTACTGCAGTCCTTGTCACTGTGATGGATGGACCATCTCACCATGTGATTGTTTTAAACTACTGTGGATCCAAACTCTAGTCTCCACGGGTAGAAAAGGAGAGGGACAAATGCACGCGCTTTATGGGATTCTTCACGGTCCTTCATGACACGTCCGCTTGAAGATGGGTATCTTTAATAGACAAAGACTTTACTCCTACCCTGTGCTGAATCATCATCACTCCTGGAAAGAACCACTCTATGGGAGGTTTTCCTTTCCTCTTCAGGGATTTCTCCCTGCTGGGAAAGAAAGCAGAATGCCTGACAGGATGCTAGATAAGGTTGGCTTTTTTGCTTCCTTGACAGTCTAAATTCTGGTGGCTGCTTTGGGCATGTCGTGCTGTGTTTACACACTGCCCAGGGTTGTACACATATTGAGGCCAGAAGAGGGATGGCTCTGTAAGGTGGTGCAAGGACAGGCACCGCACGGTTAGCCAACTCCCCAGGCAGGTCCAGTCCAGGAAAAGAACTGCTCGTTCCACCTCAAATTGAAGCCAAATTTCTAAGCATGGAATCCTAGGTGAGCCTCTTTTGAAATGTAAAAAGCATGGTGTGGATTGGACTGCTGAGTTTTCTTTGCCTTCAAAGACAGAGAATGCAAGAGGCCGGATAAGGAGGTTTGTTTCAGATGGGTTTGGGCATCTCCAGGCTTCTGGTTTCCATGGGGAAGACCTAGTGCCTAATAAGACTGCAGCTTCTGACCGCTCTCTGTTCAGGCTCCTACAATTATTTTACATATTCCAGCTGGGAGGGAAGCAATTAGGAAGAAGGAAAAAACCCCACTGAGTATGATTTATCAGTTTGCTTGATGAAGTGATCCTGCTGTGGAGCTAGTTTAACTCTGTGAGGTCTTTCACATGCCAGACTCTGGCTTTATAATTCAATCGATTGATTAAGCTCCAAGAATAAAATGGACATTGGATCAGGAAAAAACCCTATTTGCCTAATAATTGCATAATAAGGCTAATATATTTGAATTTATCCTTCCATACAGCCTTTAAATAAACACGGACTTTCTGTGCTAAAGGAAGTCTGCATTGTTTCCAGGGAAGAAGAATTTAGTCACAGAAATTGAGAGCCAGGTTGTTGAACTTTCAGTCTGAACTTCTGAACTGAACAATGATCTAAAAATCAACTTGAAAAGCAAGAGCATAACCGCCTATTAAAAGCCTGCATACTTTTTAAGTGCTGCATAGTTTGCCAATCAGGACTGACATTCAGCCAGTGTCATTATAATGGTAGGTCAGATTTTTACGGCTGGCTTCTATTCTTGCTGGTATCCATTCTAATTTCTCAGTGCCAGCCTCCTGCAGGTTGTTAAACATAGTTAATTATCACTCTGACTCCATTGTTCCTTGGACATTAATTATTTCATCATTTCCTTATCGATCGACAAGGTTTTCCTTCCAATTAACTGCCATTATGAGTAATGTTTCAGTAAATATAATTGTGCATAACTCTCACACATGTGCAAGAATATTGGTGAGATAAATCCCTAGAATTTGAAAGTCTTGATCAAATGTTATACGCAATTTTTAATTTTGAAAGATAATGTTAAATTGCTCTCCAAAGTGCTTGCACAAGGGTTGTGAGTTGGGAGGGGTAAAAGGAGTTGATGAGATATATCTGTGTATCTATGTGTATCAATGCATCAATATTTATCTATGTGATCCTTTTGCTGCTCCTTGTCACATCCTCTCAGTCCACATCTGATTTCAGCTGTGGCTGCGTTGGACAGTTCTGCACTTGTTTGCACTGGGAGCAACTGCATTCTGCCTCCAATGTGCTGAGCCTGCAGCTGGCTGAGCCTGTGCACAGAAACAGTCCAGAATGGGATTGGGGCAGTTAACACCCCTTAGCACAACTCTGTTCAAGAGGGAGGGTGGGAGGCAGTGGACAAATGCCCAAGGGCTCCATCCTTTGAATGGACAGTTGTGGGAGGTATTCTTGTACGTTCCTCAGAACTCAGCCTCTGCTTTCTGCAGTGACCTTGGAAATGTACCTTTACTGACCTTTCCTCTGCCCTCCTTCACTCCATTTCCTCCCTTGTGTTTTCAAGCATTACCTCCCAAATTCCTGACTCAGGCTCTGTTTTGGGGGAAATCCAAGACAGGACACAATATAGGGTGCTAATCACTTGGTGGCATGTAAAAAATGATAGCTATTATTACATTTGAAAATTATGCTGGACTAATAATGAAAGCAACTTTCAAATCCTTTCTTTTGCCCTATACATCAGATTCTGTTTCATGTGACCCTAAAACCCAGGACCTTACCTGGCATTAGCTAACATCCACAATTCCATGTAGAAAATTTTAATTTTAAAGACAATAGAAGAGATGTTCTTCTCCCTCTCAAAGGCTCCCTACCTTTGGTTGGGGAGGGTTTAGGGAAGGAGTAGGCAGAAAGTTTCCATGTACAATGACTCAGAAGAAAGAATTCATCTTCTGTTAACCTTACCTCTTTTTCTAACGGGAAAGCCCAATTCCCTCCATATATTCTAAGTGCTGGAGTTGATCATTGTTTTTCAGCATAGCAGTAAACAAAATAGACTGAAAAACTGGGGTCTTTTCAGAGCAATGACACTACTTGCAAGAAGCCATTTGCACATTTCCTTTTGAACATTGTACTATGGGAAACTGTGGAGCTAGAGGCAATCTACTCCATGAAAGAGAACAACTGTAGTATGGAGTAATAATACATTCATGGCAACGACATGAATAGGTTAAAAAATGGCTTGGAATCCGGATAAATAGCAGAAGAGAAAGATGAGAGGCTTGGCATATTCTTCAGTGAAATTCCTGAGATGAGCATTTAAGATTCAGAACTCTGTGCCTCTAGTGTTTTTTCAAAATATTAGACTTCTTTTTCTCAAATTAATAGCATAAGTTTCTTGGGGAGCCCCCTCCCTGCCAAGTATAAGAATTTAAAAGAATGAAAAGAAGAAAGTCAAGAAGAAGGGACGGAAATAACAATTAGACAGGTAAAAAGGAAATTAGAAACTGGGAATAGAACAAAAGCCATGTGTAAAAACAAGTTTCCTGTCTCCCTTATTGTTTTTTTCCTGTGGAAATGAGACAGATGTTGGGAGGGGGGTGGAAAGTCACCAAGAAAGTGAAGCTGCCCATCTTCTCTAGAATCATCCCTATCAAATGATTTTCCAACCTTTGTTTGAACACCGCAACTCAGAGATCTGGTGATGCAGGCTATTTTAGTGTTGGAGGAAGGTCTCAAAATTTAGGAAGTCCTGCTGTTACTTTGAGAAAACCTCAGCCCATTCCACACTCTGTTTTTTGGTGTGTGGACAAGGCTTTGGTCCCATGGCTGTTGGTAAATGGCCCCACCTTAACGTCCCCTCTCAGCTTTCATCCTCGCAGTTGTTCCTGACAGCTGGTGGAGACAGAGCAGGAGCCAGGTATTCCTCACACCAGGGAGGCAGTGCTGTGTGCTTGCATTTGCTTCTGAGGTTTTTAAGGATAAGTCTATGATCTAAAACCAGATCTAAGTGAGCTGGGTGGTTTACCTCTCATTTTGTTTATCTGCATGTCGATTTTTCTCTTTCAGCATGGATACTCAGGTGAGACCTTCTGAGACTTTGGTCTTGTTTCACTGTTTCCCACAGAGAGCTTCTGGTTGGGAGTGAGGGGAGAGCCACCTGGTAAGGTCTTCAAAAGGCCTCGTTGCCAGGGGAAAGAGGAGAACAGGAAAAACGACCCGGCAGAAGTCAAATCAGTGCTCTGGGGAGCCACATCCTCAGTTCCCTCTGGAAGGACTAGGAAGCATGAGGCAGGACATTTCTCTGGGGAAAGAAAGAAGAGCGATTTCCCACTCAGGTTAATACCTACATTTGCATGCTCAAGTCATCTCTGTAAGAATTATTTTGTTTACTCATCCTTTTAGATCTGCAAAGGAAAGCGACATTAGTCCCATTTTATGGATGAGGATACAGGTTCAGAAATGTTAGTTGTGGTCTTCCAGCATGCTGCCCACAAATAAAGCTCACGGTATTCTATGGCATACCCGTGACACCACTAACATGTCCTTGATGTCAGAGCTTATAGTCTGGAAGAGCTTATATCTTGGACCCATCCATTTTCTTGTCTCTTGTCTTCTCTCCCAAATTCTGTGTTCTGATTGGTGCTGAATTCTCATCTCCACCAATGAGCCAATTGGTATGGGAAGGTAGATTCATTTGTAACTTTGCCCCTTCTTATCCTGTGGAAGCTTGGGGGAGTGACATCTTCTGCTCTACATAAAACAGGGCTGATAAATCCAAACTCCACAAGACTACTGGAGAGATTTAATGTGATAATATCTTCACAGTGCTCCACATAGTACCTGGACAGAAGAGTCGCTATTCTTAGTTGCAGCTATCTTCAGTCCACTTTAAACTGGATGTGATTGTAAGTACATCACTAGGCCACAACCTTCCACAACTAGTTGCTGATACACCTGCCCCAATTCCCAACTCCAACTCATGAACTTTCTAAAGGGTCTCTCTACAAGGTGTTTGAATGTGAGGATTGCCTGCTTCTTTCTTAGAATCTGCTCTGCTTCCTTTTCTCGTGATTACCAGCACAGTTAAGATGAGGTAAGATAAAAATGCACAGCACTTTTGCCTCAGAAATGCTGTAAGTGTAAAATAACCACACCAGGCTCATTTCAGTAGCCTGCATGCCCTCTATAAAGCCAAATATCTGCTGATTCAGACTCAACCCTCCACTGAGAGGCAATAAGAGTTAAGCCCTGTGCCATATCCCCGAGCCCGTTCAATCTTAGAGGAGAGCCTCCTCCCTGTGATTCCTGGGGCAGACAGAACTTAATTAATTCTAATGAACACAGAACAGTCAACCCCTGCTCGCCTTTAAGATGTGGCCCAGGGGGTTAATCTCCCATCTCCTGGTTAATCGGTTTCCTCCCCAGGCTGAATTAAGCCTCGATTTTAATTTTTGATTGAATCTGTCTTTGCTGACAGCAGTTTTCTGAGCAAGCTGGAAAGCTCTCAGCAGGTGATAATGTGAGGCTGCAGTGAATCCTTAACTCTACTGCTGGAATTATATCCTGGAGCCTTTAAGATGTTAGGATTGAAATGTCACATGGGCCGTCAGCAGGCTGATAGACAACTGGAATAAAGACACTGTATCAGAGAATCTCCTTGCCCTGCTCCTAGCATGTCCTGCCCTCAGTAAGAGACAACATGGGGGAAAGAGAAGATCAGTTCTGGATTTGAATCCTGACTCTGTCACTTGCCAGCATGGCTACACTGCTATGAAGATGACATTAACAACAGCAATAAGATTAGCTAATAGATAGGCATGCTCTACATCTTTGTTACTAAAAATATGATTCTTGAACAAGCAGAAGTAGCAGTGTCTCCTGGAAACTTGTTAGAAATGCACAATCTTGGGCCATATCTTAGACCTATGAAGCAGAATCTGTATTTTTCCAGGATCCCGAGCTGGTTTGTACATTTGCAATGATCTCATTTATTCCTCATTATAATACTGGGGAATACTTTTCATATGCTCGTCATCGTACTTTAATCCTAACAGCTGCCCTAACTTACATATAAGGAGAATGAGGCTCAGAGAGGTTAAGGGACTTGCCCCAAATCATACAACCAGAGAGAGGTTTTGAACTTAGACTGTCTTCAAAGTCAATGCTCATGACCACTCAGTAAAAGGGAGGCTTCAGTGAGATACTAAATGCACCTGGCCCATGCTAGAAGGGCGGTATGTCTTAGTAGCATCCTCTCTTCTTTCTGTTCTATTGCTCTGTTCTGGTTCTTCCCAGATTTCCAGAGTCTCCCTTATCGTGGCACTCTAGATAGGGAGCATTCTTCCTGAGTTCTTGGCTCTCTCTTGTGACTATGTCTCAGAGTGATGTCTGTTTGCCCTCTGCTTTCTGAACCATCTTCTGGAGGGGGGCGCTGGCTTTGTTTCACCCTCAGCCCTGCCACAGAGACCTGCTGACATTTGCCCTCAGCCTCGCACCTGGGAGAGGGAGCAGTCCCCTGCCAGGTCAGCATTTTTCCCTTCCTTGTGATAGGTATCCTAAGTTTTCATAAGGCAGAGATGGGATGAGTTCAGACTTTTCACCCCTTATTTCCTTTTCTCCAGGGCATTGCGTAATTGGACACGTTTTTGGAGATTAGTGGTTCCACAATTCATTTGGGCTGGAAAAAGAAGAGACTCAGATTTATAGCTACTAATACGTGTTTTGTTTTGAGGATCAGCCTGTTTATTGTTAACAATCAGTTTCCATGGTTTTGGTTTTCAGTAATAAGGATGATAAATCATAAAGGACAGGAGGTGGTGGAAGAATTTAAAGAAAAAGACAGAAACATGGGACGTGGAGTAAATAAACAAGAATACATTTAAATACCATGATCCTGTCATTTCAGGATCCAATTTTTCAACCAGATGTATCTCAGATCTTATTAGGGTTTTCTCAGAGAACAGACCAGATATGGAGCATCTGACATTCACACTGCCTTGTCAAGCTTATCTCTGGCTTCAGACAGGAGTATACTAAGAGGGAATTGCTTGGGAACAAATTGAAAACTTCTGGGGCAGCTGGGTGAAGGGCATGGAGAATTAATTTTCATTGAAGTAACATCTCTCATCTGACTCAAGTCCCTGAGAGAGTTTAGGAAACTGCTGAAAATGAATTGATGACTACATTTTAGGAAGAGGTGCCTGGAATTCAAGAGGAGAAAGGAGAATATGCATTCACCTTGGAAAAACTACTGCCTATCATGGAAGATGTATTAGTTATCTATGGCTGCCTAACAAATTACCAAAAAAATGAAGTAACTTAAAACAATGATAAACATTTATCATCTCATTCACTTTCTGGGTGTCAGGGTTCAGATGGTCAGCTGGGTTCTGGCTCAGGTTCTTTCATGAGGTTGCGGTTAAGATGCTGGCGTAGGCTGCAGCAATCTGAAGGCTTGACTGGGGCTGGGGCATCCATTTCCCAAAAGCCTTGCTCACCTAACTGGCAAGTCAATGCTGCCCTTTGGCAAGACTTCTCTATTCCTTGCCGTGTGACCACTCTAAAGGACTGCTTGAGTGTTCTTCCAACATGGCAGCTGGCTTCCCCCAGAGCAAATGGTCCCAGAGAGCAAGGCAAAAGCCACAATAGCTTTTATGACCTAGCCTCAGAAGTCACACATTGTCATTTCTACAATATCCTATTGGTTATACAGGTCAGTGTGTGTGGGGGTAGGGAGGTGAGGGGAACTATACAAAAGCAAGAATACTAGTAGGTAGGGCTCCCTGGAGGCCATCTGGGAGGCTGGCTACCATAGTAGGTAAAAAATATACCTGTTCAGGGACCGTGGGTGAGGTGGGGCCTTTGAGTTCTGGTGCCTGGGTTCCTAATGCTCTCCTTAATTGTATGCTCTTAGATCATTTGTAGTCTCTTGTTCTCAGCTTCTGTATAGATGCTAAAATGGATGACCACAAGTGTTCTGATGCTATAGGATCTTGTATGGTGGGAAGATTAGGGACTTGCAGTCTGATGACTATGGTTCAAATTCTAACTCTGCCTCTCACTAGCTATAAGGTCAAGGTCAAACAGGTTGCTTCCATCTCTGAAGCATAGATTTTTAATTTGCAAAATGGGAGTAGTCTTGATGATGAAAAGAGATAATAGGTGTGGAAGTATATTGTAAAGCTAAGTTTTTTACATCTGTAAGATGTTGCTTTTATTTCTGCCTGAAGAAGCTGAAGTAGACAGAGCGGGAAGGCTGTAGAATTACCATGCAAAATAAAATTGCTTGCTACTTTGCAAACATTATGAACCCTTGCAATAGCCTCTTCTATCTGCCAGGCTAGGTTGTGATCGTTCAAGTCAGGCCAGGTGCAATGAAAAGCCATATTAGTTCACATAGGTACTTTACAACATATGAAGAGATTTTTTTTTTTACTGACAGTAGGTTATTTGGGCCTTGTTTTTTTCTGCCAGTGTAAAAGATCTTGTTTTTAAAAATATTTTGAACTATAATGCACTTTAGAAATGTGAACTTATACTATTAATGAATGCTGAGGTCATTGATACTTTCATGGTCGATTATCACTTTCTCCTTTCCCAGTGAAGTAGGCAAAATGAAACATTTAACTGATAACAATTTGCATCTCAGAAAATATTTTAGGTAAAATAAATAGCTTACCTAAGGTCCCAGAACTACTTAGGATGAATCTGAAAAGACTCAAATAGACTTTATGTCTATTACTATTTTTTTATTTTAAGAAATGTGCTATAAACTACTGAAATGAAAAAGACATACAATTAATAATTAGTACTCATTAAGTTCTGTAAATACATTTCATGTTCCTTCCTCATGACAAGTGCTGGAGGCATAACGATTAAGAACATGTGGTCCTTAACTTCGTGTGGCTCATTCTGTATTAGGATTTGGTGGGTCAGGATAGACATACAGATAAATAATTTCAAAACAGTGTGGTAAGTCCCATAGCAGACATTTATAAAACTTACGCACTTTGGGGCAACAAATTGATGAACAAAACAAGTTGTGATTGAGTGTGCGAGGAAGAGGGGCAGTGCCCTTTGGGCTGGTTGCTGTCAGGTCGATGAGAAGATGAGGGGTAATGTTGGGGGAGCTTGGCAGCAGGGTGCTTGCTCCAAAAGTAATGAAGAGGTAGGCACTAGATTTAAATAGCCTTATGTGTATACCATAATTATTTTGGCCTTTGTTCTATAAATTATAGAGAATCATTGGAACATTAAAAAGGTTTTATTTTCTCCTGATGTTAAAAGTACCAAATACCATTGATTGCACACCTTTTGATAAATAATATGCTTTATTAATATAAAATTGATATATTTTTTAAAAAGTATATAGAACACTTTTGAACAGGGAGTCATGAAAAATGTGTTTAAAAAACATAGATATCTAACAAGGGCTTAGTACTCACAATATGTAAAGAATCCTTCTATCTTAATAACGGTAAGCAAACACCAAATTTAAAAATGGGCGAAGGAATTGAATGGACGTCCTGAGATGATACACAAATGGCCAAAAAGCACATGAAAAGATGTTCAATATCAAGCCTCATCAAAGCAATGCAAATCAAAACCACAGTGAGAGACAACTTCATGTCCAGTAGGATGGCTACAAACAAGAACAACAACAGATGGAAAATAACAAGCGTTGGCAAGAATATGGAAAAACAGGAACCCTTGTACCTTGCTGGTGGAAATATAAAACGGTGCGGCCTCTGTGGAAAACAGTTTTGGTGGTTCCTCAAAAAGTTAAACATAGAACTACTATATGACCTGGCAATTCTACTCCTAGGTATAAAGCCAAGAGAAATGAAAACGTATGTCCACACAGATACTTGCACATGAATGTTTACAGCAACACTATTCATTATAGCCCCAAGGTTGAAACAACACGAATGTCCATCGTGGATGAATGAGTACACAAATTGTGGTTCAACAGAATATTGCCCAGCCATGAAAAGGAATGAAATACTGATACAGGCTATAACATGGATGAACTGGGAAAACATTTTGCTATGTGAAAGAACAATGCCACATACAAAAGGTCACATATAGCAAGATTCCATTGATATAGAATAATCTATTAATAGGCAAATCCATAGAGACAGAAGGCAGCGGTGGGGAGGAGTAAATGGGGAGTGATCACCAAATGGGTGCTGGGTGGTCTTCTGGGGTGATGAAAAAGTTTTGAAACTAGAGAGAGGTGATGGTTGCACAACATAGTGAATGTGTGAAATTGTACTGGATTGTACATTTAAAAGTGGCTCTTTGTGTGTCTGTGATTTCATCTCAATTAAAAAAAGAACAAGGAAGGGGGAAGTGTCTGTGGCTCAATTAGTTGGGCTCCCATCTACTATATGGGAAGCTCTGGGTTTGCATCCAGGGCCTCCTTGTGAAGGCAAAGCTGGCCCATGCGCTGCGGAGAGCTGACCCAGCAGGATAACGTAACAAAAGGGAGACAAGCAGATACAGAAAAAACGCGCTGCAGATAGACACAGAGAAGAGACAGCAAAAGAGAAGGAGCAAGCCACAAGGGGGGGAATAAATAAATCTTAAAAAAAAGAACAAGGAAGGAATGAAGGCAATAAGTTCATAGGTGAGGGGTGGGTCAGGCTGGAATGAAAGGGAGTTTCGGGGTGCCCGGCACTGGGCTTGTAACCTCCCCATGGTACCCCATCACACAGCTGGGGGCCGGTAAGTGTTTTCTGTAAAGGGCCAGAGAGTAAGGATTTTCGGCTTTGTGGGCTATATGGTCTCTGTTGCAAATACTCGACTTGCTGAGGCCAGAAAGCAGCCATAGACAAGGTGCAAAGGAATCAGTGTCTCGTGTTCTAATAAAACTTTATTGACGGATGCTAAATTTGAATTTCATATGAATTTCATGTGTCATGAAATTTCACACATCTTTTGAAAGTTGTCAACCATTGAAAAATATAAAAATGCCATTCTTAGCTTGTGGACCATACCAAACCAGGCGGACGAACAGATTTGACCCGCAGGTCATTGTTTGGCGACCCCAGCAGGAACTTCTTAGAATTTCATCGCCGTGTCCACGTGTGTAGACCAGGCAAATTCACACACACCAGTCATAGCAAATGGAAACTTTTCACAGAGCAGCTTTCACGTTTATGGCATTCTTTACCAGGTCACCTTTGGGGTTGGAACAACCTCTTAAATAGTAATGAGCGAGGGGAGACTCAGACCACCTCCCGACAGCCTGCTGAGATTCCGCGGGCAGGGGCTTGGGGGGGCCTTGCTGAATTCCTGGCTCAGATTTTGCTCCTCTGCACGTCCCTGGCCCTTCCAGGCTGGCCAGGCTGGGGACCGCACTTAGGTAGATGGTTGGACTAGCGTGGCTCAGAGGAAAGACAGATGTGCATGCTTGCTGGGTGGTGATGGACGTGCTGAGCCACAGGGAAGAAGTGTGTACCTGGAATATTCAACCAAGCATTTTAAAGTCAAATCTTTTAAAAGACACTGCTGGGACTTTTGTCCATTAATGCTAATAAGCACTCATATTTTAGAGCATAGAGAAATCTAGAGGTCTCACATGGTCTCATAACCGTGTTTCATAGAGGAAAAGAAGCCAGGCTAGAAGAAATACATGGTTCTGATGAGGATCCCAGAGCCAGTAAGTGGCACAAGTTGAAACTCACACCTGGACCACTTGACTTTAAATGCCGTTATCTGCCCACCACCTCCCATCTAGAACATTTTGCATGGGGATGGGGAAGGAGCAGGGAAGCAAGGGAGGGTGAACTGAGTACCCAGGAAACTGCCTTTTTCCAAAGGATATACAGCATGGGTTATATTTGTTCAGTCTCTGAAGGCGAGAAATCAGCTTCCTGAGTCTGTTTCCCTTCTGGGACATCTCCTCCCACCTCTGCCCTCCTCCCTGCCCTTGCCTCCCTCCCCACGGAGCTTGCTACCTGCCACCAGTAGGTGTAAGCAGCTATTAGTTTGCACAGGCCAATAGACATAAAAGCAAATGGTAGTGCAGCAAATACGATTTAAAAACATCATGATCCAAGTATCTGAAGTTCAGCAAATGGGCGGCAAATATGGATTCCAGGTTCTGTCAATTACGTTTTTGGAGTGTAATACAAGTGCCTTCCAGTGGGCACACACCTTTCATCTCTCCCACCCAGTGGACAGCCCGGGGCCTGCTGCTTTTCTGTGAAAATGTCTAGAAGGGGGCTGTCCTCACCAGCGCCTCTGTGGGGCCGGGCACCACTTTACATGTCCAGAACAAATCCACTCATACCGAAGTGCTTGTAAATAAATGGCTTTGATTTTCGTGATGATTTCCAAGGTAGAAGGGAGAGGGAGTTAAGGGAGAGTTTGCATTGCACACCCCAGAGCAAATCTCTCAAATCTCTGTGCATGTATTCTCTCCCTGCTCCCCACCTCCAGCCTTCTGTTACCCCTCCTCTGGCTCTACTTGGTCTTAGGGTCTGGATATTCCTTTGGGTCTTTTCTTCCCACTTCAGAATTATGCTTCAGGTGTCTCAGTCTCTTAACCCTTCATTCCGATGAGCAATTTGGCTCCAGCCTGCTCCTCCGTACAGAATCCTCCAGGTCCCCAAATCCTCCTTTGAAAGCTGTGGGGGGTTTTAATAACAAAAACTTGTCAGTCTCATATAGAATTCTTGGTTTCTCATCTTTGTTCCACCCTGTACAAGCTGTGTGTGATCACACAAACTACTTTATGTCCTGGAACCCGTTTCCCCTCTGTAGAATGGAGCTAACATCTGCTCTGCTCTCCCAAGGATCATCAAGATAAAAAATCATCATAGCTAATATGTCCGAGTACCGATCCTGTAGCAGGCACCACACACTAGTGCTTTATGCATGTTCCCATTGACCTTATGATGCTGGAACTATTATCACCCCCATTTCACAGACTATTACATTGAATGTCTGAGCTGTTAAGTAACATGCCCAGAGTTATCTAGCCAATAAGTGGCAGAGCCACTTATCTCAGAATCTGAGATATGGAAGTTTAACACGCAAAAGTTTAACATGCTTTTTTAGAATATCCAGTAGAACATCTGGTCCAGGTTAGGTGTGCACCTGTTCTGTTTGCTTTTGGAATGGTAGAACTAGATTAAATGATGGGATGGAGTCATTGTGCATATTTCTGAAAAATCCAGGAGATTCAAAATTGGTCATTATTTTGGCCTTATTGATATTGGACTCTGCTAGGATCAAATAGGCCTGCAGAAGCATACCAGTGTAGGAGCAGGACTTTGAAACGAGACCAGGATCAAGGAGCTGGTCCTACCACTAGCTTGGGCAAGCACAACTTGTTTTCTAAGTCTTTCTTTTCCTGCACTTTTATTATTTCAATTTATAGAAACACTGTGAGGATTGTTGCTGTGAGGGTTCAGTGAGATAGCTCATGTGAAGGCTTCAACATATGACCTGGCATACAGGAATTCCTTGATGGATCTGGCCTATTAATGCATGCTCAGAAATAATGAATTGAAAGTTCAACATGAGTTTTGCTCATGCCCTTGTCCTCTGCTCAGTGATTGCCTGATTTTTATGTTCCAGTGTGGAATCTAGTGTGGAATTTTGATAGACATATTATAGGCTGGGGAGCCACAAGACATGTATTTTAGTGACGTTTTTACTTCCTTCCTTGTTGAGCCTGATCAGGTTACTTTCTTTCAGTTACTCTCACTTGTGAAAATAATCATGAATGTACTTGCCTGCCCACCACCCAGAGTGAGGTTCAATTGATAGAGTGTGTATGATGGAGCTTATATACTCTAAAGGGTGTGTACTTGTTATTTTTTTCTCCCTTCCATTTGGGAGCAGTGCTTTTCTGTTTCCCTTGAATGCTCCCCAGTACTATCCCCTCTCCCCCCGCCTCCCCTCTGGTTAATAAACACAGTGGAGCATAAACATTTGGCTAATAAAGGAAACTGTGTTTGCAATCGATGTTTTCCCTTGAATGGCAAAGTGAGGCACTGTGAGCTAAACTGTAGCAGTGACATTTACAATAATAAGTTTATATGAGCAATTTCCACTTTGCCTATTCTACTAGTATGGCGTAGTAGAGACCATTTAGGGCGATTAGATCAGTAAACTGGCAATTGGATAGAGCAGTCAGAGAAGGGAGTGAAAAGTAATAGATGTCTGAGATGCTGAATTTGCAGTGAGATCAAAAAGAACAGCCTACATGAACAGCTAAGCATTTATCTGGGAAGTTCCATGCTCAAGGCACTTTCTAGGAACCTTCTCTGATGCGTCTAACAGCATTGTGCTATTGGTGTTATTATCCCTAGACTGACTATGATCTGTTTACAGATGAGGAAGCTGAGGCTTCAAGGTTTAGGTGACTAATCTGGCCCTGTTTGAGTCCTGCTTCTCGGAGAATGGTACCACCACCCGTCCATCACACAAACCAAAGTCCAAACAGCTGGCTTTATTATAGCACTTTCCCCTACTTTCCATATCCAATTGCTTTGTTATTGATTTTAGCTCTTACATTATCCCTTTATTCTGTTCTCTCTTCCCATCTCCACCATCCATTCCTGTCTGGATTACTGCACTGGCCTCCTCCTTGTCCACCTGTGTCCATTCCATCCCCCAACCTCTTTTCCATACACAGGTCTGATCAGTTCTCACTCCCTCCTCCCTCCCCTCCACATTTCCTTGGGATGAAGACAAGTCTCCTTAATTCTTCCCACTTCTGATCTCATCACAGGTCCCTCCTTCCCTTCTCTCTCCTCCACGCCAGGTAGATTTGTTCAGTCTCTCAGACTGGATGCAGTCCCTTCCAGCACAGGGCATTTGCCTGGGATGCCCTGGCCTCCTCACTTCACCTACTATTGCCCGCTTACCCTGGTCACGGCTCCTGCCTCCCTAGAGGAAGCCTTTTTTGGCCTTTGTCAAACCCTCCTCCTTGTTGCCCTCAGAGGTCTGGGGACCTTCCTTCACAGGCCTTGTAACAGTGAGCCCTTTATGCCACCTTGGGTAGTAAATGTGGGTTATGTGTGTCTGTCTCTACCACTGAAGTGTAAGGCCAGGAAAGGTAGGGTCTGGATCTGTTTGCATTCCTAGAGCCTGGTGTGCTTAGTAAGATGTTGTTGAATGAATAAATTAACTGGGCAAGGTACTGTGGCTTCTAAGTGATGGATTTTGGATTTAAGCTTAGTTTTTTTTTTAGCTCCAAAGATTTGACTATTACCACTATTCACTTTTGGTTAGTGGCATTTTAGCAGTGGGACTGATAAGTATACTTTATACTAAGATCAAATATATTTTGGTTCCCTCCAATAAAGTTTGATAAATGGATTTTTAAGAAAAGATTTGATAAGCAAAGCTGCCTGATCAAGTTTTTTTTGGATTTTGCATAGACGAGAAATGCAATGGAAATGGATCTCCCTGGAATGATGGGAGAGGGTGGGGCGATGGGGAGTAAAGATGAAGGGGCCCTCTAAACTGCCCTTGACCCTGCCGGGAAGGGCCACCCTGAGCACATCAATAGAACTATGAATTATCTTTGTTAGACTATGTGTGAGTGGGACAGCTTCTGTGAATGACTAACACTGTGCAATTAAGAAATTTGTAGGAGACTGAAATTGTGCATTGACGGTTTATCCTATGTACTTCTCCTGGAGGTCATATAATTTTGAATTGTGCTTCTATTTGTCACTGATGCTCTGGGTAGCGGAATGGAGGGGAAGAAGTGGGAGGCCAGGTATTTTATCTCTGTGGCAGTTTCAGCTCTACTATAAACTAACAAGCTGACTTGGTCCAACCTCCCTAACCAATCTGGGCCTCAGTTTCCCCAGCTGAAAAATGAATGTGATGGCCTAAACTCCTTTCAAACCTGACACTCCATTATCTCTCTCCCCGCTATGGAAACATTCATGGAAGCTATTGTTCCCTTAATCTCTCTGGTGAACCTTCTGACTTCTGGATTACAAAGGTGCCATCTCCAACCTAAATAACCCTTCAAGGAAATTAAATCTGTAATCATTTCCACCTGGTAAATGAAAAGGAGGGAGGAAGGAGCTGTCAATAGCTCTGTGGATGGCAAATTAATTCAGTGGATGGGATCTGTGCAAACGCGTGCTAATACAGCCATAATTTGTCTTTCATTTTCCTTTGCCATTCAGAAGAAAGTGAATAATTTCCGATGAGCCTCTCATTTGAACATATTGAAAAAACATGTCATTAGCAAAAGGAGCATTTAGTTGCTTGAATACCATATATATCCAAGTATGTGGAGTAGTCCTTTTTCAGTTGTGGGTAATCAGCTGAACAAAAGCTGCAAAATCTTGGTGGCAGCAAAATCCTTGTATGTCTCATATGGACATTGAGAAAACAAAGTGGAAGAGGGAGAGATACATGGTCACTAAATAGCTAGGGTTCAGCAGCATTTCCTCTGGTTATTTAGATGAAAATTCTCTAGCACTTTGGAGGTGAAATTGTGAATGGGTATGTGTTTGTAGGATCTAATTAGTTTACCCAAGACAAATTCAAGAAAGATAGGGCTAAAAGAGAACCAACTGTTAAAAATTCTTTGTCTCAATAAGGGTTTGATTTCCATTCTATATAAAGAGATCATACACTTCAACAATAAAAGAGCAAGCAATCTAATTTTAAAAATGGGCAAAAGATTTAAATAGACATTTCTCCAAAAAGGAGACACAAATGGCCAAAAAGCACATGAAAATATGTTCAATATCACTGTCAGGGAAATGCAAATCAAATGACAATGAGATATCAAATCACACTGCATAGAATGGCCATTATTAAAAAAACAGAAAACAATAAGTGCTAGAGAGGATATGGAGAATTAGGAATGTTCCTTCACTGTTGGTGAATTGTAAAATGGTGCAGCCTCTGTGGAAGACAATTTGGCGGTTCTTCAGGAAGCTAAATATAGAACTGCCATATGATCTGCAATTCCTCTACTAAGAATATATCTAGAAGAACTGAAAAATGTGACACGAACAGACATCTGTATACTGATGTTCATAACATGTTCACAATTGCCAAAAGATGGTAACAACCCAAGTGTCAATCATCCAAGAAATGGATAAACAAAATGTGGTATATATGTATGCTGGACTACCACGCTGCTGTAAGAAGAAATGAAGTTGGGACACGTATGATAACATGGATGAATCTTGAAGACATAAAGCTAAGTAAAATAAGCCAGACACAAAAGGACAAATACAGTATTGTCTTGCTAATATGAACTATATATGCAGATTAAACCCATGGGGTTAAAACCTAGAGTATAAGTTAGTAGGAGATAAGAGGAGGGCTGTGAAGGAGTACTGATGCTTAATGCATGTATAAGTTTTAATTAACTTGACTGTAAATGTACAGAAATGAATAGAGTTGATGGTAAAACATAGTGCATAGCAGCTGGTTTATAAATGGGATTGTGGTTGAAAACGGTAGTCTAGAGATGTAAATGTCTGTTGAAAGAAAGCTAGAGTATAATTGAGGAACTGAATAACACGGTGAACCCAGAGGTGGATGAGAATTGTAGTTCATAGAACAAATGCAAGAATGAGAATGTACATCACTATTGCAGGGTTGTGGGAATGTGGAGAAGCATGGGAAAAATACAATTAATGTAAACTATGGACTATAGTTAACAGCAATACTGTAATTATCTTGCATCAATACCAAAGATGTACTGTGTTAATACTAGGTAGTATGGAAAAAATATGCCAAATGTAGGCTATGGATCATTGTTAGTGGTACAGTCTGATGATATTATCTCATAATCTGTAACAAATGTTCCACAATGGTGTGGTGTATTGATGAAGGGTTATTGTATGGGAATTCTACACATGTACATGATTATTCTGTAACTTCACAACTTGTGTAATAAAAATGTATTTTAAAAATTCATTGTTTCATTTGTTCTTCTGCTCTTGAAACCTTATTATCACTCACATTTTCTCCTATTGCCTAAAGTCACCCTGGGATTATCGGCTGGCAGGGTCACCTTAACAAATTGCTTGAACTCTCTAAGCCTTATTTTTTTGGGCAAAGATCATTGACTTTTCTGCCTTGAGTTATTGTTGTTGAGATTCCATAAGATAATTGGTTATCTATGTGTTATATATGTTTGTAAAATGCATCATTCACCACACATCCTGGGCAACCTTAGCGTTAAGACTTAGAGCTTCTCCTTGCTATGATTTGTCTGTTTCTAATGGGAGAGTAGTGGAGAGGAGGAGCAGAGATGATTGTAGAATTTTCTTAGATTTTTTATTTTCTCCAGAAAATAATGTTGCTCTTATATTTGAAGATACCTATCTCCATAGGCGTATGGGAATTTGAAGATTGTCAGAACTTTGCGTGTTTTCTAGGGAAGAGCTCCAAGATTCCTGGAGCAGTGCCATCATTTTACGTGATAGATTTCAGTCAACAGGCTGGTCATGGCCTCCCAATATGTAAGAACTCTTGTCAACGGTGGCAGTCAGTAGCCTGGGATCACATCCTCCATCCTTTAGGCTGGGCAGTCCCATGAGGGTAGTGCTAAAAATTTAATTGGAACATATATCAGAAGTAATAAGGAATTTGTCTCCTTAAAGCCTTCCTAGGAGATTTCCTGAGGATTTATAGAAGAAACTGTATTGATTAAATGACTCTGATATTTCCGTCTCCGTGGAAAAAATTCTCGATCATTTACAAGGTTTATGATCCTCCTTTCTCAATAGCCCCCACTCATAGAGTTTTTAAAGGAATAACTCATGCTATTTAACATAATATTCTGATTAGCAGAGCCCAGCATCCATGGAATGACGATATAAATTGCAATACCATTACACAGATTTCATTTAAAAATTATTTAACCATTCAATTGAAAAGAAACAAACAGATGTTGTTATAATGTAGTTTTATCATTAGGACCATGAACATTTCATAATCCTGGAAAAATTATTATTTGAATTTTCTTTTTATTTAAAATGTATAATCTTTTATTTAGTCCAACTTTTACAACTATTTTATTTTCCCATTATAGAAACATTGGCATTTAGACTTCTTTTTACCTTAACATTATCTTTCAACATCTGCTAGTATTCTACAGCATGAAAATACCATAACTAAACTGATCTTCTAATCATGGGCATTCAGGTTGCTTCCAGTCTTTGATTATTTAAAACATATTTATAAATATTTCTTTGGGAATCAAGGTGAGAAATGATTTAGGAAAGATTTCTAGAAGTGCTATTTACAAGCCAATTTTTAAAATTTCTCAGGAATCAGTGTCTCCCGAGTAGGTCTTGAGCACAATACCCAGGTCATTTGAGTTGTTTTATGTTCTGTATAAGATGGGGATGTACTGAATAGCAAGTATTTGAGCAGGAGTTGAGCAAGTATTTGTGAGGATTAAATGAAATAATGTGTATGACCTTCATTGCCCAGTTTGGACCATAGTAGAGATTTAATCAGTGTTCGTTTTTTCACCTTTCTCTACTCCTATCTCAGTTCCTAACAAAGGGAACATATGAAAAAGTTTTGGTTTAGAGCTTGCATTTTTTTTTCTTGTTGATATGAGGAATTAATTTTGTAGAAAAACAACATCTAGAGAATGTTGTAGATGGCCCTAGTATATGTTTATATTACTATAAAATGACAATTGTGCATAATAACAACACTGAAGTACTGAAAGGTACCAAATTACTTTCTGAAACCAAGAGATCAAATTATAATCAGTATGGCTTTAATGTCCTCATATATCAGTTCTAACACTCTGACATTGGTAAATCAGATAACCAGAACACCTGTATAACTAATTTACTCAAGTCTTCTGGTGATACATAAACTTACTATTCTCCTTTGGTATATTTCCACACAAATATTTTAAAATTCCAATTTGTCAATGGATTTATTGCTTGATTTCATTAAATATATAGACTTCGCTATTATACAAAGTAAACTGTACAATTAGCATATGAAAAGTGCTCACTGTGTTTTTATGGGAACATTAATCCTCTGACAAAAAGTTTATAAATGCACGCTATACTTAACTAATTTTGTTTTTTTTTCATTTAAATCTAAACATTATCTTCTCTTTTATAACTAGTTTAGAGCTTTTGCATAAGAAATCAATGACTCCTCAATTCTAGCTGATTCTTCTCTTTTTCTTCTTATTTCCTAGCTTAAATATAGTACAAGCTTCATTGGTATCTTAGGCTTCAGGCACATTTTTACTTTTAAATACTAGTAGTTCTTCAAGGGCTTAAAATCTAGCATGTGAATTATTGTATCAAATTAGTTCTAGAAAAAACTAAATACATTTTTTTCCTGAAACATGCAGGCCAATCATGCCAAATCTTTTGTTTATATGATAAACCAGTAATATTGGTGAATTACACATATAGCATATTGTCCCAAAAGAGAATAACTTAAATATTAGAAGATGGCATTGTTCTTAAATATCTCTAAAAGATTCCCATGGAGGGAAAATCTATTTTCCCTCCGATTTGTAACAGAATAGTGCTCAGAGGGAAAAATCTTCTAATTACCTGTGTGAAAAGCCATCATGTTAACTGCATTTCTCAAATGGTAAACTGAGACACACAGGCAGCTCCCAATCATTCCTATTTTCTCACTATCAGCGTCCTACTATTCTCATTTTTTCAACTGAGGATAGTATTAATGACTATAGTAATAATGAAAAACAATAAAAATAGCAGTATAATGATTGAATGAACTGGATTTGGTAGGGAATGATAAGAAATAGCTGACTTTTTCTCACTACCCCTCTGTCTTGCTCTATGGACTTATTCTTATCCAGTCATTGGATCAAGTTTTTTTAAATTAAAGACTTACTTTTTATTTATTTCTCTCCACTTCCCCCACCCTGTTCTGCTTTCTGTGTCCATTCGCTGTGTGTGTTCTTCAATGTCTGCTTGGATTCTTGTCAGCAGCACTGTGAATCTGTGTTTCTTTTTGTTGTGTCATCTTGCTGCGTCAGCTCTCTCTGTGTGTGTGGTGCCACACCTGGGCAGGCTGTGCTTTTTTTTGGTGAGGAGTGGCTCTCCTTACGGGGTACACTCCTTGGGCGTGGGGCTCCCCTGTGTGGGGAACACTCCTGCATGGCATGGCACTCCTTGCACGCATCAGCACTGCGCATGGGCCAGGTTCACCACATGGGTCAGGAGGCCTGGGTTTGAACCTTGGGCCTCCCATGTGGTAGGCAGGCACTCTATCAGTTGAGCCAAATCTGCTTCCTGGATCAAGTAATTTTAGGTCTTAAGAAATCCTTCATAAATATATTTAAACAATTCAAAAGAAGTCAGTAAAAAATGAACAGTAACAAAAAAAAGAGGGAACAAAAGAAAACAAACAATAAAATAGTGAAAAATAATAAAAAAATTAAATGATGGGCCGAAATTCCATCCCATCAGTCAATCAATATTCAGTATTTAATAACACTAAATATTAATGAACTAAACACTCCAATTAAGAGGCAGAAACTGTCAAGATTGATTATAAAAGGAATCCAATTATATGTTTAATATAAGAGATACACTTTAAATGTAGAGATAGAGATAGGTGTAAAGTAAGTATATTTAAAAAGATATCCATGTAAATAGGAAGCCATAGAAATCTGGAGTAGCTATATTAATATCAGATAAAATATGCTACAAGTCTAATCTAAAGCTTCTTTAAAAATAAAAAATAAAAACTAGTTTTAAAAATATGCCATACCAACATATCAAGATTATATGAAGAATATCAAGACATTCTGTAAGTCTGGAGTAGATGGATAAACTTTTGTATATTAATAAAACTCTGAAAGCACAAAAATATATGGTATAGTCAAAGAATATTTCCAGAGTTAAGGAAGGACATTTCCTGATAATAAAACTCTCAGTTCATCTGGGAGAGATAAAATTTTAAAAAATATGTAAGCTCCTTTTAACAGAGCTTCAATCTACATAAAAGAAAAATAGAATTAAAGGGAGAGAATCGACAATTTCAGTTGGTGATTTTATACCCCTCATTCAAGCAATTAATAGACCAACCAGACAAAATGTTAGTAAAGAGACAGATATTGTAATAACATTATTAACCATCTCAAACTAATTGATGCCTATAGAAGACTACACTCAACAACCATAGAATACACATAGTTTTTAAGTTCACATGGTGTTCACCAACTTAAATCATATTTTGGAATCAAAATAGAATTAAAAAACAATAAGGTATTTAGGAAAGTCTCAAATTTTTGAAAATTAAGTATAACCCAGAAGTCAAAGAAGAAATCAAATGGAAAAATAGAAAATATTTCAAACTGAATGACAAAAAAAATACACTTTATGTAATGCAGATAAAGTAGTGCTTTCAGGGAAATTCATAGCTATTCTTGCTTATATAAGAAAAAAGGAAAGTTCTAAAATCACTGACCTAAAATTCCACCTAAAGAAGCTAGGGAAAATAAGAGCACAGAAAACACAGAGTAAGTAGGAAATAATAAAGATAAGTCAGAGATTAACTAAATTGAAAACAGATACAAAACAGAGAAAATTAACTGTTAAATTTTGCTCTTTGAAAAGATTGACAACATTAACAAACCCCTAGCTTCTGTGATCACGAAAAAAAAAGGGAGAAACCACAAGTTCTCAAAATCAAAAATAAAAAAGATGTTGTCGCTACAGATCTCACAGATATGAAAAGGATAATAAGACAATTATGAACACTTTATGGTGACAAATTCAACAACTTAGAAGACATGAAAAAATGCCTTAAGAATAAAATTTAGAAAACTTACATAAGATGGAATGGAAAAAATTGATTTAAAAAAACCTTCTTCTTATCAAAAGACATATTAAGAAAATAAATATGCAAGACACAGACTGGAAAATATATTTGTAAATCCCTTTTCTGATAAAGGACAAGTTTCTAGGATATATAAGAGAACTACTACATCCCAATAATAAAAGATGAGAATCATCCCCACAAAGGGCAAAAGATTTGAGGAGATACTTCACAAGGTAATATACAAATGGGAAAAAAAATGCTCTGCATGATTAGTCATCAAAATATGCAAATTAAAACTACAACATATCTTCCACACCCACAAAAATGGCTAAGATTAGAAAGACTAAACACCAGAGGTTGGCAACAGTGTGCATCAACATGAACTCCCATATATTTCTGGTAAAAATATAAAATGGTGCAACCACTTTGGAAAAAGTTCTGGCATTTTCCTATAAACCTAAACATATACCTATTCTATAAATCTAGTAATTCCACTATTAGGTATTTACCCAAGATTAATGAAAACGAATACTAAGAAAAGACTTGTAGACAAACATAACAACTTTGTTCATAATAGCCCCAAACTGGAAACGGGAATGGATAAACAAACTAGCATATTCCTGCAATGGAATACTACTCAGTAATAAAACAGAACTATTTATACATGGAGCAAAATGGGTGAGTATACAAAACAGTTTGCTGACTGAAAGAAGCCCTATATCAAAGAGTGCTCACCGTAAGGTTCCATTTATGTGGAATTCTAAACCAGGCAAGATGAATTGGAGACAATAGCTATGGGAATTGACTGAGAAGAGGCATGTTTTAGTTTCCTAGCTGCTAAAACAAATGCCATACAATGAATAGGTTGGTTTAAATGACAGGAACTTATTGGCTCACATTTTTGAGGCTAGGAGAAGTCCAAAATCAAGCAAATGCTTTCTCCCTGAAGAATGTGGCATTCTGGGTGGCTGGGGGAGATCCTTGGTTTTTGGTCTTTCTGTCACATGACAAGGCACATGGCAATGTCTTCTCTTTTCCCATCCTGGTTCCTTTGACTTCCTACTTCTTGCTTTTCCCATTGTTTCTCTCTGTGACCTTCTTTATCAGGCCCCCAGTCATTGGATGTAGACCCATCCTGATTTAATTGGCCATACCTTAATACAAATAACATCTTCAAAACACATTTACAACGTGTTCACCCAAACGGGAATGGATTAAGCTTAAACACCTTTTTCTGGAGTATTTAACTCTACCTCAGGGCAGAGGGGAACATTCTGGATTTATGATAATGTTTTAGGTTTGACAGGATTTTGGTTTTCACATGTGTGGGCATCTGTTGAAACTCAGCAAATATGCCCTTAAGAGTTATATGTTATTGTATGTAAATTTTGTACTGTACTGAATTCTAGTTAATGGCTGCTGAGGTCTTTAGGGGGTGAATGTTGATGACTGCAAATTACTTTGAAATGCATAAAAATAAGGTGGGTTAATGGATGGAGAAAAAGAGGGTGGTGGGATAGATATATGATAAAGCAAGGAGAGTAAAATATTAATTATGAAATCCAGGTGGTAGGTACACAGGGGTCCCTGTAAAAGTCTTTCAATTTTGCTTTGAAAATTTTTCCAATAAGATGTTGGCTTTTAAAAAAGTCATCCTTCCCTGTCTTTATGCCAGTCTCAGCCTGAAGGAGGGCAGTGGGTTTTCTCTACCTCCTCCAAATTAGCAGCGTCTTCTGGTTCTTCTAGGGCTCAACAGGAGGACGGGAGAGGGGGCAGATAAAAGGACCGGTATGGCCTAAATCAGTTGTGGTTTGGCCTCACCTTTTGCGCAATTACTTGTCCTTTCTTGTGAGATTTATTTGTGGGTTCCTCAGGGAATTCCCTCATGGGAAATTCCCTATTTCAGGCAAAGACTTCCCTGGATAGCTGTTTTTAAGCCCCCACCCCCACCCCCACCCCCACCCCCACCCCAGCTGACCTCTACATCAGCCTCTGATGTTATGGCTCAACCTCTTTCTGCTGAGGTTGCCCCACCCCTGGCAGGAAGCATTTTTGGGCAGAGATTTTTATAAGATCCATGGCTAGTTCCATATTGCAGAGTGCAAATTTGGTCCATGGGAGATGTGCACGCACCTTTTCCCAGCATACCTTGAAGGATGGGCCATTACTAATTTTAATCGCATATTTAAACTTTGCCTCCAATGCAAAACTTGGAGAGGACAGTAAATTTCCATTGCCTTGTAACAACAACTAGGCTATGCTTCCCAATAAGAGGGCAGTATTCCAGGGCCTTTTCCTTCCCTATCTCTGGTCCAGTAGAATATTTATGAGATATAGCTATTTGCAGAAAAGTGTTTGGGAAGTGGAAAATGGAACCCGTAATAAGAAAGGGACCCGGGAGATGCCCTAATTGTTGCCTGAGGTGGTACAATTAGGGAACAGAAGAGATCCTCTAATTTTATTCAGCACTGCCATGTGGGGGCCCTAGAGTGGGAACTCGAAGTAAAGTATTTCATTTCAGCCTCGTGACAGCCTTACGATATCGCATTTCCCTTGAAACAGATGAGGAAACAAAGGCCAAGAGAGGTTAAGGAACTTGCCTGGAATCACAAAAGTCAGAGGCAAAGGAGCCAAGATTCTTCAATACCTGAAGAGTCTTCCCCCCCCCCAAGAACTTGGAGACAAAGGCAATGGTGTTGATTTCACAGTTAAACTAATCCAACTGACATTTAATGGAAAGTAATAGAGTGCCTCCTGTAGTCCCAGGAAGAGCCACATAGCTAAAGCTAATCAGTGATAGGAATGCCTCAATATTTTTTTTTTTTTTAACAAATGCAGTCTATCTTTATCATTCAGAGCCTGTATTTGCAATTTTGCCTACACATTAAAACTTATATGTAACCTCAAAATCAATACTGACAGGACTTTTTGGGTTCATTCACAGACATACACAGACAGTGGAAAATTGAGTCACTTGTGCAAGTTCTCAGTTGAGGTCAAACAAGGCGATCCTCTGCCTTCTTGTTTCATCTCTCCTACTTTAAATAAGTGGCACATTTGCATCTACTTAGTGCTGTGCCATTTGCACTTTTGTGCTTTTTGTTGGTGATTTTGCTCTTTAAAATGGCCAAGCAGAGTACTTAAGGACTGTCTAGGGTTTCTTTTTTTTTTTTTTTAATTTTTTAATTTTTTAATTATTTATTTATTATTATTTTTTAAATTACATTAAAAAAAATATGAGGTCCCATTCAACCCCACCGCCCCCGCCCCCCACTCCCCCCACAGCAACACTCTCTCCCCTCATCATGACACATCCATTGCACCTGGTAAGTTCATCTCTGAGCATCACTGCACCCCATAGTCAATGGTCCACATCACAGCCCAGACTCTCTCACGTTCCATCCAGTGGGCCCTGGGGGGATCCACAATGTCCCGTAACTGTCCGTGAAGCACCATCCAGGACAACTCCACGTCCCGAAAACGCCTCCACATCTCATCTCTTCCTCCCGTTCCCCACACCCAGCAGCCACCATGGCCACCGTCTCCACACCCATTCCACATTTTCTCTGTGGACATTGGATTGGTTGTGTCCATTGCACACCTATGTCAAGTGAGGGCTTAGATTCCACATGGGTACTGGATGCACTCCTCCCGGTTCCAGTTGTAGACACTCTAGGCTCCATGTTGTGGTGGTTGACCTTCTTCAACTCCATGTTAGCTGAGTGGAGTAAGTCCAATAAATCAAAGTGTAGGAGCTGAAGTCTGCTGAGGCTCTGGACCTGGGTGTCATATTATCAGTCCAGAGATTCAAATCCCCTACATATATCTTAAACCCAGCACCAACTACAATTCCAATAAAGTAGCATGCAAGTCTTGTGAAAAGAGATCCCCTCTGAGTCCAATTCCATCACGCAGAAACACCAGCTCCAAAGAAGGGCCATCTGTCATGGCAGTGAACTCCTTCTGCCATGACGATAGAACCCGTGGGTCTCTTTATCCCTCAAAAGAACCAAACCTGGGGTTGTATCTACCTTATCTGTCTCTTAGACTCTGCCTCAATTTTTATATGTGATTTTTTAAAATGAGAAATATGTGATCAGAATTCAGAGGCAGTGATGGGATGGAATGATGGAATGTAGGAAAGAGGGGTGTGAGCACCAGGGGATATTGGAAAGACCTCCTCCTCTTTTAAGTTTAATTAACTTTTAACATGCATATTTTTACAGTCAAGTAATTCTGTAAGGCTTATTATGAAACCCAGCCCTCTCCTCTCTCCAGTGGCCCCATATTCTGCTCTTCAGAAGCAATAACTTTCAACTCTTGTAGCTGCTTCTTTTAGTATTTGCTTTCATTTCATATCTCTAAATAATATGCTTTTCCTGCCACTGTTTCATTTTGGGGGATTTAAGAGTTACTGAAGTTTGTCTTTCACCACTGTTCTGCATACAGGCCCGTTTCCCACCCTGCCCTCCAGCCTGTCCTCCTAATACAACTGTATCATTTTGGTTAGATCAATATTTAGCATTTACATTTTGATGACCACATAAATGCTATTCATAGCAGAGCCGTGTATGTATACTATGATGAATTTTTCTCTGTTGCATAATATTTGCTTTTTCTGGAGTTAATCGTTGTAATCTATATATATTTTTAGTATTTTACATAATTGCTCATCCTCTCACTATTATTTTAATGTGATCTAATGAAGGAGTGGAGGTTTATGTATTTATTTAATTGCCCCTAAGTCTATATATTTTTCTTTGTGTAAAATATTGATCATTCAGTTAATCAAAAATTTATATTTGCTTTCTGCTTTGATCAGAGAAAGATTATAGGATACTTAACATTTGAAAAACGAATTCCTCAGCCGCTGATTTTTAGGGTCAATTGGGATTTAGCCTTGTTTCCTACAGAAAAAGAATTGATATTCAGAAAATGATCCAGAAATGGTCTAAGAATCCTTGAGGAGGTAGGGAAGATTCACTTGTGTACAACTGAATTCCCTGAAAAGGGGAATATTGTAAATAAAACCATTTCTATGAAGTGATGTTTTCCAATCCCCCCTCAAATTAAAATGGAAGGTAATCCATGCACCTCTGGAGACATGAGCTCTCATTTTAATTTTCTCTGTCAGTGATTCTCCTCTGTGCTCACCCCATTTCTCTTCAATTTAACACCAGAAAGAGTAAATAGGGGATGCAGAATAGGTTGAAATAAAAAGAACAAATCACCCCAAACCTGCCCCTCCTTCTCTCACCCAAAAATAACCATTGTTAACATTTTGCTATTTTCTCTTGTTATACTTCTTTTCCAACTTGGGTTTTGTTTTGTTTTGTTTTTTCAGTCATAAAAGTGTCTTAAATGGTGAATAAATTGTTCAAGAGGACCATCTACTCTTCTCTCCTCAGCTTAATGATGATTGACTTGGGAATCCCATCTCTTAACTTTATAGTTCTGATATTATGCCTTTTGTTTAGTTACTCTGCGGTGTTCTCTCTTTAACACCCTCTTTTTGACTCCCTCTTCCCCTCCCTTTCATACATGCATGTGCGCGTGCACACACACACACACACACACACACCCCTAATGGGACAGAGAAGGCCAAGCAGGAAAAAAAGTCACTCTACAGAAGGAGGGATAGCTCCATTTTTACAACTGACAAGAGCAGCTCTGTTTAAGAAAGGGATTTTCTATTAGTGGCAAGAAGCTGAAAGGTTTTTCTTCCTCTGTCCATTTGAAGGTGAGCGTGTGTGTGAGTGTGTGAGTGTGTGATTCAAGGACAATTGCACTGTGGGAAGTGTATCCTGACTGAACCATGAGCGGCAGCTGCAGAGCTGAGATAGGAGCTTGGAATGCTGCGTGGTGCCAAGACTTTCAGAAACTGATCCGGGGCTCTGAAAAATGACAGCAGGATTCAGCATTCCTCTGACAACCACTGAGAAAATAGAAAGTGACAAGTGGGAGGCTGGGAAGATGTGAGGCAGCCCATCAAAATGCTTCCTACTTCTCCAAGGACCCCTAGGAAATGTTGGCTACTTAAGGGGCACAGGTGAGCGGAGATTTGGGCAGGTGGGAATGATGATGCTGCTAAGCCATGTAAGCTGCCCTTCTTAGGAAATGAACTTTTCTAGATCTTAAACAATTGGGAAGATTGTCCCCTAATTTACACAGTTCCTACTCATCCTAGATTGGTATTTCAGTTTTCTCAAGGGATCCCTTGGTTGATTGTCTATGGCGGGAGTTGGAAAACTTTTTCTGTAAAGGGCCAGGTAGTAAATATTTCAGGCATGGTGGGCCATCTGGTCTCTATAGCAAACTACTCAACTCTGCCACAGAAGCAACCATAGAGAACATGTAAATGAGTATGTATGGCTGAGCTCTAATATAAACTTTATTTACAACAACTAAAAATGGAATTTCACATGATTTTTACCTGTCACAAAATATGACTTATTTTGAAAATTTTTCAACTATTTAGAAATGTAAAAACTACCCTTAGCTTAGGGGCTGTACAAAAACAGGTGATGGGCTGGATTTGGCCCATGGGCCAGAGTTTGCCAACCCCTGGGTGTGTCCAAATCATGGCAATGCAGTCAGAATGGATCTCTAATCCTTCCTCTCCTCCCTACTTTTTCTTTCTCCTCCTGTTCCCCTGTGCAGACATCAGGAATCAAAAACCATGGAAGTGAAGGGGTTTCCTATTTATCCGCATTAGTGGCAGTATCAGGAGTGAAAGCCTATATGACCTCACTGATGTGAAATAATTAGAATAAACAAATTCATAGAGTTGGAAACTAGAATACAGATTTCCAGGGCTGGATCAGGGTGAAGAGGGGGAATTAATACTTAAATGGTACAGAATTTCTGTTTGGGGTGATGGAAAAGTTTGGGTAATTCATGGTAATGATGACAGCACAACGTTGTGAACATAATTAACACCCCTCAATTATATATTTGAATGTGGCTAAATGGGGAAATTAGGGGTTTTATATATATTGCCAGAATAAAATTTTTAAAAACAACATAGGACTGTATAGCACAAACAGGAAACCCTAATGTAAAGAAGCAAGAGCTATAGTTAGTAGTACAGTTATAATAATGCTCTTTTATCAATTGTAACAAAAAATACCACACTAGTGCTAGGTGCTAATGATGGGGAGAGGGTAATATGGTGACTCTGTATTTACTGCATGATTTTTCTGTAAACCTGCATCTCCTCATGTGTGTATATATAAACTAGCACATAAGGAGTAGCCTTTATAGCCCAAAACAAGACTCCAAAGGGCAAGCTCTCATAGGACAAACTCCTCAGGGTTGCCCTGGATCTGAAACTTACTTCTCTAACTTCCTGTTCTATGATTCTTGAATACATAATTTGTTAATTTGTGTCAGTTACTGTGCTTAACACAACGGGGCTGTAGAGATAAGCAAAATCCAACCTTGCCCTCTTGGAGCCCACTCCTTCGGGATATTATTTTGAATAATCTATCCAAACCTACTTAGTGTAGTCTCACCCTTAAATACCAAATCCAACTACACTACATAAGTCACAATTATAATTAAAGTTTGGGGGAATAGCCATCCCTGGAACAGAAGGCAAAGGGATAAAAAGCAAACGTATAATTCATCCTTTTTACCTTGCTGTTAGCTTTAAAAATAGTGAGATTAATAATTTAAATAGTTACTCAAGAAATTTTGCCTCCAAGTGATGGCAGTTCCTAACAAGTAATACTTCAATCTTTCAGTTTCCAGAAATTTCTGGAAATGTCCTTATTGTCAGGGTACTTCCTTCTGTAAAGTGTTACTGCTAGCAAGTCTTCATTCTCTGTGGTTGGATTTTTTTTGGAAATAACAACAGACTTTTTTTGAAGCCACATTGTGGAAATTAGCTGAGGCGTCTTGTTGGGTGATAATGCTTGAGTCAAAAACTTCACAAAAGCATACTGTGAACTTGTGAATTGTTAGAGCAAAGAGTCCAAATGTTGGGTTGAGACAGAAAGGTGGAAAGCACACAGATTTTAGAGTCAGACAGACATAAGTTTGGATCCAAACTCCACCATGTATCAACTAAGTGATGTCAGGGAAAATACTTTATCTCTTTGAGCTTTGGTGCCCCTATTAGTAAAGTGGGGCTAAAAATATGTTCCTTGCAACTGTTATAAAGATTCAAGATGATGTGTGTGAAGTGTCCAGCTCATGCTAGGTATTCAACATACATTAAACACTCTTATTTGGCCAGTTCACTGTAGAGAATAGTTTACATGAGTCAGAATTTTTTCACAATAGGCTTTTTGAGATAAACTTTGGAGCAGTGAGAAACAAATGAATTGAGATTATTTTTCACTTGTGATTTTGAAGTACCGTATGTGCCTTATTGGGTTTTGGTAATGTCTAAACTTTCCGCAGAAGAATTTGACACCTCACTTATGAATCACACTAGAAACACCATGTTTTATTGCTAGTTACTATTTTCTTTTTTTTTTAAAAAGTGTTATTTGTCCATCATTCCTTGAAATATCAGTTAAATGTCACATCATCCCCACTTCTGCTAATCTTTCAAATTGATCACCACAACAGTCATAAAAATTTCTTCATGTTCAAGTTTATTTAAGAAGTGTTTTTCTAAATATAGCGTCGGTTGATTTTATTTTTACTGAATAAAAATCAGGTTTACTTTTCTATATAAAATATAGATTCATTGTGAAATATCTAGAAAATACAACAAAATAGGTATAAGCAATTCTCAGTCTCATCACACAAAGCTAACGACAGTTAAATAATCATTCCCATTTTTGTATATTTCATTCCCATCCCTTTACAATTTTTACTGTCTCCACCCTCCCCATTGTGAAGATGTGGTATGTACATGAATGTGTATATACACATATATGAAATACATGAACAGAAATGATATGTTTTTCATTGGTCATAAGTTAACATACTCAACATAAAGAAGTTGAAAAACACTGAAAACTGTAAGGAGTTATGAAAAAAATAATAAATCTATGATCCAGAAATAATATCCTCAGCATTTTCTTTTATTGTACTTTTAGAATATCAAGATCTTATTACATACTCTGATTTTTAAGGATAGTTAACACAGAAACATCTAAAGGAGTAAGTTATTTGGAAAGGACTTGGGTGACAGGTATTTTCTTCCTGGGTATGTATATTAGCTTTCTGTTCGGCCAGCAGGAAAGACACTTAAAGAGATGCCAACCACCTTTAAAATAGGGGTCAGGGTCCCTAGCACAAGCTCGACTCAGGCTCTGCTGGAAAGACGTTTACTCCCACAGAGAAGACACCGAGCCAGGTCACTTCACTAGTGGGCGTCGGTTCCCCAGAGCCAGCAGGTCTCCATCGGGGTCCTTGTAGGGACTGGTTCTAGGCACAGTCCCCCTCTTGTGTCCTTGTGCTGCCGCGTTGGAGGAACCCTGCTCCCTCCCTGCCAGGGACAGAGAGACCACCAGGGTGTGAGCAAGAAGTCGTGAACCACGCCCTCCAGAGTCAGGCTGTCTCCAGTGCATGTTTCCACGTGCTCTGGACGAGAGGGGAAGGAAGGTACCGGCATCTCCTGATCTAGGAGGGGATTGTTTTACCCTGCCAGGCTGACACTCACCTGGCCCCGAGCACAGGGTGTATTTGTGGACCCCAGAGAAAGGCAGCAGGATCTAGGTCTGCCCCTATCACGCCTTTCTAATTAAAAATCATCACTGCTTTTTCAACAAGGGTTATTCAACAAGAGTTTTAGAGGCAGTCAAATTGCTTGCCCATGAACATAGACACTTGCTTCTATCAACAGTTCAGCTTTCAGGTACTGGGGCCAGGGAATGAAACTGAGACCTCATATGTGGGAAACTGGTGCTCAATCACTTGAGTCACATTGGCTCCCTGAGCTGTTTTCTCGTTTGTTTGTTTTTTGTTTTTAGGAGGAATCAGGGACTGGACCCGGAACCTTCCATGTGGGAAGCAGATGTCCAACAAACAGCCCAGTTTTGATAGAAAAACAAATGGGTTTTTGGAATAGTAATGCTTTCAGCACAGTTTCTCAACCTCGAATGGATCTATTTTTACCAAGTATAGGAAAAGGAAAAAATTATTTTTTAAGGGGTCACAAGAATTTACAAGAGATGCCTTTTGAAAGTAGGATAAAAGATGTGAAAAAGAACATGTCCTGGTAGAGAAAAGGAACAGACACAGAAGAGGAATTGCTTTTGGAAGCTGTATAGAAGGAAGCTGTGCAGAATCCTCTCACCTCCCTAAATCTCATGAATTCCCACGTCCCAGAAATCTTTTCTATGTGTGCTCCATTTGGGGGCCATAATTTATGGTCATATTTGGTTGGTATGTATCTTTAAATAATTTTTTCAAGGAAGGTGTATATATATATATATATATATATGAATGCTTTCTGAGCATTACTATATATGGAGAGTCACTTCTTTTATTGTTTTCACATGTAAAAGGAAAAAGAGGACTACATATAAAATTCTTAGATCCCAGTTGTTTCCACTAACGTCAATATATTTACTTTCTTGTTAGTTAGCCTTTTCTGCTAGAAAATAAATTTTTGAGACTTATCACTTTTGGGGAGCCTTGAGGAGTAGCCTAAATTATCTACCTGGGATGCTCATCAGATGTTTTCCTTTCTTTATATTTCTAAAAATTGGCAAGGATGTGATAGATGTGGTTCTGTTTACACAACTTTTGCCTGGTACATAATTAGCTCTCTCAGGGTATATAATTGACAAAGATCCTTTATAAATTAGGAACATTTCCGTCAGTTAAACTTAATTCTTGCTGTCTCTATTCCAATTCTTCTGATTACTACAGGGGTTGTTCTTACTTCTTAGATAATGAATTTGTTCTCCCTTTCTTCATCTCAAGGTTATCAGTTCTAGCAATTATGACTTTATCTATGTTTCAGGAGAGTTTCTCAACTTTGTCCTCCAAACCCAGATTCAAATTTCCACAGCATTTAATCTCTTTTTACTATTCTCTGTGTGCTTTTGGAATCTACTGTTGCATGTTTTATTTTCTTACCAGGTTACCCTTTTGCATTTTCATGGCTCCTTTGTCTCCTTATGACCTTCTGCCTCTGCTGATGGAAATTGTCTTCTAGCATCATATTAGTTTCCTAAAACTTTTTTTTCTAGATTCTTTGGTATACTAGAATTACTAATATAATGGATTGAAAATTAAATTCCAAGTTCTGCTAGTGTAAAAAAATATTGCTTAGTTATTTTCTATTACAGAACTAAACTTTGTCATGGGCCATTACTTAAAATGGATAATTGGGCAAGGGGTGGTAAGAAAGGAATATAACAAAGATCTTGCTTATTAGTGGTGTGTCCATTTATTCCAATTTAGAGAGGCTATTTTGGATGTGACTCACTCTTTTTGGAGAAATACCCAGTCTTCTACATTTCTTCCCCTGTCCTACCTTATAGGCCCATGAGATGGTAGGAAGCAAGGAAGCTTTGGGTCCATATGGTGCCCTCTGACTCTGCATTGGTCTCTGTTGTAGAGGGGGTGGTTCTGGTCTAGTTCAGTTCAAGTCATGTCCAGTGGGGAATGAAACACCTCATCTGGCCCTTTTGGGTGTGGTGTGCTGGGTCTCACTACTGGCCATTTGTCTCTGGTTTCGATGTCCCAGCACACACTGCACTATTTGTCTTGACTAAAGCCTCTGCTGACCCGCTAGCCCTCTTGGCATCTATTCTTTCCCTTGCTGGGGCATATGGGTCCTTCTGCATCTCTTGCACTACTTGGATGTGGCCTTGAGCTTACCTCTCTCACCATCTCTCTCACGAGATCTAACCTGTTCTCTAGGTGCCATATTGCTCCACTCACTAGCTGAATATAGGTCTTTCTACACAAAGACTTAAATTTTTCCAGTCTGTGTCTGAGAAAGTGAGGAATAAGTCCCATTATTTTGGAGTCTCCCAACTTATCAGGTTGTCATTGACACAGCCTCCTCTGGGATTTTGTTCTAGCCAAGCAACCATATCACACATATCTGCTCATATACTTAGACTTCTCTCATCAAAATTCTGCATCTTCCTATCCCAGAACCTTTCCACATTGTCTTTGGCAACTTGAACTTCTCTTTATTATGTCTTGAGTTTCTTACCTTTTTCTTACTGCAAAACTCTACATTCAGATCTGATACATTGCATTTAATTTGATTAATAGTGTTTTTTTAAAAGTGTTAGTTTGTTAATTTAGAAATTCCTTTCACTATTGACAACGGCTAACTCTCTATAAGAGCTCAGTTTATTCTAAGTAGTTTCTTCCTTCCCTTTGGCCCCCAATGGAATGAGTGTTATAGGCGAGGAGTTACATGCTATGGGTGGCAAGAAGATGTATGGCATTTAAAAATACATCTGAAACTAGTTTCAAAATGTCCTACTTTTGTGTTTTTAGCCCAGCTCCATTCCTGAGTTTATTTTTGTCAATGGATGTTTCTCGACATCCTCGGGGACACCAATGTTCTGTGGAAAACAATTTGAAAATGCTGGATCTCCTAAAATTTGAGAACCTTGGTTATGAAACCAGTGGAGAAGATCTGGCTCACTCAATTGGAAGTTGGGTGGGTATCTCTGTGGTTGATGTGACTCACACATTGTAAAATTATAAAGTCAATTCAGGATCTTAAGTGAGATCATTTACAAGTTCTTTTCTCTTCCTCAATATATTCAGAGAGTACTTATCACTCCAGGGACTAAACTGTCTACTGTCAATAAACAAAAGGATATGGGGGAGATCATCCTCCCCTAACTTCTTGACTTCTTCCAAAGAAGGCGGCTTATTAGCAAGACCTTGGCTTGATTTCCCAGAATTAAGAAACATAAATGAATGATTATTTTACAGCTCAGTTGTTTTTATCTTAGCTGTTAGGCTGGTAATAGTAAAAGCTGTAGCTCAGATATTTAGGACATAACATGTAATTTCTCTGAAAGGGAATGGTCTTGATTTAATTCAGGGACCAAGTTCATGTTCATTCTCTATCTAGTATCTTTTTTCCATAGTGATAAAACATATTCTTGCCCACTCCTTCACTCCTACCCCCTAGCTTCTTCTAGTAATGATTTCACCATCTACTTAATAAGGACAGGAGCTCTGACCTCAGCTTGCCTTGAACCCTTACTCTGAGTCTATCATCCACATCCATTGCCTTGGCCTGATCCACAGCCCCAAGGAGGGCTTAGCAATTCTAGAATGCTATTCTCTCTACCTGTGTTCTGTGGAATGGCTTATTTGGCTGAAAGTCACATACAGGTGCAACATTACCTTGGATTGACACTACATAGAAATGTATTTTCTTTAGGGGTAAATTAAGTCTGGCAATAATGGTCCATCTTTATGGCAGCTTTGTTTCCAAGTCATCAGAAATCCAGACTCTGTTAGCTCTAAATATGAACCTGCATATTTTTGACTGCTTGTTGTCTGCTTGTTGTTTGGCTGTCTTCTTTAGGAGGCACTGGGAACCTAACCAGGAACCTCCCATGTGGGAGGTGGGTGCTTACCTGCTTGAGTCATGTCCTCTCCCCTGAGCTCGCATTTTTGTGGTGTCAGACACTTTCTTCATTCCAGGCTGCAGAAGGAAGGGATGAATAAGAAGGTGGAAGTCAAGGGTATGTACCAGCTGTCCCTCAAGGAAACTTCCCACATGATCCTTCCCCTGATATCCCATTGGCCAGAACTTAGTCATATGACCACACCAAGCTACAAGAAAGTCATGCCAAGGTAAAGATTCTCTTTTTATGAAAGAAGGGAGAACTGATTTGGGGAGGCATCCAGAAGCCTCTGCTGTAGCATGTGTTGCTTCTAATCTATTCTAAAATTAGTACTAAAAATATTTTTGATAAAGGTAGCATCCCAGGGCCATGTTTATAGCCTCCCTCATTTAAAAAGTAATTACTTATTTGATACAAGTGGTTTGTTCTTAAAATCTGTATTAATGTTATTAAAGCTATACTAATATTTCTACTTTAGTTATCCTTTCTCCAAGACTGCATGCTTTATCTTTAGACACATAGGACTATTTTGTATATTGAGGAAAAACTTTTCTAAAATCAGCCTTGCAAGTCTTTCACATAATAATGGTAATAACAGTCCAATGGCAAGTGGACTCCTGACATATTTAGGACTGAAATAGTATCTTTGGAATGTGCCTGAGTCCAGAACAAAGAATGACTGACTTTAAGTGCATTCAGGACACAGAGTTTTAGTTGGTAGCTATTGTTATTCTCTCTTGACATGTATATTTTTGCTAAGAATCTCTCCCACATACAGGAACCCCAGCTTCGTCACTTAGTAGGTAAAGAGCTTAAAAATATAAAATAGAACTTATCCCAAATGTCCTTTATTGCCTCTAGTCTGTAATGGTAAGATAAAATTTGCCCAAGGCAAGATCCTACTATTTACCTGCTGCTGCCATTTTGGGTCCAGAGTAGAGCCTGATCAGAATGAGTAGATTCTTACTCACTCAGTAAAAATTCACTGGTCCACTATGTGCCAGACACATGGTGGGTTTTGGAAAACAGCAGTGAAGAAATGTGCCCATCATTTGCCATCACCTTTCTCTGACCTTCCCCTATTGTGCTGCAAACTACACAGGCTTCTGTGTCAACTGGCTCTAGTTAGGTTCAACCAATAGGAGATACTGTTAGGAAACCAAGTAAATCAACAGTGGAAGGAGCAGGAAGCCTGGGTATTTCTCGTATTTCCCTTCTACCCCCATTTTCAGGCTTTTGGTAGCATCTCCAGTGGTTTCAGATATACCAAAACCATCATTCCATGGTCCAGCTTCCACCAGGAAGCCACATTGTGGTTTCCCTTTCTCCCCAGCTTTTGGCCTCTGATAAAATCATTTTTTCTCTGTCTTTCCAGACCCAGGGATAGAAGCTTCTTGTTCACTTTCTTCTGTTTGCTTTTTGTTGTTTACCATTTAACACTTTTGTTACTAGTTCCCAATATTAAATATCGCGGGAAGCCTCTGGCAAACCTCAAAAGAAGAATCACAAGCAGACCCTTAGGGTTTTGTGGCTCTCATCTGTTGATGACTGTTCTTCTTTTGAGAAACAGTGCTAGGTAAACACCAGCTGTCTAATTCTTGAAAATCAAATGAACTGGTGACCTGAGCTGTCAAATGTACACTCGATATTATCTGATCTACAAGCCATGGTTTTACAGGTACACAACAGTACTGTATCATCAAGTAGAAATGGTAAATGTGACATCAGGCTCTTGGGATTCAAGACGACACACATTAAGATTTATGAACAAGTGACTCAGACACCCAGGGCATCTACTTCTAAGACTTTGCCACCTCTCCTTCAAGCTTCTTGCATGCCTAATGGAGAATTCCCTCTGACAAGTAGATGAAGAAAACACATTGACCTGGTGAATTTGATGGGGTAGCACAACTGGCTGGCAACAGCTAGAATTGAGTGTTCCAGCTTTACAGCTCCACTCAGGAGGGATTAGGGGAATTCTCCAAGTGGGTAGAACTTTTGGCAATCTATCTGGCTACCTACTTCATAAAGAAGGAGACATGCCATAAGTCTCTTTCTACAATGATTCATAATAGTGCCTTGAGGTTTGGCTGGTTGGTTAGGGGCTGTGAATGAACCACACTGGAAGATTGGTAACAAACAGGTCTGGAGAGAAGGAATGTGGCTGGATTACATGGAAAGGGCACAGAGTATGAATATATCCATCCCATAAATATGGTCACCAATGTGCACCCATAGCAGTGGAGGCCCTTAATAATTAGGGTAACAGGGTGACCTGTTCTATGAACATAGTTAGTTTCTTTCCCAACCCCACAGCTTGCTCAATGGGCTAATGAACAAAGTGGCCATGGCAACAGTGAAAAAGGCAATGCATGGGTTCAACAAATTGGACTTGCCCTTACCAAGACTGATCTGGCTATTGCCACTGCTGAGCCCCCAGGCTGCCCACAGCAGGATCAGTGCTGTACAGCATGATATCAAGTTGATTACACTGAATTTTTCTCGTAATGAAGGGGCAGAGATGTATCCTTCCTGGAATAAACACCTAATTTGGAAATTTGTTTTAATTTCCCTGCCCCTAGAGTTTCTGCCAAATGCCATATTCACTCTTGTGGTGTTCATATAATCTTGCTACTGATCAAAGATTTCATTTCACAGTGAGAGAAGTTGACAACAGGTTCAGCATAGATTTCAGGGTGTTACTATATATCCCTGCTGTCCTACAGGATAAAGCACCTTCTTTGAATAGCAATGGAAGTATGGTGTCCTTTCTCCCTTAGGCAGAGTACATGGGTCTGGGAATAAAGGGTGAAAGTGGCAGTACTTGTTATTAATAGTAAATTTAATAGCTCCTTCTAGGATTTTTTCCTCCAGCCTAAGCAACTGTGGTTATGAGGTCTTAATTCCTGGGGGGGGGGGGGGGGTAGGGGAGGGGGGAGGGGGAGCTTCTATCGGGGGACACACAATGGTTCTAACCAAGTGGAATCTGAGAATGCTACCTGGCTATTTTAGGGCAACAATATCACTGAACCAACAGGCAGATAAGAGGCTCTAGATCACCAAGGGGAAATTCAGTTACTCCTACACAATGCGGTAAGGGAAGACTGTTTGGAAACCAGAAGACTCAGTGGGTGCCTCTTAACACTGTCGTGTTTAATAGTAAAGTGTAATAGAAGTTTAAAGAAACTATAAAGGCAAAATCACTAAATATTCATGAAAATAATTCCTCTAGTTGTTTAGACTATTTCACTGGCAGATTTACCTGTTAGGAAATCTAATCAACTGGGTAGAAATATATGGTTAAAAAATCCATGAGGAAAAGGGATTAAAATAGTTGCCACATGGCCAACAAACAATATACTCTGTCAGTAATTTAAAAAATGGATGTGATAATGAAGTTAATTCTGACAAGAAGAAAGGACCGAAGGTGCATTTTTAAACTGATTCATAGCCCGTGCCCAATTGTTTGTCCAGATGGTCAGGGATTTGGAAGGAACATGATTGAAAAATTTGTGACAAAGAGATCTGGGGGAGAGGTATGTTTATTAGAACTTTCAGAGTGGGCAAAAAACATGAAAGTATTTGTGCCATGTGAATGCTCACCAGAGGGTGACTTCAGCAATTAAAAAATAATTCTGACATAAAAACTGCATCATATAAAATGTTTTAACATTCTTCACACACAACCTGGGAAATAGTTACTGAAAAAGCAATGATCTATTTGCTAGGAAAAAAAACCTGGGTTGGTTACTATAGCAGTTTGATAATATTGATGATTTCCAAACAGAAATATTGGATATGTTTGTAAATTTGTCTTTTCCTCTGGGTGTATTAGAGTGTATTGGATCCAGAGGTTTTACTTTTACTTGATTAAATAATGATTAAGGTTTTGATTGGGTTATGTAAGTAGTATATTGCATCTCTGCCCCTTGGTGGGTGGGGACTCACAGAGAAACTGCACTGCAGAGAAGGGAGTTGGGAGTTTTGAGCTGAAGCCCCAGGAAGTAGGCACACAGAGGAGCTTGGTTGTGAGCAAAGAGAGAAGGCCCCAAGAAGAGAAACAAGCCATTTGCCTAATAATCTATAGCTGGCCTTGTAGAGGTAAAAGAGCCACTGATCCTGGAGAGAGGCAAGCCCCAGGAAGAGAGGAACCCAGGAAGCCTGAACCCTTACAGACATCGGCAGCCATCTTGCTCCACCATGTGGCAATAGACTTTGATGAGTGCAGTAACTTGTGCTTTATGGCCTGGTAACTGTAAGATTCTACCCCAAAGAAATACCCTTTATAAAAAACCAACTGATTTCTGGTATTTTGCATCAGCACCCCTTTGGCTGACTAATACAGTCACCCAGTCCATTTTCTCCTAGACCTCTGGTGATAGCCAATTGATCCAAGGGGTAGAGGTACTTGACCTCAAAATATTCTCTTTTCTAAAATAATAGCAGTGTTGATGCAGCACTGTCCTCTCTGTTATGATTGTTCACAGGTCTCTTCCACATAATTGTCACCCAACCAAATGGAGCGGCTTTTGTATTCCATTTCACAAATGAGGTTAGTATCCCACAGGCAATGAGTAAAAATTGTCTGCGCTGAGTTTTCTTTCTCTTTTTTAACTGAGGCAGAAGTCACATAATATGCAATTAGCCATTTTATAGTGTGTGTGTTTGGTGGCACTTGGTGCACTCACAATGTGGTACAACCAATGCCTTGCTCTAGTTTCAAAACTTTTTTGTTACCCCAGAAGGACATCCTGAACCCTTTAATTAATCACTCTCCACTCGCTCTGACAACCTTTACTTTCTGTCTCTATGTATTTGCTTATTCTGGATATTTGATAAAGAAATATACACTAGGCGGCAGACTTGGCCCAGTGGTTAGGGCGTCGGTCTACCACATGGGAGTCCGTGGTTCAAACCCCGGGCCTCCTTGACCCGTGTGCAGCTGGCCCATGCGAAGTGTTGATGCGCGCAAGGAGTGCCGTGCCACGCAGGGGTGTCCCACGTGTAGGGGAGCCCCACGGGCAAAGGAGTGTACCCCTTAAGAAGAGCCACCCAGCGTGAAAGAAAGTGCAGCCTGCCTAAGAATGGCACCGCCCCATACGGAGAGCTGACACAACAAGAGGACGCAACAAAAAGAAACACAGATTCCTGTGCCGCTGACAACAACGGAAGCAGACAAAGAAGAAGCAGCAAATAGACACAGAGAACAGACAACTGGGGTGGGGAGGAAGGGCAGAGAAATAAATAAATAAATCTTCAAAAAAAAATATACACTAGGAAATAATAATCTCCTTTCTGGGCATTTAAAACTTGCAAAGGATGGTGCAGAGATCATAGGCTATTCGAGCTGAATCATATTGATGGCAGCTCCCTGGAGAGAGAAGAGCCGTCTTAGGCCACCAGCTCAATGTAAAGTTTAACAGAAGCTGTTGCTGAAACCCTAAGACCTGGACCATTCAGGAATGAAGTATTAGGTAACTTCACTGGGCAAAGAGTTCTGACTAGCTGAGTTTTTGGCTCAGGGCCAGAGTAACTTGTGGAGATCAGAAACACCAGCTGGCACCACTGGTTGTGTGGGGTGTAGGGCAGGGAAGGGTGTGTTTCACAGAAATGTCTGAAGGCGGAAGACTTTGTCTTAACCAGTTTCTCCAATAAGATTCTGCTCTACATTGCATAAAGTATGTAACTAAATGTTCATAGCTTAATGCTCCATGGCTTATCATTGAACAGTAGAAAATACAGATCCAAGTCTAATTCAGAAAATAGGTTTTTGTTTCTACTGATTTTAAAATATTTTACTTCCATTTTCTTAAATAAAATATTATTGAAAATGAATATTTGGCTCAGCTGCAAATGTTCTTAAAGATAGATGATAGCTGTTAAGGTTTTGTAGCAATAATTTTGTGCATAGAATTAAAGGACCTATTTTTGCTATTAACCTTCTCTCACTCCTCCCCCTTTGACAGTACTGATAAAAAGATCTGTTGTGGTAGAGAAGGGGGAGGCGCCAATGTTATTTATTTATTTATTTTAATTTTTAAAGGGGAGAGCGCAAATGCAGTCCCCCACCACCACAAATTATGCAGTTAAGTCTCCCACATTTGGGGAAATCGCCGGGGTCAGCTCACCTGGAGTGCAGTGGACAAGCCTCACCCTGGGGAAACCACCTTCATGATCACGGTATCTCCCCTTCCAGGTAAGTTCCAATGTTATTTAGAAGAAATAAAATGAGTTGAGAAATTTTAAGGGAAAACATATGATTTGATGAGACCTTCTGGAGAAGGACAAAATTAGGAGGAGGAAATGGCAGCGTGTTTACATTCCTGGGCCCACAAGAATGAGGGAAGTTGAAGTTGGATCAAAGCAAGCAGAAGTTCCAGGTGAGATTGAACTGAGAATGCACCATTCCTGGTTCCCATGGTAACAACCCCTCCTTCTGCCAACCATATTCTAATAAGAAAAAATTGTGCGTAATAGTCAGAGTAGGCAAAGCCGCCCGAGGTCCAGCGTGTGCCACCCTGGGAGAAGGTCTGACGAACAGTGCAGGATGGAGGCTTTGTGCTGCAGATAGCGGATGAGATAATGATGGGAAATTGTCAGCTCTCTATAAAAAAAGGTAACTGGACTCAGGGTTTGTGAATTTCTGGGTTCTTGGAAATGTTGTATTTCCCACTAAATTTATCCCATTTAATGTAAGTAAGAGCTCTGCGTATCATAGGTGTCACTGGCTGTATGGCTAGTATTTTCCAGAAACTGTACTAGAAACTTTGTTATGTCATATAATTACATTTTTTTTCCAACCTGCCTGTGGATTACTTGTTATTAGGATCGTTTTGTAGATGGAGAGAATGAGACTGAAAGCAATTAATATATTGCCCAAAGTCAGATAGCAAGGAAGGCCCAGAAATAAAACTCAAATCAACCTAATTCCCAAGTCCTTGCTCTTAAATTTGTTACAATTCCCCATTCAGTTCCCCACCCCAGATACCGTTAAGGCTTATGGGAATACTTCTAGAGAAGCTTTATGCTTTCATAAGTAAAAATACATACGGACTATAATCCTCTCTTTAAATCACTTGTTGCATTTCACAAACAGGTGAGCATGACAATGTTTTCAGTAGGGGTAAAGGAGAGGCAACTGCCAACTAGTCTTCCCTCAACTTTTGTTATATTCTAGATGCTTTCACCACATTACCTTATCTAATCCTGTTACTGGCCTCTTGAACTAGACACCTGCACTTTTAGGTTGGAAAACTGATTTAATGACATGTATGAGGCCAAATAGCTCGTAGAGTTGGAGCTAGGATTTAAATTCATGGGAGTGGGTCTTGTCTGCCTCTGAAGCATCAGTTGTTGAGCTCTTCTGACCATGTGTACCCAAACCCTCAACTTGCCACTTTCCTGCTGGGCTGTTGAGACTCTCTGCCACAACTGACCACATGGGTCTTTTTTCTCTGCTGCACTAATTTCTAACTGAGTCCTTGAAGCAGTTTGATCTTGTTTACAAATTCCAAAAATAGATATTGGATTCTGTTTGTAAACTGGTCTTTTCCTCTGGGTGTATGAGACTATATTAAATTCAGAAGTTTCATTTTTACATGATTATGATTAAGGCTCTGATTGGACCACATCAGAGGAAATGACACAGTAGAGGAGAGAGTTTGAGTTTTTGTTGCTGGAGCCCCGGTATATAAACACATAGAGAAGTAGATAAGTGAGGAAAGAGAGAAGGCTCCATTAGACAGGCAGAGGCCCTGGGAAGAGAGACGAGGCATTCGCCTGATAGTTTACAGCTGGCCTTGTGGAGAGAGCAGAGCAGATGAGCCCAGAGAAAAATGAGTCTCCAGGATAGAGACAAACCTTATTTATGCTAAGCTACAGCCGAGAAAGGAAGGAGCTGGGACCACTGAGCTTTAGGAGGAAGAGGAAGGCTGGACCCTTGCAGAGACTGGCAGCCATCTTGCTCCAACATGTGGTAACAAGACTTTGGTGAGGGAAGTAACTTATGCTTTATGGCCTGGTAACAGTAAGCTTCTACCCCAAATAAATACCCTTTATAAAAGCCAACAGAAAAAAAAAAAGCCAACAGATTTCTGTTACTTCGCATCAGCACCCCTGTGGCTGGCTAATATAGTCCTTAACAGCATATGGTTATGGGTGTGAGAGCTTGGCTTCTTACCTTGTGGAGCTGGGAGCAGTGATTTGCAGTGATTTGGCACTCAGTAAATTTGTTCATTAATTAAATGACTTGGTAGTCTAGACCCCTGGCCATTGCTTCAACTCTTCTGACTCCTATAGAGTTAACCAACTTTTCTCCTTTTAGGATTTCTCCTCTTATCATACTTGTCTCTGGAGAACACTACTTCAAGTATGGTCCCTGGAGCATCAGTATCAGCACCACCTAGAAGCTCCTCAGGAAGGCATATTTTCAGGCCCTCCCCAGGCCTACTGAATCAGAACCTGCAGGTTTAACAGAAGCCTCTGGTGGTTGCTATGCACATTAACATGAAAAAAGCACTGTTCTATCTACGCTGGCATGCCAACTCAGCCCAGCTGCCTGTGGCTGCTTTTTAAGTGATTAGCGGAGGACCTATATGATAAACTCATTTGCCTATTGGTCCAAAAAGCATACAACATTTACTACTTGAATCTTAAAGAAAAAGTTTGCTGACGCCTGCTCTAGAACACATGCCTTACTAGAATTCTGGGTGGAGTTTTATCTTCCTTTTGCCTGTATTCCATTTGAATGAGATGAAGAACCCCTGATTCTGTAATTCTTGGCTCCTATAGTACTTCGAATATTTACCTTCATGGCTTCGCATGACGGTTTATTTTTGTTTGTATGGTTATGGGTATTCTCCTCTGCTACTCAAAAAGCTTCTTGAGGAAAGGAAAAGGTTAGGCCCCCTAAAAGCAGAGCTGGTTAACAGGGATTTTTGTCAAGTGAATTGCAGGAGTTCTTTCAGGGGAGCCTGGAAGGAAGGAAGGAAAGCAGAACAGGGGAGAGGAATAAGCCAAGTCAAGACCATACGGTGTCACTGGAATCTTACCTCACCCTGATGCCAAGGGGAGCGCTGGAGTATGAATAGCCCTGAAGAATTGTCCCACTTTGGGGCAACGGACTGGGCTTTTATTTTATTTTTAAATTTTTTTTTTTTTTTTTTTTTGCGGTGAAATTCACGTAACATAAAAGGAGCCATTTTAAACCAAACAATTCAGTGGCATTTAGTACATTCATGATGCTGGGCAGCCACCACCTCTATCTAGTTCCAAAACATTTCCATCTCTCCAGAGTCAACCCACTTACCCATTAAGCAGTTTCTCTCCACTCCCTTCTCCTCCTCATCCCTAGCAGCCACCAATTTGCATTTATCTATTCTGGATATTTCATATAAATGGAATCATGCAATTTGGGACCTTGTGTGGTTGGCTTCTTTTTTTTGCACTTACCACAATGCTTTTGTAGGTTCAGCTATGTTGAAGCATACATCAGTGCTTTGCTTCTTTTTATGGCTGAATAACAGGGACTGGGCCCTTGTACCCCATATCAGTCATTGGCTTGGGCCACCCTGGGGGGAAGGTGTAGCCTTCAGGCATTTCTGGAGGAAGCTGAGACTTTTGGGTGAGGCTCTTGGCAGCCACTATTCAAGCAGCTGGGAGTAGGGGTGGGGAGGGATGGTTGGCTCCATTGTGTCTTTTTTATTTTAAACTCTGTATCCTTGGTTTCTAGTACAGTTCCTGTACTAGTAAGCATGCAATAAATCTATGTTACGTGAATGAATCTCTTCCTGATACAATGCCCACTTGCTTGCTAATTAAAACAGACTCTCTTCGCTGTCCTTGTTTATGTTCATCCAATTAATAAACTAAATCATCTTCAACTAGTTAGTTTAGCAAGACTCAATTGGACAATCTGGATGAAGATACCAAGCAAACTGCCTGGTATTTAACAGGGAAACACTAAACGTTAGTTTACTTCCCCTTAAGATGAAAGAGGCTATGTATATTTCATCAGGGAGGGTTTCAACCTTCCTGTTTATGACTTGGAACAAATCCAGCTGAATGAAGAGAGATTTCAGTTTTTATTGTCTCCGTCATCTTTACTCAAGGCTTTCCAAAACCATCGACCTCGGTTGTGAGGAGGCATAATGAGGATATAATCTGAGATATTATAATAGCAGTGACATTAGAAAGTGTGGGAAGTATCGGAGAAAATATGTTTGGCTGTTAAAATGGTTTGCAATGCAAATAATAGTAGCTTCCATGTATTTAGTGCATATAGGCCAGGCATTGCTTTACAGCCCTTACAGCTGATCCTCAGGACAACCCTATAAGGTGGTCTAGAAACACAAGAGATAGACAAACTAAGTAATTAGATATCAACTAAGCAGGGGCACCAATATTTTCTTTTACGATGTTTCAAAAAATATGACAAAGTAGTCATGTTAAAAGACAGGATTTTGTGAATTTCTTTATACTTCATTATGATTTCTTTTTGTTTTGAATTACACACGGGTGTCACCGATACCCTTTTAGTGGACAGAATTTCTAAATCTCTTCCTTTCACACCTGCTCATGCTCAAATGTTATTAGCCCATTTTAGAAATGAGGAAACAAAAGCTCAGTGAGGTTAGATAGCCACTGAATCCATCAGGGGACAGGAAACAAGCTACAGAGAAGTTGGAAGGACTGGAGAAGAAAAAGAAGAGGGGATGAGTCTGAGGGCTGAGAAGGTGCACTGGCTCCTGGACTAGGACCCAAGAGCCTGTGCCAGCAATGGAAGGATGCTACTGTCGAAACCAGTTCTGAATCCACGGCAGAGGTGCCCCCTCAGCTAGGTCTGGAATCGGCTTAGGTTGCTGGATTCGGGAATAGTCCAGATGAAAACAGTGAGCAAACCCCAACAACGTCCCCTCGGTTGGAGTCAGAAGCAGGAGGCCTCACTCTTCTTCCTGACCGTTCCCTTGCCAGGGCCTCCTATTTGTAGAATCCAACAGAAAGGCAGCTATTGAGAGGGCCTGAGAAATGGAGTTTGCAGAACAGACTATTGGAGGGTGGGTATGGGCTGGAGAGATGACAGGCAAATAACAAGACACCTAGATGGCCCGACAGTGGTTTTGGGCCACACCGTGCTGCTTCTTTGAAGACCACATGTATTGGACACCAAAGTTATACTATCAGGATAATCTCACTCACTTCACGTGAGAACTCCTGTGTGAGTTCATCTAATTCACTTTACTTGAAAACTCAAGTTCCTTAGGCCTGAAAACTGATTCATTTGTCCTCTGATCCTGACTTTCATTAAACTGTGAATATGATCTTTTGAAAGAGAGAAGACATTTTCTCATATTAGTGAGTTTATGAATATTGGCACCAGTGCCCAAGAGTTGAAATCTTAGCATTCTGGAACCCTGCTGGGCTCTTCTGCTCCTACTCATTACAGCATTTTTCTCATATCCCAGAGAGAAAGTGTTTGCAATTGAAATGGCAATTTATATTCTTTCTTGCAATATCTCAGTTATTTGTTAGCAATTCTCAAAATGTATCTAAGAGCCAAATGACATTGGATTTTACTGTTGCCGATGCTTTTTCAACTATGATCATTAATCAGACAACAACTAGACTAGGTGCTGGGAATACCAGAATAGTCAAGACACAATTCCTGTGGATGGGGGCTTATTCCCTAACATTTGGCCCAAGTCAAGATAATTTCAGTTAGTCCCTTAGCAAAATATTTTTCTCTGAGAGAAAACAGCTTAGGTTGTATATTTTGTTTTCTTTATAAAGATTCCAGCTCTCCATGTAGACCCAAGGCATCAAAGACAAAGGAGGGTTAAGTTTTCTAACCTAGGCTAATTCCCCGGCCAGCCAGATGTTCCTCCTCATTTGTAACATTGACCCTCCATTTCTTTGCTGAAGCAGTAATGGCTAAGAAGTGGCTTTCTCTTGAGAGTCTTGCTGTCTGATAATGGAAGGCCAGGCAGGATTATGCTGGCCTGGCTTAATTTTGATGTCAGCACCCCAGGATCATGGCTATGATAAGCAGGTGCTAATAAGGCAGAGAGATTCTTAACTCAGCACCCTCAGTATCATCTCCAACAAGAGAGTATGAGACATGGCTGTGAGGCAGTTTGTGTCATTTTGCATTCTTATTTATTGTTCAAAATAAACAGCTTTAATGCTGCCTGGTACTTACTAAATGAATCTAGGCTCCACCGCATGGCAACTGGCAAGGAGCCCAATGAAAAACTGATCACATTCTTCCTTTCCTATCTTGTCTACCATCACACCCAAATCTTATCTGTTCCAGTTTTCAAATTGTTTCTTATGCTAAGCACCCCGGTTTAAAAAGAACAAAATGTTATACAGTAGTGCAAAGTGTATCGCAGATAAGGTAGAATTGTTTGGGTTAAATGGTGAAGGCTCTGGGGTCCCATGGTCTTGTCTTCTCTTTGTCCCTGGACATTGTGCTGTCTCTCTCAAATCCCAGCCCACTCAGGCCATTGTGAATATTTCATTTTTATTTGACTTTTTCTTGACCCAGTCCTATTGTGCACTTGGACTTTTGTGCTTGGCCTGCCCTTTTTCTGTAGCTCTTGTAGTTCAAATCCAAAAACAATATAAACATAGATTCCACCTGTTCTAGGGAGCTCTTCGTGATTTTGCTCCAGATACACGTCTTCTACACAATATTTAAAGCTATTTAAGAGAAGATCTATGTTTGAAGCATGGTTATGAAACAGTGAGAGTATCAGCTCTGCAGTGAGGCAGCCACAGTTTCAAACCCAGGCTTCCTGAATATAATATCTGGAAGATGCTGGCCAAGGGACTGACTTCTTTTAATCTCATTTTTCTTGTTGTAAAATGAAGCTAGTAATGTCTCCTTCTTTGTGGAAGATTCAATTAGATAAGACTAAAGCAATAAACACTGGCATTCAAAAGTATAATTCCATCCTCCCCGATTTGTCTTTGAGACTTCCCCACAACCTAGGACGGTCCCTTGTATGATGTATACTCGCAATGAATGTTTATTTGTTTATCGAATTGAATTAGGCCAGTGGAATTACTATTCCAGAAGATGTTAGGGAGAGTCATGTGGAGAGAAAAAGGCTCCAATGACAGAATTTGGGAAGCATCAAGCTGTATCTGAATAAATTTCTTCAAACAGGATTTAAAATTTTTTGTTAGACTAATATGCATTTTACGGCTATATAACTCTTCCTTCGCAGAGAATTTTGCAGGAATAGTATTCTTTTCAGCAGACTTTGGGAATATGGAATCAGGGTACTGGCCCAAGAGGGAGTGGGAGGAAAACATGCCTCTCCTGAGGGGTCTTCTCTCCTGAGGCTGGCTACGTGTTCTGCAGAGACCCCACAGGGTGACCTAAACTGGCAGATTCACTGTCACCCATAGTCTGGATCTTAGTGACAGCTTTTCAGTGAGATGATGTGGACTGTGTCTCATTGACTGACTCACATTAACCGTGTTTAGAGAATGTGAATTCATTCATTTCTCACAGCACTTACTTCAGGTGAAATATACTGTGTGAATTGGCCTGGCTGCATAATTTCTGCGCCCCACCAAAGCTGATCTACAGATTGAGTCAAATTATAATTGAAAGGCTTGTTGCTGACCATGGATCAGAGAGAATTACTTTTTTTTTTAAAGATTTATTTTTTATTTATCTCCTCCCCACCCTGCCCTGCCTGCCCCTGGTCCTCTGCTCTCTGTTCTTCTGTGACCACTTCTATCCTTATCAGTGGCACCGGGAATCTGTTTCCTTTTGTTGCATCATCTTGTTGTGTCAGCTCTCCGTGTGTGCGGCACCATTCCTGGGCAGGCTGCACTTTCTTCTGCACTGGGCGGCCCTCCTTACGGGGCGCACTCCCTGCACTTGGGGCTCCCCTATGCGGGGGACACACCTACGGGGACACCCCTGCGTGGCACAGCACTCCGTGTGTGCATCCGCACTGCACATGGGCCAGTGAATTACTTAACTGAATTTACAAGCTGTCCCTCAGCTAAGCCCTCCATCCTTCCCTCCCTCCTCATCTATCCATCCAAGAGATATTTCTTGAAAGCCAAATATGTGATGCAGTATACTGGAGAGTTATGGGGTAAGACTTCCTGGTTTTCAAATCATAGATCTGCTACTTGCTAGCCATATGATGTTGAGTAAATTACTTAACTTCTTAGCTTCACAGTATCCTTCCATGTGGTAGCACCCATGTGAACCAAGTTAAAATGTTACTATATGCAGACAGTTTAAACAGCTACCTGCACCCAATGCTTTGCATACCATTTTAAGGTTTACATTTTGTTTTCTCATCCACTGGAACAGTGTATTAGGGTTTTCCAGAAGATTGGAACTAACTGGATATATATATATGTCTTATATATATGAAATAAGGAACTGGCTTATGCCATTGTTGGGGTTGGCAACTCCAGACTCCATAGGGCAAGTTGCAAGCTGGAAACGGCAATAAAACTAGTGCAGAAACCCTCAGTCCAAATCCCCAGGGGAAGCTAGAAATGTCGGCAGGAGCCAATGCCAAAATTGAGTCCCAATTCCTCTTTTGACTACTGAAATCCTCATTTCCAGCTGGAAGACCTCCAGTTAATTGGATGAGGAGAACCCCACATTGCTGAAGGCAATCTCTTTTGTTGATCTGTTTTTCCTAGGTGCAATCAACTGATTATAGGTGCAAAATCCATTTTGAAATACCCTAACATTATAAGCAGGCCACTTCTTGACCCTCCAGCTGGACATCAGAACCTAGTCAAGTTGACATATGAAATTAGCCATCAGAGGTAGGTTGTGTGTTTGTTATAATCATTGAAGAATTGCATTTCAAAGTGATTAATTGCTTTGCCCTAGTTCACACCCAATGAATAAGTGGCAGAGCCAGTTCAGAATCAAAGAGTAAAATGTACTGTTTATTTTAGAAAATCATGGATTTTGGCACCCTGGGAAAAGAAATACATGATAGTTATACAGGCTCTCATTTCTTCTGAAAAATTCAGTCTTTGGAAATAAAGGATGGACCCTAGTTTCTTTGTTTATCATCAACTTTTGATTGATTTCATCATTTTCCATATTTATCCCCTGTAATTTGGACCTGCCTCAATTGATGCCCTGACAAATGAGATCCATTTTCCTCTTAGTGTGTTTTTAAAAGAAATTACAGTTATCCCAGACTCATGTTCTTAAGGAGGAAACAGTACATTTGGCAATTGCCATTTCTTCTGGTTGTGATCAGATTGAATTTCAAGCAGTCATCCTCAAGCTATGCCCTAATTAGGATGAACAGATATTATCAGCTGGCCTGTTTAATCAGTTTCCCATCTGGCATAATCATGTTTATGAACAGGATCTGCTTTTTCTTGGCTTGGGCAATAGCTAAAATCAATGGAACAAGATTATTGCATCTCCTCAGGAAAGAAACAGGTTCCACTCTTTACCTTCAATTCTAAATGAGCAATCACACTTTCAGACCTGCAGAATAAGTATGTGGGATGCTTAGGTTCACAGCACCCATTCATCCATTTACTCACTTCCGCCCATCCAGGGAATATTCCCTGAGCCCCTCATATGTGCTGGGCTCTCTGTGACCCAGGGCATACTATTATGAAAAAGAGAATATTTCTGAGCTCAAGAAGCTCTTGGTATAATGGAAAAAAGTCTCAAAAACTTGGATCTGAAAATGAAGCTTAGTGCTCTTTAGGAAAGAGTAGAGTATGAAAAATTACTGCATCAAAAATAATAGTCTATTCAGTTTTATATTCTCTCTCCGGCAATGGAGATTGTAACAAAGGAGAGTGTGGAAACTGCCCTTTGTTAAACTATTTCCTTAAATGAAGATACCCTTGATAAATTATTTGGATCTCTATGATGAATGATGTTTTATTGATCTCCTGGCTAAATTAAGGTTGGACAATACCAGCAGAGAGATTTCAAGTTAACACAGATGCAAGTGGACTGATAAAACTACGTTCTATCAGGAGAACTATTTGGGAACTGGAAAAAAATATTTTGGGAATGGTGCCACTTATCTCCTATAGTCCACTCACTCAGTCAATATGGCAGCCCTTGTAATGTAAACAGATGCAGAAAAGATGCTAGAATGCTCCTGGGTTCAATAATGCTGATAATGTTGTATTTCGTAAGGGGTATGTAGTCAAAGACATTTTAATAGAAGACTTGTGAAACTAGACTATATTGCTTTAGGAAGAAAACGAATAGTTGTTAAGGAGAGATGTGCTTGCCCTTAGGAAATTCATTTGGGCAATGGCTACCATGCTTACTGGAGGAAAGAACTACCTTTGTTCTTCCATTCTTGGTCCCCAAATCTTCCCTGCTCCCTTCTTGCTGGTGAAGCCTGGATGGAGGGAGGCCCTCATTAGCATATGGAGAAAGCTTGAGGAGCCAGGGAGGAAGCTGGGATTCCTTTCTTAAGTGAAGAGGGTTGAGTTACACACAGGAAGGAGTGAGTGTCATGCCATGGGGGAGGAGTAGGCTACCTGAGATGTGGTTGTAGAAAGAAGAGCAGTCAGAAGGTCACTGAGAAGAAGGGAGAGGAGCAACGGGACCTTACATGCACAACCTAGAAAGGCCTAAATTATGGCCCTCTGAAAGGCATGAGTAATTGATTCTGACCAAGTCATCACCTGCCACCTCTATTGCTTTGGTGCTTGCCTGAATCATCAGGAAAATAACCGCTTAGTCTTCTGTTTGAGCTGTGTGCCTATTTCCTCTAGGGAAGAGGGTTGTGGGCTTATTCACACATGAAACAATTTGGGATGTAGGACCAGCTGGAGGTGCTCTGGTGGAAGGGAGGGCACTGACCTTTCCCTGGGGCCGACTGTATCAAGAAGACCACAGATAATCAGATGTCTTTCTGAGCACTGCAAACTGCAGGGCTATTTCCTGGATTCCCCTCATAGTCTCCTCTCCACCCAAGAGCAAGACAGGGAACCTGCCATACTCTGGTTACATAAAATGACACTTCACAATGACCTGGGCTGTTGGAAAGTCAACCATGGAGGGAGGAAGTGAGGTCCTTGTTGCTGGAGGTGTTTAAACAGATGCCCATCAACAAGTTGAAAGAGATGCTTGAAAGGGAATTCAGACTAGGTTAGGGCAATCAGAAGTTCCCAAACCTGACTGCATACCAAAATCGAACCACCCATTGGGCTGTTAAAAATGCAAATATCTGAGCCCCACTCCCAGACTGGCCAAATCAGAATATTTGGGAGGCTAGAGGCAAATAGTTTACATATTTTTAACACAGCGATTCTAAACCACAGCCATGCTCCAGAGCCAGTACACTGTCTTAGTTTTCTAGGTCTGCTATAACAAAGTACCACAAACTAGGTGGCTTAAAACAACACAGATTCATTGACTCACAGTTCTGGAGGCCAGAAGTACAAAATCAAGGTGTCAGCAGGACCATGGTCCCTCTGCAACCTGTAGGAGAAAGTCTGTCCTGGCCTCTTCCTAGCTTCGGGTGGTTTCCTAGCATTCCTTAGCATCCATTGGCTTGGAGCTGCAGCATTCCAGTCTCTGCTTCTGTCTTCCCTGGCCGTCTTCTCTTTTGTGCCTGGCCCTGTCTCCTCTCCTTTTCTTAAAAGGACACCAATTATATTGGATTAAGAGTCCCCCTTACTTTAGTATGACTTCATTTTAACTTGATTACATTTGGTATGACTTTATTTCTAAATAGGGTCACATTCATTCGACTGGGAGTTAGCACTCAAACATATCTTTTTGGGGGCTAATTCAGTCTAGGTCAATGACAATGACCTTTAATATATAAATCCAACTCAGATTTTATGTTTCAAAAGAAAAAAACAACTGGACACTGAGAAGGTCTATAAGCTTTGGCAGTCACCCTATAAACAGGATCAATTTTTAAATGCCAGTCCTTTAGTATAGAAACTGGGTCAGTTTTACTGCGTGTTAAAAGATGGTTGTAGTAAGAACAGTTGCCTTTTAGTCACTCCTGCTGGGCTGGCAGGTAAAGCTGTGGATGACCTGGAGCGTGGGCTCCCAGAGTCCTACAAGGAAGCTGAAAGAGGATGCTGGAACCCTTCCTGGGATACTGAGAGCTGTGTGCATAACCACACCATCTGGTACCAATTTTCTCTCCTTCCTGTGAAGGCTGAGGTCAACAAGGAGAGAAAAATTTAAAGATGAAGGGAAAAAGTGCAGAAAACCAGTGGCGTCATGCAAGCATTTCTCAACACCAACTTTCTCATGTTGGTGTCAGGCAAGCAAGGGGCAGGGGCCCACACTAATTAGCCATTTTATAAAGGGGCCTGGCAACACTGTCCTCTCAGGGGCTCAGTGTTACGGTGGTCACCAGATAACCAAGGAAAGGCTTTTTTACAGCAGACACAAGTGGACACCATCAGGATGGGCTGTAGCACTGGGAAGGAAGCAGTTGAGATCAGAGCATGTCCCAAAGAACCTTGCTGAGGATTTTTCTTACTGGAGCTAGAGGAGGATTTTAATATTTTCTTGGTCATGAAGCAGAAAGCTGCAAACTTGGACCTGCTTTTGTTGATGGCCCATCAACAAGGGACAGCCAGCCTGCAAAAAGAGGCAGAAAAGAGAGACAAAAGGCAAGGCATGAAAGATGCTAGTGTCGGCATTCTGTATCCAGCCACGCTGGAGGCTAATTCTTCTTAACCCACCTTTTGGAGGTTTATGTGTGCCTATAAATCCCCCTCTTTTGCTTAAGCTAATTTCACTTGCCTCTCTATCACCCTTATCTGAAAGTGTCCTAAGTCATTTTCTGTTTCTAGTCTCTGTCCTTGACCCTCCCCTATATTTGAGTTATTGTGTGGGTAGTAGGCAGAATAATGCCCCCCCAAAGAAAAAGCGCATGTCCTCATCCCCAGCACCTGTGACTGTGTTACCGTACATGGCAAAAGGGACTTTGCAGATGCAATTAAGAAAAGGATATTATCCTAGATTAATTGGGTGGGCCCAATGTGAAATCACAGAGTCCTTATCAAGGAAAGAAGACAGCTCGGAGTCAGAAAAAGGGATGTGATGATGGAAGCAGAGTTTGGAGTCAATTAACTGTGAGCCAAAGAATGCAGGCAGCCTCTAGAAACTGGAAAAGGCAGGGAACAATTCTCCTCTAAGGCTTCCAGAAGGAGCCAGCCCTGCCAACACTTGGAATTTAGCCCCATAAGACCCATTCAGACTTCTGCCTTTCAGAACCGTAAGATAATAAATTTGTATTGTTTTAAACCAGTTGGTTGTGATAGTATGTTACAGCAGTAATAGGAAACTACTACAAAGTCTTTAAAGTTTTTGAGGCTTGAAGCAACCTCCCTGAACTGTTTTTCTCTAATCTGTGTCCTGCCTGGGCATTCCCAAGTGTTTACCATACATATAGGCTGACCACCGATATGATGTGAGCTGAAGGTCCAGGGAAGTTTTCCCACTGTCTTGCAGAATATCTGTTTGCTGATGCCTTAAATTCCTTGAACAAGAAATAAAAATTTTTTATTGCTCAATGGTAGAAGGCTTAGAGTGCAAATATTCTTTCAAAATATGTTGACATTAGCTTATATGCACTCAGGTGAAGACGGCTGAAAGATGCCGGGTCCTTTCTCAGGGCAGATGTGGGTGGGGTGAAATGTGCTGGGGTCAGAAGGCATTAATCATGCAAAAGTAGCTGCATGGTAGGGAGAAAGGCTCTGGGAAGGGAGAGGCCAGGGTTCTGAAGACACACTACTAGATCTCACAGTATAATAAAACCCCAGACCTGGTTTCAGCACATGAAAGGCAGTTTGTGCTTGTTTTTGCTTAATTGTGCTTGGCAGGGAATTGAGAACTTATTTGTCTGGCTGTGTGATCTTAACATCTTTAAGCCCCTCCAGTACCCCCATTTATAAACTAGGGAGAAAATTAACACATATCTGTTCAGGTTTTTGTCAGGATTAAATGAGATATTGAATGCGATTTTCTTTGCACTGTGTTAAGTAAGTAATAAGTGTTCAATTAAGTCCAGGAGTGTACTGAATTGGGAAGTTGTGGAACTGGAGCAACATACGAGCAATGGGATGTGTGGCAGGGAAGAACTCATATTCACCGGACAATAATCGTATCCAAAAGACAATCAAGTATGTATATAGTGGGTGACAAACCTGGCAAGTTTTCAGTATCAGAGAGATCCCTGCAAGCATAACAAGCATGTGTCGGAAATCAGGGCTATGGAGCCCAAAATTTATCTAGAGGAACTCTCTAGAGTATGTGGCAGCAAGAAGGGTTGGCTTTCTGCTCCCTTTGCAAGATAGTGATTCAGGCACAGGGAGCAATGACAGGGTCCAGTGACTGGATCATAAGTCTAAGGTGGTCAGAGTAGAAGGTCAAGAACTAGAATGGTGGGCACAGGCAATGGTTTGATGCTGACTCCCATGGATCTTCAGTGATTCTTAAATCCTGCTATCAATCGTACCGGTTCCACAACCTTGGGAGCAGAAGAAGATATGAGAGGGGAGGGTGGGACGGGGCAGGAAAGCCTGGGTCTACACATGCAGATCAACTGCTTCAGTTCTGGAGAGAGGAGAGCAGTCAGTCAAGGAACAGATGGGTCCTTTATCTTAAAATGAAGAAAGCCCGCTTTTCTTAAGACTAAACAGGAACAAAGCTTTGGGATCATTCATGTCTTTGGAAGGACAGCAACTCCAAATTATAGAACATTAGTCCAGAGACAGATTGAGCAATCATCTGGTATAGCCCCGTCTGCTTCTTTTTTAAAAACATTTTATTGTGGTAACATTTATATAGCATAAAACTTGCCATTTTAACCATTTTAAGGATATTTATTACATTTACAATGTTGTGCTACCAATACCCGAATTTTTCCATAACTCCAAACAGAAACTCAACACCCATTAAGCAAGAACTTTTCGTGTTCCCCTTCTCTTGACTCCTGGTACCCTCTAATCGACTTTCTGTCTCTATTAATTGGCTATCCTCGATAATTCACAAAAGCAGACGCCTATAATATGTGACTTTTTTGCTTGGCTTCTTTGATTTGGCACAATGTTTTTAAGGTTCGTTCGTGTTGTAGCATGTGCCACACCTCTCTTCTCTTTTATCCCTGCTTCTCAAGAATGGTTCCCCAGACCACCACCTTAAGCTTCATTAAAAATGAAAATCCTTGGTCTCTGCCCCAGATATGCTAAATCAGATTCTCTGGGAGGTGGACCTAGAAACTTGCATTTTAACCACCTTCCAGGTAATTCTTAACTATACCCACTTAACCCCGACTTCCATTATAATCACTCAGACCAGTCGAATTAGAATTTTTGGTGGAGGGTCCCCGGCACTGATATCCTGGTGAGCAGCCCGTGTCGAGAACCACTGGCTTCATGGGGGTAAAGGGACTTCCAAAAGGTTGCTCAACTGAGCAGTGGTAGAGCTGGAACCAGAATTCAGTCCTTCCTGAAAAGTAGCGCGAAGTCTGACTGATGTCCAAAAGTGGGTGGATGAACACAGAATCAGAAGATGGTGTCAGTTATTTCAGAGAAAAGGGCAGTAGGTTTAGTGTAAGCAGGGAATGATCTGAGGTTATTGGCTGCTTTTATTTGCCTGCCATAACCTGGTGTGCTGTGGGCCGACTGGATTTAATCAGGGATGCGCTGGCAGAAATAGGGCTCCTGAGCCTCCAATTTGTCGTGAAATTGCTGTAAGAAAGAGTCACAGCTAAAACAGTCCTTAGCATTACCCAATTAGTGGCCAATACACTAACTGTCTTGCTATCAGCAAATCCCTTTGCCCCAGGTAACCATCCACATTGATTAGCAGGTGCACGCAAAGCTGTAAAGCCGGCTGAGCTGCTGAGGAGGGGCATTGAAGAGAGTGAGTCTCACTCCATGTCAGAGGAGAAATAAGGAATTAAATGTGTATTGTATCCTCTGTTTTTTTTTCTGAATGAATGATTTTGTGTTAGCAAGGCAGATCCATCTCCACTTCAACCTTCACTAATCTCTCAATGCCAATGCCTTTGTTCAGACACAAATTAAATCCCTAGACAGTGAGCTGTAGAATTTAAGCTGCTGTGCCTCCTGGGGGCCATCCAAGCTGTGCTTGCGTTGGCCTGAGCCTCTTTTTCCAGGTAAGCGACACTGATTCTCCTGGGGACTGTCTATAGGCCAGAGGTAGTGAAGTCTCCACCCGGAGACCCACTGTTTCTGGCTTTATTTTTTGTCACCAGCTTAGTTCTGAGCATTCCTTGCTGCTGCTACTGTCCGTACAGGCCGTGACCAGAGACGGGTGTGGCTTAGCGACTTAGTCCAATTGGCACTGTTCGTGGTGGAATGACCCATTGGAGATCTGACATACACTTTCATTTTCTTCACTGCTCTAATGAGCAAGGGACTAGAAACCCCCTCATGGGCCTTCAGAGGGTAAGCCACTTACGGTGCAGGACAGTGCCCCTTCCCTGACAAGGTTGGGTGGCATAGAGCCCTCTTGGGACAATCAGGGGCAGGAACTAGAGTGAGGTACGTGAAGCACTTGTCTTGGGCCCCAGATTTAAGGGGCACCTAAAATTCAATACCTTGAATGCAAGGTATTAAAAAAGAAAAATTGATGCAAAAAAGTCCATAGTGAATAAATTTTAAATAAAGAACCCATAAGTAATGGTGCCATACCAAGCCATCTCAGCCTGAGGCAAAAGCAACAGGTCAACATTACCGATTTTTAATAATAAGGAATACAGAAAATAATCAATAATAAAATAGGAATGCAGCAAATCAATACCAGATGAATTTCCATCTAAATATGAATGGTAAACAATAAAGTTTTTAGAGGAAAACATAAAAGATCTTAAATTGGAAACAGGCACGTATTTCTTTTTTTTAATGAAAAAAAATTTTTTATTAGAAAAATGAGCTTACAGAATAACAATGCATAATATCCAAGATGTCCATACATCACCCCATCACCTACACCTTGCATTGTTGTGGAACATTTGTTACAAATGATGAAAGAACATCATCAAAATATTACTGCTACCTATGATTCATAGCTTACATTTGATGTATTTTTATCATTTACACCATATATTAGTATTATCCTTTTGCTACAGTTTGTGAGAGAATGTTCTCATATTTGTACTGTTAAACACAGTCCCTCTTCTACTACAGGGCCCTCTGTGATATGCCCTTGTACAATTCATCCAATATGTACAGTACACTTCATGGCTCTTAGTAGGCATGGATTTTTAAGTCAGGATTCAAAAAGCACTAACTCTTAAGGGAAAAAATTGAAAAATTGAACTATGATAAGATGAAGTACTTCTGTTCATCAAAAGACATCATTAGGAGGATGAAGAGGATTCAGAGTGGGAGAAGATATTTGCAATGCTTATATCTGATGCAAGAATCAGGTCCTGAATGTAAGAAGAACTCCTACAAATGAAAGTCAAACAAACCCACAACTATATTAGTAAAATATATGAACTGGCACTTGACAAAAAAGTCTATATCTAAGTGACAAATAAACATGTGAAAAAGAGCTCATTTTCATTAATTATTAGAGAAATGCAAATAAAGACCACAATGTGGTACCACCACGTACCCACCAGAATGGATAAAATTCAAAAGCAGACCATACTTCAAGTGCTGACAAGTTGTACTGCCAAATACTGCTAGGGGTATAATATTGCAGAAATACTTTGGAAAGCTGGCAGTATCTTCTAAAGCTGCACAGGTACATCCCTCATAGTCCAGCAATTCTAACAAAAATGCATATGCATATTCACCAAAAGACATGTACTAGGATGCATAGCATTGCTACTCATTAGGGAATTGCAAATTAAAACCAAAATAAAATACTACCACAGACCTCTTAGGCCGTCTAAAATCAAAAGGTTGACCATAACAAGTGTCAGTGGGGATGATGAGTAACTGAAACTCTTATAAAGTCAGGGTGGGAATGTAAAATGGAACAACCACTTTGAAAAATAGTTTTGACAGTTTCTCAAAAAATTAAGCATGCACCTATCACATGACCCACCTAGGAGAAATGAAAGCATTTGTTCACACAAAGACTTGCCCATGGATATTCATAGCAGTCTTATATGTAATTGTCACAAATCAGAAACAATCCAATTGTCCATCAATAAGTGAATGGATAAATAGATTGTGGCATTTACTATAGTGGAGCACCACTTTGCAATAAAAAGTTGATGAGAACTGATAACACACAACAATATAGATGAATCTCAAAATAATTCTGCTGAGAGAAGAAAGGCAGACCAAAAGAATACACACTATATAATTACATAATTCTAGAATATTCCAATTAATCTGTAGAAGCAGAAAGTAGTTCAGCAGTTGCCTGGGGTGGTGAGCAGTAGGGAGAAGCAGAAGGGACGGATTACAAAGACACATGAGGAAACTTTCATGGGTACTGAATATGTTTATTATCTTGATTGTAGTGACAGATTATTGTATGACAATTATTTCTCAATAAACCTGTTTAAAAAACCCAGCAACACAAGTACATCAGAGGTTTTGCTCTGAGTTATTCATCTAGCAATAGGTAGACAGATAAATATATCATAATACACATGTTCAGTAATTGCAGAGGGCTTTAGCAAGGTGCAAAGACAGATCAGCCCAGGGACACGTTTTGTCTAGAAGAATCGGGAAAGGCTCTAGAGTGGGGTGTTTGGTGAAGTGCAGGGGGTCTAAAATGACGCAATTTAAGACAAAGCTGTTGCTGCAGGAAGAGACCATATGGTGAAGGACCTAGGATGCCACATTAGGAGTATGGAGGACGAGAAGAACAGAAGGGATCAGGAATATATTAACAACATTAATCACATTTTGCGGGGAAGACTGATTTTCTCCTAAGATTTGTGGCTCATGAATCTAGTCTTTAAAGATCTATGGGACATGACTAAATGAATAGCCTTATTCATTGGGCCTCTACTCTCATATTATCCACTGTTTATCCTAGAAAAATATCCTATCACAAACGGTAGGTCTATTTCCAATAAAGCTGGAGGGTTCACACCAGTCAGGACTAATCTAACAATCCATCTTTATTTTTTTGTGTATCTTTCTTTCAACCCACTTTCTTTGAACATAGAAAACAATTATTTTCTGCCTAGCAGGAAAAATTAAGTTTTTCTCTTAAACTTGGGCTAAATGTAGTATACTGTTATCAATTTGTTTGAGGGTCTGGAGAAGAGTCTTCTGTGCCAACCTTCCCAAACCACTATGGTGAATAACCCAAGTCTAGTTTGCCTTCTGATAACTTTTAGGTGGAATGTGTAGGAGAAGAAGGAGAGGAAGAAATAGAAGGAAAAGGAGAGGAGGTGAAGGAGGAGGAGAGGAAGAGAAGCAGAGTTTTGTGAAGTCCCACCATTAACTGCTTGATAAATAATCTAATAAAAGTGCTATCAAAGCCCTTTCTTGAATGTTTATTGGAATATCTATTTTCATGCATTTTCACTGGTTTTGTAATTGCAAAAGAACCAAGAGATTTATTTTTTGGGGGTTCTCATTTTGTATTGTTCCCTCCAGAGTATGACTGAATCAATTATATGGATTTTATGTTTTAAAGCCTCAGAGAGTAAGTAAACTAGTTGGTATTGTGTAAGGAAACAGGCTCTGACTCCCAATGACTTAAAATAGCTAACGTTTTTGAGCACCTCTATCGTTTTATTTATCTCATTTTATTTAGTCCCCACATAAACGTGCTAAGTCACTTTTATTAGACCTATTTAGAGGTGAAGGAAATGAAGAAATGGAGATCATGTAGTTTTCTCAAAGTCAAATAGTTAATAACTATGATCTGCCAGCTCAGCCAACCTAAACGTACCTGAATCTGTTGGATCCAAAGCCCATGTCTTTTACAATACTTTATGTCTCCTTGGGAAGATTTTGCATATCAAAGAAATATTTATGCATAGATAATACAGCACTGGTACATATTAATCACCCAAAATGTATATATTTTTCCCAGATAGAAAATTGACTTAATTTTCAAGTTATATTTTCCAAACCCCAAGTTCTTTCTGCTTACATATACTGACTCTTTATAAATGAGATTCGAAGGGGAAATTTAAGGAATTTACCTTGCTTCCTTATCCCCAGCTATTTGAGATGGTTTTATTTGATCTTGCTTTTTTTGTCTAATACCAAATGATGCACAAGATTTTTTTGTAGCTGTACCTAAGAAAGAGAATCTCTCTTTCTCTCTTTTTCTCTTTCTTAGTCTTGAATATTTGATATGTAAAAACTGGTAGCTGTTAGTAGTCAAGTTTCTTCAGGTGGTGACAGAGTAAAGGTAATGAGTAGAGTAGTAGAAGTATCCAAATAGCAGACACCTTGGATGACTGATTACCCAGGCTTCAACTGTTTTGAGGCCCAAATTCATCCCTTCAAATATCACAATTTATGTTTTCAATTGTTCATTGGATATTGAGGGCTAATAGATTTTCTTTTTGCCATTATGAGTTCAAGCTAATTTTCAATCTTTTGTTACCAGGAGTCTTAACTGATGCAAATCCCATCAGAAGAGTAGTGGTTCAGTCATTATTTTTAAGCCAATTTGTCAATCCTGGTACAAAAAGGATGACCTGCTGTGCAAGCACATTTATCATGCATTTTCAAAAATATTAAAAAATGTCTGTCGCATTTAAAAGGCTTATCTACACAGTGTTTTTAAATGGTAATATTTATCCAAATAAGATTTTAAGGAAATAAACACCTAACTACAACTATGTACATTTTACACTAATCTTGTTTACACTAATCCATTAATATTGGTACTAGCCAGGGATCATAGTTGCAAAATATCCAACTGCACCAACTCCAGTTTATTTAAACAGAAAATATTTCTTTAAGAGTATTGGGAATTTTGGTTTCAGTAATATCAGAGTAATTTTTGTTACAACACTCTTCCCCAAATAACAATGGTAAACTTTGGATAAAATATTTCTTTAAAAACTCAACTATTTGAAAGCACTGGAGAGCATCCAAAAGAAGGCAGAAACTTGAGGAAATTACATACCTGAAATAAGGGAACAAAATTAGATGAAATTGCCATTTGCACAACTTTTCCCTTGAGGCTCTCACTAGTCCACATGGCATGGGTGACTAAAACTCAAGTAGAAAGCTCTAGTCTTCTTGGATTAATGTTTTAGAGAATAGGATTTAGGGCTTCCAGAGCCACAGCTATAAATTGAGCATGAGAAGTCTTGGAAAGGAAGGAGCCACAGAGAGGAGAGTCCTAAATATATATATAAATTCCTCTAAAATCCTTGACTGCACATTCATCAGGGAAGCTTCAAATAGCCTAAAAGAAATGAAAAACCCGGAAATCTGAAAAAGCAAAGATTTCAGCTGCTGCCCACTGCAGGGGAGAGAGTTTGATGTTTGAATCCATCCAAATTAGAGGGGCTTGGTAAACACCTCAGGATTTTCATTGAGATACCAGAAAGGTGATGCCTTATGAGCAAATTCTATATTCCAGGACTAAGGATTCTTTCTAAGACTAAGGACACAACCCAGACAGATTCATCATAACCATGTAATTCCAAGCTCCACAAGTTCAAGATAACTATCCAATAGTAAAACTGCTGGCTAGAAGATTAACCGTCCATTTCCAGAGGAGTTAACTCTTCTCAGGGTCTCCATAACATATATCCACAATGACCAGTATACAAAAATAAAAATACCAGATATCAGGATTGAAAATTGTGACCTGTAGTTAAGAGCAGGATCAGGCATCAGGATGATTTACATATTGAAATTAGTGAACAAGAACTTTAAAGATGGTAGATGAGAATTGTGGTTAATAATCTAAATACAAGAATATTCCTCTATTAAGAATATGATGATACATGGGAAAATATAACCAATATAACTTATAAGCTATAGTTAATAATTTTAACAAAGATAAAGAAGGTACTATATCAATACTAATGATCAAAAAAGAGAGAAGGTATTCTAAATATATTTAAGGACATTTTTATTATTTATTTATTTATTTATTTCTCTCCCTTTACCCCCCCCCCCGACCCCGATTGTCTGTTCTCTGTGTCCATTTGCTGTGTCTTCTTTGTCCACTTTTGTTGTTGTCAGCGGCATGGGAATCTGCGCTTCTTTTTGTTGTGTCATCGTGTTGTGTCAGCTCTCCGTGTGGGTAGCACCATTCTTAGGCAGGTTGCACTTTCTTTCGTGCTGGGCGGCTCTCCTTATGGGGCGCACTCCTTGCACATGGGGCTCCCCTACGCGGGGGACACCCCTGCATGGCATGGCACTCCTTGTGCGCATCAGCACTGCACGTGGGCCAGCTCCACACGGGTCAAAGAGGCCTGGGGTTTGAACCGCGGACCTCCCATGTGGTAGATGGATGCCCTCACCACTGGGTCAAGTCCGCCGCCTAAGGACATTTTTAAGGAACAGACTTTCATAATAAGTAAATAGATGGGGAAATGGAAACTATAAAAAAAGAGTCAAATGGGTATTCTAGAACTAAAAATATAGTATCTAAAATTTTAAAAAAATCACCAAATGGGCTTAATAGAAGATTGGTAATTGCAGACAAAAATAGCCTTAGGATGCTGCCTTTTAACTTCTGACTAATTTCCTACTCCTCTTTCTCCTGTATCTCTATCTTTGTTCTCTGGTGTACCAAGTGTACAAAATACCTGACTCCTTGGGTCTCAGCATGTCATTTTCCTATGATCTTTTCCATCACTTAAAAATCATAGAATCTTAGAATTTTAGGGCAAAAGGGAGCTCAAAGCTCATCTACTGCTTTCCTTAGGGGTGTCAGGAATCCACCCTTCAGCCAGGTATCATCACCCAGCAGTAAAGTGTCCAAATCCTGCACCTTTGTTTTAAATCCAGTCGTTCAGGCCTCCCTTGGTGACTGCCTATTTTTTACCAGTCCTCCTTGCATGAGGTGCTCCAGCAAGGCCTTCTTGTTGTTGATACCCTCTGACAAGGCAACTGCTCTGAAAGGAGAGTGAAATCAAGGGATGGATCCAGGTTTGGACTCAAATCTGGCTGAAGCGGCCATACTCTGTGGTTATCAAGGCAGACATGAATAGTAACTCCTTTTCTTTTTTAGAGAAAATATTGGGCCCAATTTCAAATATATGATGTTTTTTTGGTCTCTGCAGGAAGTTACAGGTAAAAGGCAGCTGAAGGGAAAAATTGTTTCATATGCAAAATTATGCAAATCAACCGGCCATGTCTGGCATTTTTGGTCTAATTTAAGGAAAACAGTTTATGTTTTCCTATGTGGTTGTCTATCTGCTTAACAGTCTGAAGCTGTAGCTGTACAAAGTGATGAGGTCCTGAGAAACACTACACCCAGCATGTCTTCTTGCCACTCTTCTTACTATCATGCCATTCAAAAAAGGTGTGAAATACCTACTGTATGTCAGTTACTACCCTGGATACAGAGAATACAGGAATTCTTGTTCCAGTCCATCTCCAGAAGGTAGGCAATACAATACACAAAGTAGAGTGTCATAAAGTACTATTAGAGAGATGTTATATTAGGAAGTTTGAGATATGTTCTGGTAATAAGCAACCCTAGAATTTTAGTAGATAAAAGCAAAGAAATGGTTTATTTTCTGCTCACATGAACTCTGTGGGGTCTAGCCATCTTTCCAAGACAACTGTTCTTTATGTGGCTCTGAAAGAACCATATGTACAAAAGTATGGGGAGATATTTGGATAACTGTCAGTAGTTTGGCATCTGTGGAAAAGAGGGTAGGCAGAGGAATGTCTGAGGATACAACCAGGAAGTAACCCATCAAGTGCCCTTTGAAACCACACAGTACAAGCTAGATTTGCAATAATCCCCATATGAGAATATTAAAGTTTTTGATACCATACTTTTACTCAGTACATTGAACAATGATTCAAAGAGTTCTTCATGAAAATTAGATCCAGGGAAATAGCTTCCCTATTTTATAGAAACTTAACAGAAATTAAAGGAACATTTGGAAAAGATGAGTCATGCATAATGTAATTCTCAGACCTTAGATTGTGCCCTTCACTCAGAAAGAAATCATTCTCACTGTCTCCAAAGGAGAAATAGAGTTCATACCGTTCCCATCCCCCAGCCCCACTAATACAGAATGGGTAGGATTATGGGCTTTGTTCCCCAACTTTTTGTCCTTTTGAAGATTTCCTAGAGATGGCAGAAAGCATCCCTGGCTCTTGCCAGGCCCCAGGAGGGTTTAATCCTAGGATTGATTGATTGAACATGTAAAATGACTGGAGGGCAGATTGTACTCTGTGTGACATTAGCATGCTGCAGGCACTCATTAAGTGTTCAACACAAACAACAGCACAAGGGAGTGTTTCTGGTCATACCATTGGCATAAATCTTGTGGATCAGTTTGGGCATTTCAAAGAGCTTTTACCTAGGCTACACATGTTTTTTGGGAAGCAAAAATATGCATGAGTACAATAACCAGACATTTGAGCCAAAGGGACATATTTCTTGGTTCCATTGAAATTTTTACATGATTTCTTGTATTCTTTTCTTGAAGGGGAAGGTGACCAGTTTGCAGTTCAGTAAAATCATAAAATGTTATATTTGCAAAGAAAACTTAATGTTCATCTTTTTTTTTAATTTTAAATTTTGTCTTTTTTTTAAAGATACATAAGTCACAAAAAACATTCATCTTTTAAAAATATTTTACAGGTGGTTGCAATGATTTATTCAAAGTCACAGAACTAGTAAAACTAGTACTAGAACCAATATTGTCTGTTGTCTGTTGACTCCTAGCTCAATGTCTTTCTTATATTTTAATGAAAACTTGTTTTTACTAGTTACTATATTATCTTTCCATACTTATTTAGATTTACCTACATAATTATCCTTTTATTTTTTATTTTTTTGGTTATTAGTGTTTCTTGCATCCCACTCCTAGGACTTCTCAGTTTAATTTCATCTGATCCAAGTGCATCCTTTACTTATCATTTTATCAGTGAGGATGTTGATGGCAAATTATCAAAATGTGTCTGAAAATATCTTTATTTCAAATTAGTTATTAAAAGATTGTTTAGTTTAGTATTGAATTTTGAGTATAGAATTTTTAGATGAGTATAGAGGAGTGATCTTCATTGTCTCTCAGAATTTTGAAAATATTTTTTCACTGCCTACTTGTCTTTATTGTTACTAATGAGAAGACAGCTTTAAATTTAATTGTAGATCATTTACATGGGACTGTCTTTTCTCTTTATCTTCGTGCTATGCAGCTTTATTATTACACCTATATAAGAACTTGACCTTTTTTGGGACTCAAATATTCATATCTTTCATCAATTCTGGAAAATTCTAAGATGTCATCTTCCAAGTTTGCTTTAGTCTTTTCTATCAACTAGTGTCTTCTGTTACTCTTTTTAAATATAGGTTGAAATTTTTCATTCTGTCTTCCACATCTCCTAAAATTGTTCGGATATTCTATTTCTTTGCCTTCTTCTCAACTTGAGCTTCCAGTTCAGTAATTCTGTCTTCAGCTCTGTCTACCATGCTATTTAATTCCTCCACTGAACTTAATCTCAGTAACTATTTTTTCATTTCTAGAAACCCTATTTCTTTTTCCAATTTGCCTGGTCATTTTTATTCTGTTCTATTCTTTCATTATAATTATTCCCCTTCTTTTAATCTCTTTAATAATTCTAAACATCCACAAATTAGTAGTCTCTTATTGTTTGATACATTTAGATTATTAAGATGCTGTTCTTCTGATATTGGGCCTACAGTTTTCATACTAGCTTGTTTTCTTTTGTAGACTGTAATGATTCAATGTGAGATCACTTTTAGTGGGGATTATTAATTCTGTGGGAATCCCATGATATTGAAATGTTGCTATAGGGTAGTTCTATATTTGCTCATGCCAGGTATACCAGAAGTTTTACCATTATGTGATGACTGTTTTTATGTTGAACTTTCTGCACTGGTATTCCTTCACCATAGAAATTAAATTTTTGGAAATGCAGAAAAATCCTATTCAGGGTCTGTTCTAGAAAATAACTAGAGCTTGGAAGGCAGGGTAGATACATCTCTTTGAAAGACAATGGACATCCCCACCAGATGCTGTATCTAGTGCTCTTGCATAGAAAGCTGAGCCCATTAGAATCTGGCATGTTAAATTCTGAAGCATCTGGAAGGAAGACAATATCATCCTTGCCAAAATATATTTTTTTCATTCCAACACTGACAACAAGTAGCAGCTTGTATTCCAAAGGAAACAGGGCTGGAAAGTCCATGTTCTGGATTTTCACACTCCCAATACGTTCAAGCTACTCTTCCCTTCATTGAAAACTGAGTACAGTAGAGGTTCTTAAATATAGTTCACATGTTAGAATTCTATGTTCTAATTTCCTGTTACACATGTATGTTAGCCTCACATGGTTTTCTGGCAGTTCCTCAGGCAAAATTAGATGCAGAAATCTTATGACTCCCATAACAAGGGACTTTTAAAAAAGTTTAGGCCAGGTTCTCCCACAACTTGTTTGGAAGTATTTTTATTTTAAGGATGATAACAATAATATTTATTAGGACCTCATATTGGACAGGCATTATGTAAATGCTTTATATTAATTATGTCATTTGATCATTCCTAATCTCTTAGTTATTCCATTTTACAAATGAGGAAATTGTGACATGGAGAATTCATTGCCTTTCACATGGTCATGGACTTATGGAATCTGAATTTGATTTCAGGCCATCTGATTCCTGTACCCACCCTCAAAACTTCAATACATGATACTGCTACTGCTACTGCTAGCTCTTCTAGCAAGGAACAATGGTAAAGATTTTTTTAAAGCAATAAACAACTACCATTTGAGTTATTTCAGCATTTAAGTACAATTGTCAGCCATACTAATGTTCTATATCCATTTCAGTTTCAATACTTGCCCTATTTCCCCATGAATCATCAAAATGTCACTAGTTTGGTCTATATATTAATTTTTCTACATAGTACTTGTCCCTATTTCCCCATGAACAATCAATATATCCTTTTGTTGGTTATTTTATCCAGAGTTTCACTTTGAAACGTCTCAGATGTAGTAAAATTTTTCAATAATATTTAAAGCAGGTTGACATTAGGTTGGCAGTAGTTAACTCTTCTAGTATTTGCCAGGGACAAATCACTAAGCAATAAAGAATTACCTGTTCTTTGCCATTCAGCTTCCTACAAATCAAAGTCTTGCATCACTCATTTCCTTATACTTAGTCATCTGTTCAACAATGTGTGTTGGCTTGGGTGGTGGAAAAGTGGGCTGCCAGAGGAGCAGCTAGGCAACTCAACAGAGAAAATAGTACACTTTCCAGACAAAGAAGACAAAGCAAATTCTATATTTTTAAAATAAGGTTTTTCTATTGTAATAGCTCATGAATATTTCAGAAAAATTGGAAAATAGAGACATGAAAAGGAAGAAAACACTCATTTCTACCAGCCAAGACAACTGCTGTTATTTCTGCCTTGTCTGTTTTATTTGTATAGTTTTATCCTTTTGTTTTTTTATAGTTATCATCACTCCATAGAATCAAATCTGTTTAAGGTTTTGTTTTGCCTAATATTATAACAAGTATTTTTCCAAATACCACCTATATGGATATACACATGCTCTCCATATTTAGCGTGGGAGAAGCATTCTACCTGAAAATGGGAGAGCTAAATGTTCAGTGCCATGTGAGGTAATTAAATTATAGACTCCATGCAGTTGTATTTCTTGGCGGCTGATACTGGCAATTGCTGTTTCATTCTCTTCACATCCCCTCCCAAATTCTTAGGATGCCTCCTGCCAAGGTTTCTTCTGGCTCCCATTCATCTGAGTAGTAGTTGATCCCAACAGGCGGCAGTTGTGTACAACATCGTCTTTCATAATGGCAACGGACTCCCACCAACTCTTAATTGCCTGCTGATCTTTTGCACACCAGTTCCTTGATGGTATCTCAAGATCAATATAATAATGAACATTTTGACATCTTTGTGTGTTTTTTTTCTTTACCCACATTTTCCCAGGCTCTGTACTATCACTTAATCACATTCCATCAGCCATTATGGGTCAGAACTTCAAATAAATTGGAAGTCAAAATATATGTCAGAGAAGCTATGGCAAAATAAATGAAATGCTTTCAGAAATCGTTCAGAGTAGGGTAATGGTGCTCATTGGCCAGGTTTTCTTCGGGTTGGATAGGTATAATAACAATTCAAACATGAGGAAAACATATAATGTACTAAATACATTGTGTGTGTGTGTGTGTGCATGTGTGTTCACAGAGAGAAGTTTGAGAAAAATACTTTGGAGATATATTGCATTGTAACAAATCAGCACTGCAACAATGTATGTGTAGCCCTACTTTTAACAGAGTATTCCTGCATCTGATTGTAAGCTCTGTGAGGTATTTATCTTTGTGTCATTCACAGCGCTGCGCAGAAAGCCTTTTACATACTAACACTCAGTAAGCCTTGGTCTCATTCCTAGTTTTTGAAGTCCTCTACGCGGATCACTTATGCCTATAGTTAATGGAAAGTACCCATCTAAGAGGGAGGTAGGGTTTAAAAGTCAAATGGATGCGGATCAAAATCCTGATTCTGTCCCATACTAGCTATGTTACCTTGGCAACTTACGCGAACTCTCTGAGCCTCACATTCTTTGTGAAATCCAGAAAAACTGAGAATTATTGGGTGCATCAAAGAAGGTAACGACCTTCATTTAAAGCAATATTTGTTTTCTATTTTTCATCCTTCCTTTTGGCCTGGGTCTGATAAAGCTATTTAGTTCTCCGTGAGTGCCACTTCCCACGCCCCTCAACTGGACACAATTTCTTCGAGTGTTCTGTGAATTGGTTTCAGGCACCTCTGGGCAAGGCTGGCAAGGAGCTGATAACTTATTCCAAGGACAAGTTGAGAGCACCCAAGGGAGGAGAGCATCCAGGGAATATTTGCGTGCAGGTTCCATCTCATCAGTCCTTCCTCTGCAATTTCAGCAGTTCAGGTGGTGGCTTCATTTGTTATCTAATCTAGTCCTTGTGCCCAGTACACAAGGGGCCATGAAATGTGTCAATAGAGAAAGCACAGGCAGCTGCAGCTGGAGAGGATGCTATTGCCATGTAAGAAAGAAGCAAAGCATGAGCCAATTGCAGTAATATGCTGCCAACGGATTGCTCTGTCTCCTCCCCTGATGCAATTTGCTAAGTTAAAAAATGCACTTGATACCCAGCCTATGCAGCAGGTCTCATTGGACTGCTCCATACTGGACTTTAAAAACCTTTTCTCCCCCCTGGGTGACAGCCATGCTCAATGGCATCTCAACTGAAATTCCATAACTTCCCCCTCATTTATGGTGTTTGAGTCTCGTTTACTTCCTTAAGGCATTAATAAAATGATGTTCTTACCTGCTTTCAAAATCCCTCTTCTCCCCTGTGCCAAGCTCACCTGATCCTGGGCTCTCGTGGCTTGGTGTGGAGCAGGGTCTACTCAGCTCCACATGGCCTTCTCCCTCTGGCTTCCTGGGCCATGGGGGCAACGTGGTGGGGTGGAGGCGGCCTAGGAGACTGGGATGTGTGATCCTTTTCATCCTTCTTCCCTAATTACCCCTTTGGTTTCCTTTCTGAAGCAGGCCATAAGACTCTGTCTGAGATCCTGACATGTTCTTTCTCCTTCTCCATATACATGTGCTATAAGTTATATATAACATGGATGTTATTTATACATGTTATATTATCTATATTTATTATATGCATATGTGTTTTCATAAATATATAATCATACAAACACCATGTCAACATCATAATTCACCTTTGCACACTAACAGCTTATAAGGAACTTGCATATATATATATTAATATATTGGATTTTTGATACAGCTATAGAGGTAGGTATTATGGGTTGAATTTTGTACACCCCCAAAAGATATGATGGAGCCCTAACTCCCAGCAACTCAGCAGGTGTCCCTATTTGGAAATAGGGTAATTGCAGATATAATTAGTTAAGCTAAGAAAAAGCTATGCTGGAGGAGGGTGGGCCCTTAATCCAGAGTGGCTGGTGGCCTTATAGGAAGGAAGCAGCACAAGCACGCAGCGGAGAAAGCCATGGGACAAGGAAGACAGAGAATGAAATGCAGCAGCTGCTGGCCCATGAGGGCCAAGGATGTTGGCCAACCACCAGGAGTTAGGAAGAGGTGAGGGAGGATGCTCCTCAAAGCTTCCAGAGGGGGTGCGGCCCTGCCAACACCTCGATTCAGGCTTCTCGCCTCCAGTGCTGTGAGATGATAACCTGCTGTTGGTTTAAACCACCTGGCTTGTGGTACTTTGGTGCAACAGCCCTAGGAACTGAGGCAGTAGTATAGGAGGCTTACTTATGAAAAACTGGCATCAAAATCATCGAATATGATGAATGACAGAGTAATAGTCAAAATAATGTGGGTAAATAGGATGGTGAGCAGAAGCACTTAGAAAACCCTTATCCCAATGTATTTAAGAGGAGAAAAATTCAAATTTCTACACCCAGGATTCATTTATTTGACGTGTTATCGATGGCCTTTCATGTGTGCAGGTGCTCTCAAAGGCTTTGGGATATGGTGGGAAGCAGGACAAAATCCTGGCCTCTTTCTAGAGGGACAGATAGACAGCAAACGAATAAAGGTAAAATATACTTTGAGGTAGTAGGATGAATATCTGCAGTAAAACAATGGAATGAGCTAAGGGGGTGGCGTGGGGCTGGTTCCGATGGGGCAGGGAGGAGGCGTTTGCTTTGAGTGGAGGCCTGTGTGAATGTAGGGAGCCCACGAGGTGAGAGTACTCCAGGAGGACACAGTGGAGGGGAAGGGCTGAGGCATGGTTAGCAGGTGTGCAGAACTGATGGGAGCCCAGCTGGGGGGAGCACAGGGAGAGAGAGCCAGCCGGGGGGAGCACAGGGAGAGAGAGCCAGTTGGAACAGGTAGGCTTGGGCACATAAGCTGGGGCCAACTTACGTAAGACCTGGTAGGTGACCATAAGAAGACTGTATTTTTTTTTTTAGATTTATTTCATTTATTAATTTCTCCCCCACTTCCACCCCCCCCCCCTTTTTTTGTGTGTGTTTGTCTTCTTTTTAGGAGGCATTGGGAATTGAACCTGGGACCTCCCATTTGGGAGGAAGGTGCTCAGTTGCTTGAGCCACATCCACTCCCTGCTTGTTGTGTCCCTCATTGTGTTTCCTTGTGTGTCTCCTTGTTTGCGTCATCTCATTGCTTCATCTTGTCATGTCAGCTTGCTGTGCCAGCCTGTCACGTCAGCTCACTGCCTTGCTCGTCTTCTTTAGGAGGCACCAGGAACCAAACCTGGGACCTCCCTTGTGGTAGGTGGGTGCCCAATTGCTTGAGCCACATCTGCTTCCCAGGAGATTGTATTTTATCTTGAGTATATGTTGGAGGGTTTTGAGCAGGAGAGTGACTTGATGTAACTTACCATTTTTAACAGATCATTCTGGGGGTTGGCAGGAGTGGTAGCGTTTTGATCAGTTATTCTTGACTGTCCAAACGTCATATGAAAAGTGCCTGGGAAGATCTTTAAATTGTTGTTTTGTTGACTTAAGTTCACAGTGTGAGTCAGCAAGTGATGCAGCTGCAGAACAGTTAAAGCAACGCTCCCGACAAACAATTCTGAGGGTTGGATGCATATATCTGGTGCCACATTTCAAGACAATGGACTGAGGGCAGGATAAACATACCTGCAGGGAGAAAGTTCTAGAAATCACAGTGTGTGTGGAAAAGCTCAATACCTACAAACTGGAGAAAAAATAGCTGAAGGGAGATAGAAATCCTGACCTGCAGGATTGAAAGGGTCGCAGGTACAATAGGGAGAGGAATTTTCAGGCAGTCAGATTTTACCTGAAAACGAAAGACCTTTCAACAGAACCATTCAAAAGTGGAAAACATTACCTCAGAAAGAGATAAACTTCCTATCTCTGGAAACGGAGAGTCTTGGGCTAGAAAAATATTGGTGAGGTACCCAGGACAACCGACTTCCCCTCCCTTGAGAGAGTGGGCATTTTGATACGTGTGCCTGGCAAGACATAAACAAAACAAAAAAAACATCATTTGGGAAGGCTGGGCGCTAAGATCATATTACGGAGATAACTATAAATGTCTCAATTTTATGCATGAAATCAGAGAGCACTGCCGGCCTCTGGATCTGCTGCATTCTCTATTCATTTCTGTAGTTCTTGATTTGGAAAGTTTGCCTCCAGGCAAGCAAATAGTCATATTATGGATTTTGATGTTGCTCTTTATATTTGTGAAGTAATGAGTCTATTCCTTTTTCAATATTGAAATCATTTTAGAAACAAACACACTTTCATAAACAAAATAATGTTCTTTTTATTATTATAAATGTAATACATGTTCATGGTAGAAAATATAGAGAAATATGTGGAATGAAATAGATTCCCATTTCTAAGAGATTATGACAATTAATGCCAGTTTTTTTTTTACTGCAGATAATCATATGCATGTATATTTGTAAATATAACTACATATATATATATATTCCTTTTAAAATTGAAATTGGGTCATATCCTTTTCATCATATATAGCAGAGCAATTCTACCATGCCATGAAAGCATTTGAAAATGTGATTTTTTAAAAGATGCATCATTTGCCATATGATACATAAATTTATCACAATCACAATAAATTTAAACATTTGCCTGTTGAATATTTACAATGTGGCCAATATTTCACTATTCTACTTAACACAGCGACAAAAACTCTTGTACAATCAATTTTCTGTATATCCCTGATTATATTCTTAAGATAATTACTAAGCATGGAATTAATGGGTCAGTACATGAATATTTGTAAACCTCTTGATAGAAATTGTCTGTCAAATTGCCCTCCAGTTTACATAAGGCTGCCAATTTCTAGGACTTCATCATCCCAAAGCCTGCTCTTTAGAAATAAATGTTGCCAGTTTGATAGGCATAAATGGACTTTGTTTCATGATAATTTATTTGATTAGCAAGATTTTTTTTCCTCTATGTAATTATAAATGATTTATACTTTTTCCTTTGAGCATTGTCTGCTCATATTCTTTGCCCATTTTTGTATGGGCATTTGTCTTTTTCTTATTGATTTGTAAGAGCACATCATATTTTAAAGAAATGAACTCTGTAACATATAAGTTTTTAAGAAGTTTGTCACTTTCCTCTTGGTTTACTTTTCATTATCATTGACTTGCAGATTTAGAGATTTATTTGATTAAAACTACCTTTTCTTTTGCAATTATTTTTCCATTAAATTTATGCTTAGAAAGTTCATTCCAAATTGAAAATTAGCATTAAAAACATTTTACCCATTATGTCTTTTGGTATATAATGTGAGATATGGATCTAATTTACTATTTTCCCAAATAGTTAACTAGTTACCCCCCACTGTTTTTGGAATATTCATTTTTCCTCAATTATTTTAGAAATCACTGGAAGCAAAAAATATACTTTTCTATATTTTTATAATTATTATAAAAGTTTTATAATTTGTTTGTAAATTAACCTTTCAAACAATATTTATATGTAACTGGCAAAATGGTGATCATTAGTCAAGTGGGGTGAACTATCAAACTATTATCTCATCTTTCATGTATGCTTAAAAACTTCTCTAATAAAATGTTTTTATTACAGCTATAGTTCCAGACGTCTAAGTCTTCATATTGAAACTCCTCTCTCTCCAACATCCAGTCAGTTCTCACCAAATCCTAACCTTAACATTCAGACCCCATCTCCCCAGTTCCTCCGTTCCGGTTGTAGGCCCAGCATCCGGGCCTTCTTGCCGTGAGCTGCCTGCCCCAGCTGCCCTCCTCACACCCACTCATCCTGTTACCTCTTTCTGGCTGCACTGGCTGCAAATAAGCCCTCAACTCCCCAGTGAGGTCCTTGGCCTTCTTTCTGCTATGGCTCGGGTGGCCTCCCTGCTGTCCTCTTTAGGCAAACCCTGCTGTGTGCCTCAGCATCTGGCCTTAGCACTCCAAGGGCCCTCCCCTGAAATTGCCTGCTGAGTTGATGTGCACCTGGCTTTCTCGCCTGGAAGGCAGCTGCTCTCCTTGGCCACCTGGCCAGCTAGTGCAACCCTCCCAGTTCTTGATGGAGCACCAGCCTTAGGAAGACTTCCTTGAACCTGCCTGGTGGCCCCAGCCCCTAGGAAAGCCAGTTGCTCCTTCTTGGATGGCCCATACCTGAACACACCCGAGTCGGGTGACTCGTTTCTGTGGGGCTTTGGAGGGCTTAAAGGGAATTGAGACTCACGTTTGCTTGTATAACCTCAGTAGCCCGCAAAGGGTAAATAGATCGTTGTGACCTAAAGAGAACGAAAAGGAAAAATCTGCTTTCTGTACCCATGTAAAAGAAACAATTATCCTAAATTGGAATTTAATCATAGCAATTTCTCTCCTTCTCATTTCCTAAATTCAGTTGCCCCTTAAGGTTTTTGTCCTAATTAGACACAGATTCAGGGACCCTGACTGCTCAGACCTGGGAGCAACGCATTCAGAGGGTCATAGGAAATGGAAATATCCAGAAGGTACCTCTCTTGCACTTCTACTCTTGTTGTGTGGTGGTGTGTGAGTGTGGGCAGTTTTGGGATCCAGCCCTAAGAGCACGATGTGTTCAGAATAGTTCACTGGAATTTAGTTGGCTATATTTATTTGGTTTGCAGCTGTATCCTTGAATAGGGACGTTATTGTGAAGTTATTGGTAAGTAACAGCCTCCCTGGTGTAAGAAAGGCTTCCAGGAACACTGCTCCCCAGTCTGCTGACTAACCAGATCTCAGGCCACGCTGCCAAATGAGAAATAATGAGAAGAGATGCTCTGAAAATGAAAAGATAAAAAAAAAATGGCCTCAACAGATGGTGTTCTGGGGCCCAGAGGAAGTGGGGTTTGGGTGGCGTCTCAGAGGGAGGCATTTCCAGGGGTGGAGTGAAGGGAAGGTGGGTCCCAAGTAGGAGGACGGTCAGGAGAGGATGGGGGCAAATGAGGGAAATGAGGGGAAGGGGAAGCCTGGGAGGGGCTGTTCCAGTCAAGGACTGGAACTCCGACTGAGCTGTCGGCAGTGGGGAGCTGCTGAAGGATTTTGAGCAGAGGAGTGAAATGACCCAAATACGACTTTTAAGCCTTATAAAAATTTGACAAGTATTTATGGTTCCAACTTTAGTTGAGGTCTGAGGGCAAGAGAGGCCATAACCGAAAGTAAGGTATGAGAGCAGCTTATATGACTCACAAAGGAAGTGTCCCCAAAAGAACAGAAAACAAGGACTCAGACATATTTGCACACCGATGTTCATTGCAGCATTATTCACAACAAGCAAAAAGTGGAAGCCGCTCAGGTGTCCATCAACAGATGAATGGATAGACAAAACATAATATATACACACAATGGAATTTTATTCAGTCATGATAAGAAGTGCAGTGCTGACACAAGCCCCACAACATGGATGAAACTTGAAGACATGTTGAGTGAAATAAGCTGGACACAAAAGGACAAATATTATATGATTTCTCTCATATGAAATACTTGGAATAAGGAAATTCATAGAGACAGAAAGCAAAATAGAGGTTACCAAGAGTGGGAGGTAGGGGAAATAGGAAGTTCTTACTCAATGAGTATCAGTTTCAGCTTGGGATGATGAAAATTGTCCTGAAATAGTGGTACAAGTTATGCTGTATTGTTGATATACTTAATGTCAAACAATTGTCTACTCCATCCATGGAAATGACTCCCTTTAGACACCACCCAAATCCACTTCCTCTGGGCCCCAAAATACCCTTGATTGAGGCTATTTTTTTTATGTTTTCATTTTTAGAACATCTCTCATTATTGCTCACTTGGAAGAGTGGCATAGAGAAGACGGACGCACGGGGGAGCCTGGGGACCTGGCTCCGTGTGCAACTTTGGGTAACAGCTCCATGACTCTGGCCCATGCTTTCTCATGTTTATAATGATGGGAATGAGGACATCAGAATAATGTCCCACGGTTGCCATGAGGATTAAATAAGCTAATACATGTAAACCATCCAGCCTGGCCTTGGTGGATACTAGATTTTATTCTCAAAATTTAAAGGGCGAGTCTTTATTTTACTCAGAGTCTGTGTAGGGGAAGGTAAGGGGGAGCCCACAGTCTTGTGGTAGATGGTTCAACTACAGCAAGATGGCAATGCTCTTACTCATTCAAAGGAGGAACAAAAATGTGGAAGTGAGCAACGCTGGCAACCCAACCCATTTGATCAGTAACTTGGATCAGCTAGTACTTTTCTGAGAATTATTTTTCTTAGTGGCTAAGGCCTCTTTCAGAGAAATGTCCTGTGGTATGTGGTCAGAGGTTCTGGAGGCAGGAGGGGCTGTGGTCAGGTCCCCGCTGCATCTTTTGACTCTAGGATGCAGCACTTGGCAAGAAAGTCTAGGTGGAATTTATTTGTAGGTTTTCAAAAAAAGTTACTTCCTTCCTATTTTCGTATTCACTTATATTATAGCTTTCTTTCTTTCCTTTTTTTTAAAAACTTTTTAAAAAAGAATACTCTCTTCTAATCATTCTAACTTATTGTAATCTCCTAAAGAAAGGCACTCTGTGTGGGGCATACCCCAGGCAGGCAAGCGGTGGGAACATAGCCTGGATGATTGCCCAGCTCCTGTGGCTCCCCCAGGCCACGCTTGCCCTGCCCATGTGGTCCCAGCCATTGCAGGCCGACTTGAAAATAAAGACACACAGCCCCATGTATCTAGCATGGTGGCTTACACAAGGCAGGAGCTGAATGATAGCTTAATCCCTGCATCCTCATGCCCAGGAAGTTAATATTCAGTCCACCCCCGGGCCCTGTTTATTTTACTTCTTGAAAAACCATCACGTTTGCCCACTTCTCTCTGGTTTATTGTCAACACCCTAGTTCAAGCCATCATCATCTCCTGCCTGGGCTCTTGCAATTGCCTCCTAACTGGTCTTCTCAAAAACGTTCTTGACCCATCCATCCATAGTTGCTAAAATATGGATGAAGTGGATGGAGTGATCTTTAGTAAAAACAAAAAAGCTGATGGTGTTATTTAAAACTGCATCAAGGGATTCCTACTGTTCTTAGGATAAGCTCTGGATCCTTAGCTGAATTGGCCAGACCTTGTGTGACCTGAGTTAACCCCCATCTCCAGCGCCATCTTGCACTGTCTTACCCTTCATTCCCTGTGCTCCAGTGGATGGTTTTCTGCTCACACTGGCAGAAGGCCATACACTGGCCGTAGGTGTATCCCCACCTACTTACTTACCACCTTACTTAGGTTTTCCCCTCTGCTTGGGATGCCCTTTACCTAGTGGTTTCTTGATAAATATAAAAATGACCTGTTGCTGTACAGAACCAGGATCCTGGAACAATTCTACCAATCAGTAATTTGCTTTCTTTGAAAAGCTTGGCCTGTCAAGATGTGGAGGATGTTATGTATCTCCCATGGATAAGTAAGCTTATGGGTTAGACTTCTAGCTCATGAAGTCACTAGCACTTTATTTTTATGTTTCTGCTTCTTCAGTAAATACATTCTCAGGAAATAGATTTTATCTATATCTAACTAGGTCTCCAGAAGCAGAACCATATCTTACATTTTAAAGACATTTTTTATAATTAAAAGCTAATACCTGTTCATTATTGATAATATAGATCACAGAGTTAAGGAAAAAGACAAAAGAAACAACTCATAGTGCCAACATTTGGCTATAATATCTGTTTGCTGGTATTTTAAGCAAAATTGGATTGTGCCGTGCATGCTGCTTTGTACTGGCTTTTGTTCATTTCATGGACCTATTTCCATGTCAATATACATTCTTCTCCAGCACCATTTTTCATAGTTGCATATGCAACTTTCTTTCATATGACTGGACCCTCATTTTTTAAACCAATTTCTTATCATTAAACATTCAAGTCACACAGTTTTTATATTGGTCACAGCCAAGGGTAAATATGAGAGATCACAACAGAATTCTCTCTTAAATACACTTTTTCTCTCTTAAATACACTTCAGTTGCCATTTGAAAGAAAAATTTGCTATTGTAACCCCCCACACCCGATCTCAACTAGCAAAATTTATGCTCTAGAAAGAGGACCACACTTTAAAATGCAATGGGCAGGAGCTTTAGTGAGACAGCTAAGAAGGAGTAAAAATAGCATCTCGCATGGAAGCACAGAGGGAACTCCATCTGGGGTTGGTTGCCTGAAAGAGGAGCAGACAGTGTAGTGTCCTTAAAAATGAGTACGTCACCATTATTTTTATGTGTCTCTGCACCTCAGCCCCTGCTACACACGATAAAGATATGCCTGAGTCTGTACGATAGTGATAAGATGCCATGGGGAAGTGCTTGCAGATGGCTGTGGTTTAAAAAATGCCACAAGGAGCTCTTTAATTAAGTCTTGCTTTTACCCTTATTAAAATTCAGTGAAGATTACCATGAAATTTGTACTCTATCTCAAGAACAAATCGTAACAATTTCGTAAGCCTGCCCCAGGCCGCCTGGAGTAGAGCTTATTATTTCACCGTGGCTTGATAAATGGGAAAATGTCTATGAAAACCTCAGCACACTCTTAGAAAGGCCTTAGCTAGGCCTTCCTGTCCTGCTGACACTGTTAGAGAACTGGCTGGAAGGTGGCCACTTACGCAGAGTAATGCAAGCTAAAAAGTACATAAACACGCATACAAACATGTGTGCATGTGTATATATATAATACTAACCCATCTATGAGTCCATCAGACCTGCAACTTGGACTTCCGTAAGGTATTTTCTTATTGAAACTCTTATAAAAGCATTGTAGAATAATCTGTGATATTTTGGTATAAAACAATGGAAAAAATAAGGACTTTTAAAAAAATTTCACAATTATAAATATCTTAATGTCATTGTATATTGACTTTTTACATCTTCTGGATTATTCCCATAAGATAAATCCCCAGAAAAGGTTTTAAAGAAAGGGCATGACAATCTTTAGGAAATCCACCTCCCCTGAGATGGCTCCCTCTTCTGTTTGCTTTTCCTCATTGTTTTTGCTCGTTGTTTATGCTTTTTGTCTGCTTGTTGTTTTTTGTTCATTGTCTGCTCCTTGTCATTTTGTTTTGTTTTTTTTCTTTAGGAGCAACCAGGAACTGAACCCAGGACCTCCCATGTGGGAGGTGGGCACTTAACTGCTGGAGCCACATCTGCTCCCAGGAGTTTTATAAGAACTGAGGAGCTCACAAAAAATAAAAAAGGTCCTATGAGGTTGATCCATACAAAGTCTGAGGTCCTGGAAATAAACACAGACCTGTATGAGAAGCTGGGCCATATAACAGGACAGCTATATAGTTTAGAGGTTATAGAATCCAGACACAAGATTACTCAACAGCCCACAGTTTCAATAATCTGCTAGAAGGACTCATAGAACTCACTGATAGCTTTTATGCTCCTGGTTATGGTTTATTACTGGGAAACGATGTGGCTTAACATTAGTTAAGCACATGTGCAGAGTCCGGGGAGGTCCCAAATGTAGAGCTTCCAGCCATCCTCTCCCTGTGGAGTCAGGACAAATTACCTCCCTGATACTGATGTGTGGCAATACACATGGAGTATTGCAAACCAGGGAAGCTCACACCAACCTTGCTGTTCAGTTTTTAACAGGAGCTTTATGACATAGATTGATGGCGCCTGTGGTTGATCTCAGTTTACAGGTCAACTGATACTGTATTACGCAAAGTCCCTGCCCTATGTCACATTGGTGATCTTTCTAGCATAGTCTGTGCCCACCCAAAATCACCTTGTTAGACTATCGTCCATGCCCCCATCAGAGCACCCAGAGATTACCTCCCCGAAGCCCAGGGTGAAAGCCAAAGCTTCTCTTCGGACAAGGACAAATTATTTACTAGCCAGAAGGGGAGTTGAGACCTGACAGTAATCAAAATAATTGTTGTACATAACATATCTTTAGGAATTAGTTATGTAGTAAGTAAATAACTAATTCACCTACTTTATTTTGAGTTCTGTGCTAAGCACTTCCTCTTTGATGCTTTGAGGTCAAGTCTTATTATTTGTCTACTAAGAAATAAGTTTTAGAACAGTTCAATAACATGCCCAAAGTTCCACAGTTATTAAGTTCTGGTTCAAGATTTGAACCTTGGTCTCCCTGACTCCAGAGCCTTGTTCTTTTTTTTTTTTAGAGTCTTGTTTTTGACCACTGGGATTCTTTACTTTGGTTTTTCCATTGTAGGCCCAGAATTCCCCCAGTCCCTGTGTTCATTTGCTCTTACACCAATTTTGATTTCTGGGTTCCATTTCAGTTCTGCCTCCTTTAGCGAGTGAAAACATAGAAACAAAATCTTTCAAGACCTTTCCTTACTTTTTGCTATCGATATTGGAATAGGTTCAATAAATAAAACTATTATGTATCAGTGATGGGTATCAAAGTAGGACTTTTACATGACAAGCGTTTGCAATCTTCACCTAGTCTCCTGCACAGTGGAGAGACTCCTGTGTTTGACTTCGAGTCTCCATCCCCCTATACTTGCCAAGTTGGATTCTGAACCTCCTAGCCTGGCCCTTGGGCTTTGGTTGGGCTAATCAGAGCAATGAGTAAATAAAGACAAAGCTAGAAAAGTGAGGAAGGGGTTGCTCTGGAAAGGACCCAAGATTTATTTGCTGTAAAATCCAAATGAAAAAAGTGGAAGGAAAACTTCAAAGGGAGGACAAACCAGGGTGAGTGTGAGTTGGAAGAGGGGTGTTTGGAGAGCTTGGGAGAAGAGAAGGAGAATCTTTCAGAGGCAAAAGACAAGATGAGGTAGAATACTGAGAGGCGTTGCTGTGACTTTTCAGTATATCTCCTTTAAGATTCATCAGAAGATGGAAGAAACTCCTGGTAATGCTTTTACTTACTTTTCGTGGCTCCTCTGTGTTTCAGAGGTGGGATTCTACACCAGGGCAGGACCACCGAGACTCCTGTCTCAACACATCGTTTTAAATGTGCGCTTTGGTTTGCACAATTGTTTATTTTCTATTATTTGAGATTCAGGTTTACCTGTTTTTTATTGGATTCTAAAGTCTTGATTGTCAGCACAGAATCTCCCCCTGGAAGCTCTCTTATTTTAAATAGACAGACTTCAGTATAGGAAGGAGAGAGAAGGTGTGTATAAAATGACTAAATTTTTAGTTTCAGTTTTTACGTAATTTTCTTGCAAGTAGCAAGTTTGCGAAAATGATGTATAGAACTCCTGTGGTAAAGAGTACATTTAAAATTAGAAATTAATAGCAGCTATATTGAAATAGTTATCACTAAAATAGAAATGACATGCTCCTTCATCTGGTATTCCATTGGTGCAGAGGCTTTATGCTTGAGGTACAAGGATGAGCTTAAAACAACTATCTTTGCTCTCAGAGTCCCAGTCACAGGGGAACTGGGCTCAGATCTAAAATGGATTCATGTACATAGCACACTTTAGCCTATTGTGATGGTTTTTACTCCTAATTAACTCTACAACTGTAACAATTAAAACAAAGGTTTCGATGATAAAAAAGGAGTTGACAGAAAGTTTAGGATTTGATTTTCCCGAAGCAATTGCAGTATGTAAAGGCTGTTAGTAGCTAAAAGTATAGAGATAAAAACCTACACATCATCCAGCAAATCCAACTTTTGTGGATCTGCAGTCAAATTCGTTCCTTCCCGATGTGGCCCTTACCTGCCCTTCATGCCTCTTTTCTCACATTCCCTTTAGGATATCTGATATCCCATGTAGACCAGAGGCATCTAATTCCTGGTGTATTGGAATGTCTTTTGCCTTCAATCACATCTATGAACATCCTCCAGAATTGAACCGCACGAGGGCAGGGATCTGTGTCTTTTATGTTTACAGCTGTAAAACTGCCATCTGAAATAGTGCCAGACGCATAGTACACGGTCAATAAACACGTGTTCACGAATGAATCCAACTCTCTGTTTAAATATTTCCTCCTCAGTCAAGCTACCTCTTCTGTCCATTGGCTTTCCACAGGCTCCAGAGAGCTCCAGAGAGCTAAGGACAGTTCGGAAAAGGTGATAGGGCTGGAGAAGCAGTGGGAGGCAGTTTAAGCCTCCCTGTCTATCAGCTTCTAGGTGACAACCCCCGATCACATGGCCAGCGCTGTCCCGGCATCTGGCTGAGCCCTGATTGACCCCGGGCTGGAGGAAGTTGCTCTGGTACAAGAAGGATGTAACTATTTGGGGCACAGGATGGAAGCGATTGCTTAAGGGGGTCATTGCTAGGAGCCCTGGGCTAGAGATGAAGTGAGGATAAATGGGCTTAAGGCTCAGAGACTGGAGTGAGCAGACTGCAACCAATTCTGCAAGAAGCATCACTGAACCAATTTAAACACAAATCTTTCAGATAAGACCAATAGCATCCCAGGAGGCCAAATTTTATGACGGTCTCTAATGGATGTGGATAATATGGTATTTTGAGCCTCTGACCACCTCCAAGCAATGGGCATCTGGGTACGATGGGATATGGCCAGCATGCTTCTTGCTCTCTGGGAGTTATATTCAACTCTTAAGTCTATTTGCACCTTGCCACTCTAAAGGGCATTTTAACACATTATTCATTTATCCTCGCCACAGTCTGGATTCGTTGGTGTCACCACTCTCGTTAAATGAGGAAACAGAGGGAGAAAGGTTAAGTGATTTTAATGAGGGGACACAAGGAGAAGAGCTAGGTCTTAAACCGAGGCTTTCTGACTCACAATCCCTTGGCCAGGATTTAGCACAGTGATGTGTTAAGCCTTAATGAGCCAGACAGTGCCAGATGCTACTGCATTTGGCTCCCCTGGAGGTCACTAAATCATTCACTGAGATTATAATCTCATATGTGCTGCTAACCATGCTAGGTGCTGGGGATGCAGCAACAAAGGACAGATGGGGTCCCTGCCCTCATGGAGCAGAGCGACATTCCAACTTAAAAAAGCACAGGAATTTTCTCCCCTCTGAAATTTCAGAAGAATAGAGCAATTTGGACTGAGGCTGCTGAGCTTGAAATGCTGGCAATTCTAGCAAAAAAACCAGCTCTCAGGGGTTCTCCAGAGCTGACCAGGGCAAACTCCCTGAAAGCATATTCCCAGCCAATGGTGCTTCTGCATGCTTGGTCAACCCAGAATATGGGGGTTCAGGGAGCCTCCCCATAGCTTTTTGCCACAAAGAGCTGAGGACACCTGTTGTGGGAAATCGCTCTGCCTTTGCTGCCGGGTGATGATGAATGATGAGCAGTGAGCCCACAGTTCACAGGCGGCCCATCTGGCTTCACGAGATGCTCTGCACTCTAATTTCAGAATTTCAGGATGAAATCAGAAAGCTGTCTCCATGTTGCTACTTCTCAAACATCACCAGCTATTAACATTTTAGTGGCAAAAAGCAGTGCCAATTTTCTTATTGACATTTTTCTAAGTTGTAAGGAAAAAATATATATAGATACAGACACACACATATACGCATACACAAAAATCAATTAAATGTAAACCAGTGGGAATTTTCAACCTAGGCGTTAATCTGCTTGGGAAAGAAAATCATGGTGGGTGTTGGTACAGAGAATCCAGTGGTAGATCAGCAATGCAGAGGAGGCCATGGACACTGGCCGTAACACTGAGACGGTGGTCGTGGCGTCCCTGGTTCTGGGTCATCAACATTTGTATGTGCCTGTGCCCAAGTCAGTGGAGGCCAGTTGTTCTTCGACTTTAGTGCCAGTGCATCAGAATCACCTGGTGGGCTTGAATTGGAAACCAGAGAGTTTCAGACTCAGTAGGTCTGGATGGTGGCCAGGAATTTGCATTCCTAACGAGATTCCAGGTGGTGAAGCTGCTACTGATGGAGAACCACTGAATTAGACCATCCATTGAAAGATAAGGATGGCATGGGCGTGATGAGATTACTTGATTTAAGGATGATATGGATTTACAGCAACAGTGACTAGCATAGAAAATTGAGTGAGTCCTGGTCTGGTTTCCTTTTCTTGAAGTCTTGGGTACCTGGACTATATTAATCAGGGTTCTCTAGGGAAATGGAATCAACAAGGGATATCTGTCGATAGTAAGAGATTTATCAGAGTCTCTCATGCAGCCGTGGGGATGTACAAGTCCAGATTCCTCAGGCAGGCCGCAATCAGGAGCTCCAATGAAAGCCCAATGAAGATTCTTGACAAGTTCTGGGACATGTTGGCTGTCCAAAGATGAGCTGGGAAATTCTCTCTCAATGCAGGAATCACTTCCCCTTTTAAGGGATTCAACTGATTGGGTTAAGTGTCTCACTGCTGATGGTAATCTCCCTGATTGATATAATTCTAACCAGCTGTCTATGATTTGCCACTGCAGTAAAGTCAATGGTGACTAAGGTCCATAAATGCCCTTGTATTACAGTTAGCCCAGTGCCTGCTTGACCAAATAACTGGGCACGATTACCTGGCTGAGTTGACACAATAGCCTAACCATCATGGTCCATCCCTTGTCAACTCAGCAACCATACACATTACCTTAAACCATACTTAACTTCTAAATAAAAACAATAACAGACATGTATATATATTTTTCCACCTAACAATGTTCAACTCTCCTGTGTACAACCGGAAATGCATTAATTATTCCACACAGAATAGGGTGCAGGTTCTTGGGTAATATTCACTGTCAAACTTGACATCCTCAAATATTATGACATGAAATGGATACAACTTATTAAATAAGAAGGGGAAAATTTGGGGAAGAAGACAAAAAAAGTCATTTTGTGTACATATGCAATCATCATCATAATGGAACCAGGAAGAAAGATTCATGACCATTATAGTCCTCGTTTCGTAACTGGTCATGTGGTTGAAGTTCATATTTATCACTATCTTCTTCCACTACCCATTCCATGTTTCCATTACCCTCAGCAAGCATTTCAATTGGCCATGGTTCTTTGCCTGGTGGGGCGACCCAAACTTTCATTCCTAAAGATTCTGGGCAATTGTTAGTCCTGCTTGGATTGCTGTAATTTTCCATTGACTTTAATCATAGGACATGGCAGTACAAGGAGATGCCCTAGAGGATCTCCTGTATTCCAGGCAAACTCTTCTTTACCCCCATTATGTAGATGTGGTCTTATTTCCACTTGATAGTCAGGATCAGTCACCCCAGTCAGCATAGTAACTCCCTTCTTTGACTATTGATTCAGAGGTAAAAGGAGCCCAAAGTGGCCAGGAGGCAGTTTTAACTGCCAGTTAAGTGGAATCATTATTGCGTTCCCTGGTGACAGCATTCCTCCTTTTGGAACTAAAACCTGTAGACCAGCAGAGTTTAAGGTTGCAGGGAAAGGAAGCAAAAATTTTCCTAGTGGGTCACTAGGGGTAATAGTGGGTGGTACCACTCCCATTTCCACCCCTTGATTCCTGGACCCATGGATCCTGGTTATGGGACAAACAGCACCATAGAGCGGATGCTGATTTAGAGCATACACAGCCTCCTGGAGAACATTGCCCCAGCCCTGCAAGGTATTGCCACCTAGTTGGCACCATAATTGACTTTTCAAAAGGCCATTCCACTGTTCTAGCAATCCAGCTGTTTCAGGGTGATGGGGAACATGGTAAGACCAGTGAATTCCATGGGCATGTGCCCATTCCCACACATCATTTGCTGTGAAATGGGTTCCTTGATTGGAAGCAATGCTATGTGGATTGCCATGGCGGTAGATAAGACATTCAGTAAGTCCATGGATGGTAGTTTTGGAAGAAGCATTGCATGTAGGAAGTGCAAACCTATATCCAGAATTTGTGTCTATTCCAGTTTAAACAAATTGCTGCCCCTTCCATGGTGGAAGTGGTCCAATGTAGTCAACCTGCCACCAGGTACCAGGCTGGTCACCTCGAAGAATGAAGCCTTATTGGGGGCTGAATGTGGGTCTCTGCTTCTGGCAGATTGGGCACTCAGCCATGACTGTAGCCAAGTCAGCCTTGGTGAGGGGAAGTCCATGTTGCTGAGCCCATGTATAACCTCCATCCCTACCTCCATGGCCACTTTGTTCATGAGCCCACTGGGCAATGATAGGAGTGGCTGGGGAAAGGGGCTGAGCATTAGCCAAAGAGCAGGTCATCTTATCCACTTGATTATAAAAATCTTCCTCTGCTGAAGTTACCCTCTGGTGAGCATTCACATGGGACACAAAAATTTTCGTATTCAAAAAGTTCTATCCACATACCTCTTCCCCAGACCTTCTTGTCACCAATTTTCCCATCATGTTCCTTCCAAGTCCCTGACCATCCAGCCAAGCCATTGACAACAACCCATGAATCAGTGTACAAATGCACCTCTGGCCATTTCTTCTTCCAAGCAAAATGAACAACCAGGTGTACTGCTCAAAGTTCTGCCCACTGGGAGGATTTGCCCTCACCACTGTCCTTCAGGGATGTCCCAGAAAGGGGCTGCAGTGCTGCAGCTGTCCACTTTTGGGTGGTATCTGCATATGGTGCAGAACCATCTGTAAACCTGGCCTAAGTTTTCTCTTCCTCAGTCAACTGATTGTAAGGGACTCCCCAAGAGGCCAAAGCTGTGGGCTGGGAAAGAGGGGGTAACATGGCAGGGGTGGTGGCCATGGGCATTTGGGCTACTTCTTTATGTAACTTTCTTGTGTCTTCAGGACCTGCTCGGACCCTATCTCGTATATACCACTTCCACTTTACTGTGGAGTGCTGCTGTGCACATCCAACTTTTTGGTTTGGTGGGTCAGACAATACCTAGTTTATGATAGGCAACTCAGGTCTCATGGTAACTTGATGGCCCATGGTTAAGTGTTCAGTCTCTACTAACCCAATAGCAGGCCTAAAGCTGTTTTCTCAAAGGGGGAGTAGTTATCTGCAGAGGATGGCAAGGCTTTGCTCCAATTTGGCTAGTACCCACCTCAGGGCTGGAAGCTGTTTCAGATTCTCTGGCGCAGGCTGGAGGCTGGATGATACAAGGTTGACAAGGTGTGGCCTGGATAGGGCAGGCCATGGCAGGCTTATCTGGCAAAGTATCAGCAGAATTCAGGGTTCCAATGTCTCCATCAATATCATCATCATCCCATATGTCACCATCCCAATTCTCTGGATTCCTCTCTTTTCCAGTCAATGGCCTTCACTTTAACTGCAGAAACCCTGCAGGGTTGAGATTTTAGTTTCCTTTGTAACTTCACTACTTGGAACAATGAGGGACTGAGTTTGGTTCTCAGCTATTTCGAGCCTGTGACTGCAGGAGACAAGGTTGTCTTTCAGAGCACAATTAGAAACTTTCACACCATCCACTTTGTGTTAAAGTTTCAAAATCGAAGCCTTTAAATCATCTCTTTCTTCGGTAACAGTATCCAGAATATCTAGGAGGAGCCAACCAACATCATTATACCATGTGACTCCACAAAATTCTGTTAAGGTGTTGAAAACACTCTCACCCAGATCCTTGTTTCTTACAAGTGTGGAAGTAGGGGAATCCAGTGATGTTATTTTGCGGATCTCAATGGCCATCTCACGCCATGGACTGTTAGCAGCCTCTTCGTTATTGGAAAGGGAGTTGTAAGTACACTTGAGTCCAATTTGAGTAGAAAGACATTTGCAAAACTCCCAGAACCACCTCACCCATGTTTAAGACTCTGTTCCCCAAGAACCACTCCCAGTACCAAGCTGTATTAGTCAGGGTTCTCTAGGGAAACAGAACAACAAGGGATATCTGTTGATAGTAAGAGATTTATCAGAGTCTCTCACACAGTCATGGGGATGCACAAGTCCAGGTTCTGCAGGCAGGCTGCAACCAGGAGCTCCAATGGAAGTCCAATGAAGATTCTTGATGAGTTTCTGGGAGATGCTGGCTGTCCAAAGACAAGCTGGGAAATTCTCTCTCAATGCAGGAATCACTTCCCCTTTTAAGGGATTCAATTGATTGGGTTAAGTGTCACTCACTGCTGGTGTAGTCTCCTTGATTGATGTAATTATAACCAGCTATCTATGATTTACCACTGCAGTAAAGTCAATGGTGATTAAAGTCCATAAATGCCCTTGCATGACAGTTAGCCCAGGGCTTGCTTGACCAAACAACTGGGCACAATTACCGGCTGAGTTGACACAATAGCCTAAGCATTGCAAGGGCTGAGGCTAGAGTAAGACTGCAGGGCTGGGCTTTATCATGTTGGAGAGGGCCCTGGGAGACGAGAACGAGGTCTCTGCAGCCGGATGGAGCCAACAAGCTGGATGGAACAGAGCAGTTAATATGAGTATTAGAACAAATTTGACCTCGCTGTATTCCCTAAGATGGTTACAAAATAAAGTAACACATTTGTCAATATACAAAGATGTATAACACACGAGTTTTTTCCCCTGGAGCTCTCAATGATTTATTCACTTTCTTAAAAAAATCAGACTGTCTTTATGTTCACTAGAATTATACACCTTATGAAGTAAACTGATAACAGAATTAGTGAAGCATTTCCATACAAAACATTAGTTTTCTGTTTATAGAATAAACATCTATGTTCTGATGTTCACTTTTACTCACTTTTTAAAAGATGGGCTCTTTGTTCTTTATTTCCTTTTATTACTTAAACAGGTTATCAATCATTGTGAGTTCTTGAAAATTGACAGCTAATTCTCTATGTGATCTATAATTCTCTAAGTATAATTAGTTATCTGTCTTCTGGATTTCCCATTTTACAATTCAGTCTGTCATGTGGAAAATTCCTCCTATTTCATTTCTATCAGTTACAGATGAAAGGCTTACTGTTTTTGTTTTCAAACTTTTAAAAAATTCCAATAATTCTAGGTTTACCAAAGACAGTACAGAGAGTTCTGCATACTTATCAATCAGCTTCCCATAAAGTTAAAAGTTCCATCACCCTACAAATACCCTTATACATCCCATTCATAGTCAGCCCCTCCCCCATCCCAAACCCTGGCAATAACTGATCTGGTGGTTTTTGTTTTTGCTTTTTACCTAAAGTTCTGCCTTTTCCAGAATGTTATATAAATGGAGTCATATAGTATGTAGTCTTTTAGGTCTATGATTTAGCAAAATGGATTTAAGCTTCTTCTAGACTGTTACATGCATGTATCAACGGTTTGTTCCTTTTTATTACTGAGTAGATGTATCTCATTTTGTTTATCCATTAGCCTGTTGAAGGACATCTGGGTTGTTCCCAGATATTGGTAATTACGAATAAAGCCACTATAAACATTTGGGTAATAGTTTAGTGTGAATATAAGCTTTCAACTCTGTTGAGTAAATTCTTAAGAGGGGACACTGCTGGGTTGTATGGTAAATGTATGTTTCACTTTATAAGAAACTGTCAAACTAGTTTCAAATGTGACTGCATCATTTTACATTCCCCCAGCAATGAGTGAGAGATCCCATAGCTCTGCTTCATCTTTAGCCCCTGGTATTATCAGTTTTCTTATTTTAGCAATTCTAATAGGTATGTAGTGGTATGTCCTTTTTGTTTTAAATTGCCTAATGCATAATGATGCCAAGTATCTTTTCATATAACTCTTTTTGATCTGTATATCTTCTTCAGTGAAGTCCTATTCAGAAAATACATATTCAGGTCTTTTGCTCATTTTTGTATTGAAATCTTCATTTTCTTATGGTTAAGCTTTAAAAGTTCTCTATACACTATAGATACAAGTTCTTTATCATATATATGACTTGGAAATATTTTCTTCCATTATGTAGGTTGTTGTTTCTCTTAACAGTGTCCTTTGTAGAGCAACATTTCTAAATTTTGAGAAAGTCCACTTAATGTGTTTCTTCTTTTATGCATTGTGCTTATGGCGCCCTATCTAGAAACTCATGGTCAAAACCAAAGGCACATAGATTTTCTCCTATGTTTTCTTCTAGAAGTTTTAAAGTTTGACATTTTATATTTAGGTCTATGATCTACTTTTAGTGAATTTTGGTATAAGATATGAAGTAGGTATGGAGGTTGACATTTTTGTACATGGATATCCAATTGTCTCAGTTCCATTTGTTGAAAAAACTTTCCTTTCTCCATTGAATTCCTTTTGCATGAAAGTCAAAATGAATTGACTAGGCTTTTGGTTTCAGAGAAGTAGAGAGATGGAAAGAATGTCACCCCTATCTTACAAAAAGAAAAGCCTGGACCATTAAAAATTAACAAATTTCTTGAAAGCATTGGAGAACTAAGATCATAGAATAGGCAACTACATTAAATTCTAGCGAGATACAGGGGTCTGTGGAGAAACAGGACCCAAGATTCTCTACTGGATGTCATATTAGGAAATGAACCAGAAGTTTTAAACAACCTGCTAAAGATGGAGTCTGGGTTCGACAAGGAGTGTGAAGTGCTTGGGAACAGGAGGTATAGAAGGGTTTTCACCCGACTGCAGTAATTTCCTCCAGGAGTTCCAACAGGTCCTCACAGGAAAGATGGGGAGAAACTAATGAAAGCTCTCTCCTCCACAACCTGTTGTGCTCGTTAGAATTGGGCAGCAGCAGCTATTGTGATATCCACTCAGACCCACTGCCTAATATCACCCACAGAACAAAAGGCTTGATCTAAAAGGAGAGGTTATTGAGGTTTGCAGCCCAAGGACTTTAGTGGAATCTCTTTGCTGGTGGGGCAGAGGCAATAACTGAAGCTCTGTCCATATCCATCCATCTTTTTTCCCTATGTAAAAAAGTCATAATATGCAGTGGCAAAAATCAGTGATGGAGGAACATTATACCTGTAGCCTGAGGACACTAGTGGATACCAGCTGCAGCTGGGGAGGGTGACAGGATGGATAAAAGAAGCTCAATTCCTGGAAGAGGAGAAAAACGTGTCAAGGCTATACTCCAGAGAAACAGATTCCCAGTACTTGCCTAAATCTGTGACTTAATCAAAATACCAGAGAATATGCCCCTTCCTCTACCTACATGATCACCATGCTGACCAGCCTTTATTTAAAAGTAGCTGGGGGATATATAGCTGAAGGGCTGTAAGAGACAGATTCTCCCTGAGGATCAGCACAAAGAGAGGATGAATCAGAGGGACCAAAATAAGGTATCACTAGAAGAATTGGAGGTCTCTGCTGCCCAAATCAACAGTAAACTCTAACTCTGGAAACTCTGAAAGCAACACTAAAACTTCAAATACTGGCTGATTCCTAGATTAACACAATCTCCCATATTGAAGGTCTAGCAGAAGGAAACATATGCTCACCTCTAATAATAAAAAATTGCTTAACCCAGTTTCTACTGCCATATGTAATGCATCTAGCTTTCAATAAAAAATTGCAATGCATACCAAAAGAAGAAACAAATTCCATCCTCACAAGATACTTAAACCCTCAGAACCAGACTCAGGTTCTGATACTGATGTTGGGACTATAAGACAGAATTTAAAATAACTTTAATTAGTATGTTAAAGGCTCTAATAGAAAAGATAGACACTTTGCAAGATCATATGGATACTTTTAACAGTGAGTTGGAAGCTACAAGAAATATTCAAATTGAAATGCTAGAAATAAAAAAATAACAAAAAGAAATAAAGAATGTTTTTGACACAGTTGTGGAAAGAATCAGTGAACTTGAAGTAGGCCAAGTCAAATTATCCCAACTGAAATGGCAAGAGAAAAATGATTGGGGGTAGGGAGGACAAATAGAACAAAGTGTTTAAGATGTGTGGGGCAACATCAAACATACACATACACATATTTGGAATATCAAAAGGAAAAGAAATTGAGACGGGGGAAGAAGACATATTTGAAGAAATAATGGCTGAGAATATACCAAACAACAGATTCAAGAATCTTATAGAATACCAAGAAGGATAAATATCATACAAACAACATCCCCCCCACATCCCCCCCCAAATAAAACCCCACCAAAGCAAAAACACACAAACACACATAGGCATAGCATATTCAAATGGCTAAAAGCCAAAGCCTAAACAAAACAAAACAAACGCAACCCCTTGAAGGCAGTACTAGGGAAAAACACAGTACCTACAGAGCACCAAGGACAAGAATTACAATAGACTTCTTATCAGAACCCATGCAAGCCCCAGAAGATGGAGGAGTCATACCTATCAAATGCTGAAAGAAAATAACTGTCAACCCAGAATTCCACATCCAGTGAAAATATTCTTCAAATATGAAAAAAAATACCACATTTTCTGACAGAAAAAAACTGAGGGAGTTCAGTACCAGCAGATCTATTTCTATAGAAATGTTAAAAAATATCTTCTTCCAGTAGAAAGAATTTGATCCAAATCAGGAAATTGAATCTGAAAAAATGAAGGGAAAATATAATATTTTATCATATTTTAATTGCTCAAAAGGCTGCTTAAAGTAACAAGATAACAATATATCCTGTGTTTATAATATATGTAAAAGTGAAATGAATAACAGCATTGTTATAAGGGATAGGAGGGAGAAATTGAGAATATACTGTTAAAACGTCTTTACATTAAACATGAAGCCACACTGTATTATTTGAAGACTGACTTGGATTATTTAAAACCAAATGGTGTAAATCCTAGCACAACCACTAAAATTTTTTTAAAGAGTTGTAAAAATCATTGACTACATTTGTGTGGGTCTATTTCTGGGCTATTTGTTAGGCTCTTTGGATTTTCTATATAGAGAATCATGTCTTTTATGATTAAAGTGTTTTATTTCTTATTTTCATATCTCTTTATTGTTTGTTTCTTATTTTTGCCTTATTGCTTTGGAATGAATTTTCAGCACAATGTCAAATAGGAGTGTTGACAGAGGACATCTTTGCCTTTGTTACCAATCTTAGTATGAAAGCATTCAGATTTTCACCATTAAGGAATGAAATAATCTTGGAAAAATATTGTCATTTTTATAACACAAACACTGATATTAAAGTGGTCTTCTAGGAGAAAACATACCATTTTTCCATAAAAATAGAGTACATCATCATAACCTGGACTCCAGTTAAACCTTGTAAGTGGTAGATATGCGTTGATATTCTAATAACCCTGAAAAAAGCATAAAACTCTGTAGTTCTGAAGAGACACACAGAATCAGTGAATACTGCTGCATAGAAGGTAATAAAGAATTACGAGTAGGGCACTTGGGGACCACCTCTGAAGAGTGGGCAGCCAATGCATAAACTGCAATGCCTTTCCATGTATGGAATATGTCTTACCTGTCATCGATGCTTGTGCCTTACCTGGGCTTGGTGACCTGCTGCAATGGAGGTGAGTGAGGTATTGGACAAATAGACATGGTAGGAATTGATGGCAGCACATTTCCCATTGTTAGCAAGCCCAGGTGGCCTTCCTGCTTGGATTCTTTTAAAAGTAATTGAATCTGGTTCCCAAGAGACGGTTCAGAGAAACCACTGGCTAAAGTAATCAGAAATGCGCTGACATTGGACACTAACCTTCCACTGGAAAAACAATAGTAATTGAGGATGAGAGTAGAGTAGGTGGTTTTCTATGCAAGTAAATAGATGAGTAAAGAAGGAAGAGTCTAAGATTTGTGTGTCACCCTTCTTTGGAGGAAGAATTCAGATAACTTTGCTTTCTTTTTTATTCTGTTTTGTATTAGTTGATTTAATATAACCAAACTATTTCACTTTTATAATTAGCAATGAAAACAAAACAAAAATCAATTTTCACTGAAAAAGTGGCTAATGATGAGATTATAATTTTTTTCCCTGATCAGTCCCACATACAAAACACCACTACTCTGGGGGATTAGAAGATCTCATCTGCTTTCTGTGGTTCTCTCCCAGTTTCCTCATCCTAAATTGAGAACTTTAGCTCTAATTGGGAGGAGTCTGAGGCAACCCCCAATCTTGGCTTAGATTTACACCAATTCAAAGTGGAGCCAAGTGGCATTTGATAGGCAGGTATCAACTATCTCTCAATGATTTCTGATCCTGACAGTGGATCTAGAACATTTTTCTTCTTATGTTGAGAGAGAACCTGCTATCTCTATATAAACATATCAACTTACAGTTCTGCAGCGCTGTGTGATTTTGCCATCAGCTCTACTTTACCTCCTTCCTGTCCCCACGCTTCTCTCCAGGTTCAGTTGGGCAAACTGAACATTCTCATAGGGGATTTTTGTCGTCCCTTGTCATGATCTGTTTTCCAAACCTTATTCTCCTGCTTTCCTGGCAGTTTGTGAATGCTGTACAGGGCACAGAGGAGACGGACAGAAGTCTCATAGTTAGGAGGGGCAGCTGGGGAGAACACCCTCTGCCGAGCAATTCTGCAGGCACCCCCCGGCTGCTCAGGGCCCCAGCCAGCTAGCTACAAGTGTCTTCCTCCTTCCCCTGCGTCTGCAGAGCATTTGCTTTCAGCACATCTCCAGGCTGGGGACAGGGGCGTTACACAGTCTGCACTTCCCCTTTGCTGATCCAGACACGAGATCCTTTTCAGAGGATGTTTGGAGTTTGTGTTTGCAGTATTGCCATTTAAGGAACCCAAAGGAATTGAGGGAAAAGGGACTTATTTGATCATTTTCCTCATTATCCTGGGGTTGATGCCACTGTAATTACTATGCCTGATGATGTTTTAAAGGAAAAGTTATTCGGTGAGTCTTCTCTGGTTGAAAGCACCTGCCTGTCTTTCTCTAGCTATTTGCACCATATCACTCAAAGTCAGCAGGCAACATATACAAGTTTTCACCAATTCTCCTTCTTTCCCCCATCCAAAGAAATAAACAGAATATGTGACATTTCCACCAAAGGCAGTGGGACAAGACATCCCATTTCATGCTTCAGCAATCTGACTAAGGAAACAAATATAGATTTTTCTTCCAAATGCCTTTAGGTTATAAGGCAAGTTGATTAAGGCCTCCCGTTAAACCCTAACCAGAGAAATAAATGGATGAGGGATCGTGCCTAACCTTAAAGAGAAAGAGGTTATGTCTAATATTGACTCTCCTAATCAGTTTGACATGAAACATATTTCTCACAGATGTGGCACTCCAACCCATCTTGCTTGCAGGAGAGATGAAAACCAGATGGATTTCAGTTTCCCCTTAGCTGAGAATAAATTAAATCATGTCCCTTTCTCCTTTTTATCACTCCTTTGTGGATTCAATTTCCATGTAGACATGTCCAATATTTTTTTTTCAGGGAGGAGGTAATAAATTGCCTTTCTCCCTTTATCATACTTACATGATTCTTGTTTGCTTTCCTTCCTTCTCCCCACTGCCAAGGAAATAATACAGGGAACAAACAAACAAACAGAAAAAAGTGAGAAGAGAGTCACAGGTTGTCGTATTAGTGTGACTTTGGGAGCTCCTAGTAGGCTGATTAGAAAGCCTCTTATCAGATCTATTCCCAGAAATTCCCAATGTGTAGTGATATTCTTGACAAGGACTCATTTTTCCAGATTTTGCATTGGATATTGTATTTGCTAAGGTAAAGCTAAGTGCTGTAGCAGATAAAATCCCATGTCTCAGTGGCTTAGCAGATAAAAAAGTTCATGCTGCGCTCAAGTAAGGTTCAGCCACCAATGGAGAACGGGGTGGGGTCTGCCTCCTGTCGTGGGAATCCAGACCGTGTCTTCCAAAGCTGCCCTGGGTATTGAGTTCCAGCCTGGAGATGGGAGAAAAGAGAGAAAGAGAGAAAATGAATCACAGATTAGACTTTCTGAGCCAGGCCTGGGAGTGAGGTATTTATGTCTACCCCTATTTTATTGGCCAAATACTGTCACATGGGCTAGGGGCCTGGGGACGATCTTGTAGCTATGAGCCCAGGAGGAAGGGGCTAGCTAGGCTGCGGCTCCTTTGGGGGGTTTAGAATTTTATCTGAGGTCATTTGGGAATTTGGGACCCAGATAATCATCATTTAATTAAAATTTCATGTTATATGTTTCATCTTTCATGAAATTTTTTCATTTTTAATAATTTTTTATTGTCTTTTTAAAAAAAGATAAATAGATCACATGAAATGTTATGTTAAATCTTTCGTGAATATTTTTTGTTGGCTTCACTGGGTAGTCATATTTTTAATCATATGATTTTACATTATTTTAAACAAGGACTTCACCAGGGAAGGGATATTGGTAAAAGCCAAGCCTGGTCTCCTTACTTTGAAAATTACAGAAAACCCTACGTCTTACAGTAATGTTAAAAATCATGACACTATTTGTTAAGAGATTGTTACTTACTACTCCAAAAGAGTCTCGCTGTTGCTAATAGGAGGCACATTCAGAGCAAAAGAGAGCTTTGTTCCTACCTGAGGCAAAGAAAAAAAGAACTTTTAAGACATTTATATTTCTCCATGCTGTTTTCACGTTATACCCACTATCCCACATTATTATTATAATTTTTAAAGAAGCTTTATTTTGTTTTGGAGGTTGGGAAGGTTAACTAATTGTGCTTTCAAGTCTCAGATTTAGTGAGAAAGAGTGAAGAATGCCAGGCAGAGCTGATTCTTTTATTTGCTCACCTGGGCAGCAGATGCCTTGCCTGTGCCAGAAATTGAAAGAGTATATAGATAAGGAATTGGAAAATACTATACATATACTCCGCTTGAAAGGACTTTTAATTTATTTTGAAATTACTATTTTGTTGAAATTACTTCTTTTTTTGCACATTTTCATGTTAGCTCTGTAATGTCTAAATACGTGTCTGCATCTTTAGATGTATTTTAACGTATGTTTGACATTTTAATTATTTTACAATGCGAGATCAGGCTTTTTAACTACGGGTCTTAAAATCTCTTGTCTTCTCTGGAACCATTAGTAGGAATTGTAAAAAGTGCAGATTGCCCTTGGGTACATAACTTGAAATAGAAATGAATATTCCAACTTCTCTGAAAATATCCAGTATGTAGAGTTAATTACTCTTTGTGACCCTACCTGACCTTGGTTAATGAGGTTAGCAGAGGTCTTAAAGGAATCGTAGACTTGAATTTAATTCTGTAGTAAGTGACAGCGGCCTTTGGAAGATGCCCTTTGTTTAAGTCCAGAGCTTACTCCCTTGTCTTGCTCACTCTGCTCTCACTGATTTCCCCTAATCTTCGGACTCTCCTTCCTTTACCAGCCCCTTTGATTTCAGGGTTTCTCAGAGGTCAGCCCTAGGCTTGTTTTCTTTCTCATTCTACACATGCTCCCCAAATCAGCACCCACATCTAGACCTCATCCTGATTATAAGCCTCTTCTAGTTCAGGTCTTTGCTTTCTTCTCATGATACTGACATGTTAAAAGCTAGTGTTGATGAAGCTGCTAGATTGGGGATGAGGACTGGCATTCTTTCACATTGTTTTTGGAGGGAAATTTGGCATATCTATCCAGTTTTAAATGGGCATTTTCTGTACACCAGCAATTCCACTTCTATGAGTTTACCCTTGGACATTATCCTAAAGAAATAATTGGGGAAGCACATGTGGCTCAAGCAGTTGGGCTCCTGCCTACCACATGGGAGGTTCCGGGTTCGATTTCTGGTGCCTCCTATAAAAGACAAGCAAGACAGCATGCTGATGTGACTGGCAGGCGTGGCAAGATGACGCAACAAGATGACACAACCAAGAGACAAAGCGAGAAAACAATGAAAGACACAATAAACAGGGTGAAGGTGACTCAAGTGATTAGGCACCTCCCTCCCACATGGGTAGGCTTTGGATTCGGTTCCTGGTGCTTCCTAAGAAGAAGACAAGCAGACTGTGAGCACAAACAATGATGGAGGGGGGAGAAATAAATAAATAAAATAAATCTTTAAAAAAAGGGAAATAATTAGATGTATGAATCAGAATATATTTACAAGGGTGTTGCTATATTGTTTATAACATCAAAGAGGAGACTCCCTGAATTACAGGATATGTATACAATGACATACAGGGCAGCAATTAAAATGGTCATGTGTATTGATTTACAGAGACATAGATAGGTGCTTATGATAAATCGTTCATAGGGAAGGGAGGGGAACAGATCATTATGATCCAACTTTTATTAAAAATATGTTTATGTGCATTTTGGCATAGAAAATATCTGTAAAGTTATACAACAGAATGTTAGCTCTGTGAGATGAGGTTACTGGTGATTTCCTCATTGCTCCTCATTTAAAGACAATGTATTTTCTCATTGTTCTTTAAATAATTTGCTACCTGAGTATTTATAGAATAGGTATGTTTTGTTTTCATGATTAGTAAAAACATTAAAATTATTTTTATTTTTCAAAATAAATTATTGCCTTACAGAATGTTTGAAGATACTTGTGAAAAAAGTAAAAAAAGAATTTGTCCACGAATAAACATTGCCAAGATGATCTCTCTCTCCAGTCCAGACCTTTCTTTCTCTCCTGTGCTCTAGTTTCTCAATGGTTTATTTTTGTTTCTTTTTCGCCTTCACCATTTCTATTTATTCCATACATTTACAAACAACATTTTAATCAACTGCACAGGTTAAATCTCGGTTTTCCATTCTCTAACCTCATTCTGTTTTCTGGTGACATATTCTAGCAATTAACCCCTGAGTTTGCTCATTACATTCAGTTCGTAATAGCAAAATCATACAATATTTGCCCTTTTGTGTCTGCTTGCTTCACCCAACATAATGTCCTCCAGGTGCATCCACGTTGTCGTATGCATCACAACTTTGTTTCTTCTTACAGCTGAATAATCTTCCAGCGTTGCCCCCTTGGGTTGCTGCAATTGTCTCCTAGACCACTCAAAACTGGTTTGTCTTAAAAGCACCAGATTTTTCATAACTCCATGCTTTGGCTTAGACTGTTACTTCTCTATCCCACTCTCCTTCCTCCTCCTACTGGGTCCACTGGGAGGTCAGTTAGTTAACTTTCAAGGCTTGGTTCAAGCGTCACCCTCTAACCTCTCTGTTGCAATTGGCAGGTCTTCCTTTGTGGTCCCAGTTGGTCTCACAATAATGATGCTAATGGCTGACATTGACTGAGCACTCCTCGTAGGCCCAGCGCCATTCTAAGTGCTTACATGCTTCAACTCATTCAACCCTTACAATGATCCTAAGAGATAGGTACTGTTTTTGTCTACATTTTACAGATAAAGAGATCAAGATTTAGAGAGTTTAAGTAATTTGCCAAAGTTGACACAATTAGTAAGTGAACAATTAGTAAGATCTGAACGCAGTCTGGCTCCATAGCCTGCATCCTTACCACCAAGGGAGGCCATGTATGTATGTGTCTAAACAGTCATACGCTTATTACAGCCTAGCATCTTACTGAACTTCTTGTGAAAATATCTGCAGCTCCCTGCAGAGGCCACATAGCCAATCTCAATAATGTTTGCTAGATAATTGATTAATTAATTAATCTTTCTAGAATGGAAAAATCTATGCCAAAGAGAATTAGCATTCAGTGAATTTTTTGTTGCTTATTTTGTTTATGTCTGGATGGACTCCAGTGTCCTTTCTATAGTTGGAATACAAATAGCCTTCTGTTCTCCCTTGGTTCTTGCTTAATGGTCTAGATCCTGCCTAGTATTAAAGTAAAACTCTAGAGGAGACTCAACTGAATTAGCTCGTATACTTTGAGTGCAGTGGAACAGTTCTGAGAAAGAAAGGAGATGGTCTTTTGTAGAAAATATAATCCTCTTATAAAAATGGTAAAATCTGGCTCTTCATTTGAGAAAGAATGAACAACCTCATTGAAGGCATTGTGTAAACATGGCATAAATGAGTCTCTTTGTGAATATTCAGATGTGGCAACCAAAAATCATTTGATGGACATTCATCATTCAAGAGTTCTACAGGTATCAATGATACCCTTTTTAAATGGTCCTCAGGGAATCAGATTCACAACCTATTAATTCCCTCCCACAGATATCTTTGAGGTCCTTTTTTTCCTTGGAGTTCCTACCTTTTGATTACAGTCTTGGCAAAAGCCTACTGGTCTTTACATCACTTTGTGCATCCTGTACACTGAACACAATATTTCTGAAACAGGACTGTGATCAAGTCGTGCCCCTTCCTCAAAACTCTGATGCCTTCTCATTGTCCTTAGGGTAAAGTTCATACACTTTTGCCAGATCTCCCTTAATGGCCACCAACCTGCCTTACTAGTCTCTGCCTCTTGGCTCAAATAGTCACTAGCCCACCAAATGCAAAGGGCTGCCATCTAAACTTTCTCTGTGCTCTCCTGGGAATTTTTACGTAGACTTCAAGATTCAACTCTAATTTCTACACTTCTTCAAGGAATTGTGCTTCCCCTTCCCTATTGCCCCATTACACACTTTCTCCTTTATGTTCCCGTAATACTCTGTATACACAACACTTGTATCATAATTACCTATTCACTGGACTCATTTGCTTCACTAGAATATGTCTTACTTGAGGTCAGAGGCCATTCTTATTTTTACTTTTGCTTTAGAACTTTGTGATTTAAGTGCTTCTCAAATTCTAATATGCACACAAAGCACCTGGGGATCCTGTAAAACGCACATTCTGATTCTGCAGGTCTTACGTAAAGCTGGCCTTCCCAATGAACACGTATGCTACTGGACTGTGGTTCACACTTACACAGCAAGGTAGTATATTTTGGGGAATTAAGGATTTTTTGAATGAATGAACCAAAATGAAAAACGAAACCAAAAATGAAATAAATTATCAAATTCTGTTTCACTTTATTTTTAATTCTTTTTTAAACCCATGATAACATGCTTATTCAGTCTATGATGTGTCACCTTGGTTGCAAATTTTTTAATAGTTTTAATATCTCCCTGCATTTTAATCTTGTTAAAATTTACTTGCCTTTACATTTTTCCTTTTTAAGAATTTTAATTTTAGGTCCTGTTTCAATCAGGAACAATATTGGATAAATCCAATACTACAATGGGGAAATTTTATATCTTGAAATAAAATTCTTTTTTTTTTACATTTTGTGTATATTATAGGCCCTGCTTTTACCAGTGTCAGTTCTACATTGGGTCACAGTATAATGGGGAAAACGTGTCTCCAGAATTAATCAGTGTGTACAAGTGGTTCAACTAAAATATTCCTAGTCTTGTGTTTTTTTTTAAAGATTTATTTATTTATTTCCCCTCCCCCTCCCATCCTGGTTGTCTGTTCTCTATGTATCTATTTGCTGCGTCTTCTTTGTCCGCTTCTGTTGTCGTCAGCGGCACAGGAACCTGTGTTTCTTTTTGTTGCGTCATCTTGTTGTGTCAGCTCTCCGTGTGTGCGGCACCATTCCTGGGCAGGCTGCACTTTCTTTCGCGCTGGGTGACTCTCCTTACGGGGCGCACTCCTTGCGCGTAGGGCTCCCCTACGTGGGGGACACCCCTGCGTGGCAGGGCACTCCTTGCGCGCATCAGCACTGCGCCTGGGCCAGCTCCACACGGGTCAAGGAGGCCCGGGGTTTGAACCGCAGACCTCCCATATGGTAGACGGATGCCCTAACCACTGGGCCAAGTCCGCCGCCTCCTAGTCTTGTTTTTGAACAAGTGTTTTTTTTTAGAGTTCAGCTGAACTTTAAAGACCATGCTTGCTTTTTCACTGTTACTTCTTGTTCCCATTAACATTCATTAACAGGTATGCCACAAAAAGCAAATAGCTCACTACAAAGTGGCTTATTTATGCCCAAACTTGGCTTTCTCAGATTTCCCCCTCTAATCAGAAAAGATGAAATCCAGGACTCCATAGATAGAAAGAGTACAGGGCATTTTCCACAAATACTGAAAATTTTACTCTTTGTCAATATCTCTATTTTGGAAACTGAATTAATATACACAAGAGAATCTATAAAAAATTATAAAAAACTCAGGTCAATTGACAAAAAATTAATGGGAACATCTGGCTATTTGATATCAGGGTTATCTCTGATACAATCGATTAGAAACCAAATTAATATACGAAAGTGAATCAACAAAAAATTCAGGTCAATTGACAAAAGATTAATGGGACGGTCTGGCTATTTGGTATCAGAGTTAATCAGATCTATTAACTCTGATACAATCGATTAGAATCACATATCTGATGCAACAAAAGATTCACGGTAATTCATAGATATCACCTAGTGGTTTCAGGTTTACTTTCATTATGTTGCTTAAGAACACTGGAAAACAGACTTTCTAAGTTTCATTGGGAAACCTGTACTGTAAAGCCTTCTGGCTCTGAACATTTTTGTTTCAATGCATAATGTTACTGTCTCCACTACAAGCTTTCAGTTTCCTATTTAGATGTCATACTCTGCTTTTGCTGCAATTTATGGGTACTTTCGATTTCAAACGTGAAATCTTTCATCTTAAGGAGACATGTGTTATATATTTGTTTTAGTGTACCTCAGGGAGCAAAGCCAGTGCGCTTGTTGAAGATTCAATTAGCAATAGTGAAGATGGTGATTAAAGAGCTAGAATCATCTGGCTGATTCATTTGGTCTCTTTTATTTATTTATTTTTAAAGAGTTATTTATTTATTTATTTATTTATTTATTTATTTATTTATTTATTTATTTCTCTTCCCTTCCCTCCCACCCCCCGTCGTCTGCTCTCTGTGTCCATTTGCTGTGTGTTCTTTTGTGTCCACTTGGATTCTTGACAGCAGAACCGGGAATCTGTATCTCTTTTTGTTGTGTCATCTTACTGTGTCAGCTTCCATGTGTATGGCGCCACTCCTGGGCAGGCTGCACTTTTTTCACTCTGGGCAGCTCTCCTTATGGGGCACACTCCTTGCACGTGGGGCTCCCTTACGCGCAAGGAGTGCCATGCCATGCAGGGGTGTCCCCCGCGTAAGGGAACCCCAAGCGCAAGGAGCGTGCCCTGCAAGAGGAGCCACGCCACGCGAAAAAAGCACAACCATAAATGCTGGGACAACCAGATTTTACAAGGGTGGCTAATGCTGAGATCCTGTGACTGGCTGAAGCTAGTGACTTCATCAGATTTGGCTGCTTCTCCAAATCAAGGATAGGGCTAGAACCAGAGTTGGGCCCAACCAAACATAGGGGGAAATCGTTGATTTTGCCTTTAAGGATTTGGCCAAACAGATGCAGAGCAATTGCAGCAAGGCAGGGTTTCTTGTGTGGCTGAAAGGAGGGTGAAGACATCTGAATCTCATGCTGCAGATAGATCAAAATAATTCATTATTTGCTGTTACAACTCTTCTGTTTAGCTAGCACAAAATGTGAAAGTACATTAGTTAGAAAAAAGGCTAAAGGTGGAATTCTCTGAGCCCATGTTTAACAGGAATATGAAATTATGAAGAATATCATCCTTCGTCCATAAACATCTATTCAGTCAGTATTAGCAGAAACTTGCACTGAACAACTACTCTGACACAGAAGCAGATGTTAGATTTTGAAGCCCACGAATCTTTCCTTTGTCTCCAACTTGTAGGAATGGCCCTTTGCCTTATGATTTTGAACACCTGAGGGTTAATGAGCTAAGAAGGGAGTTACTATTTACATAGAGGAAGAGATTAGATCACGAATAACCAAGACACAATTTTTGGCTGCTACATATCCTGCTGAGCTGGGATGAGGTCTCAGAATTGTCTCCAACACTGTGCTCCGGGAGCCAATCAATTAGGGTTGACCCTGGAAATGAAATGCATCCGCCCTCCTTTGATTCATCTTTTCCTGCCAAGTCTGCTGTGAATAAAGCCTACTGAGTAGGGGCCGAGCATTCAGGTCCAGGCTGGAAGCAGGGAAATTGCCAGCTCAGGAAGCTGATATCAGAATAAGCAGTTTAGATATTAATTTGTAGTGATTCCTTCCCTCCCCTACTTCTCACTAGAGAGGCAAGTCCCCTATCATTCCCTGCCTGTGGGAATGTTGCTGAGCAAAAAGCCGAAGATGCAACAGTACCTTCTGTCCTTTGTCTTAAAAAAGCTCGAACTCACAGAAAAGATTCTTTGCTTTACATTCCAAAAACAGAGAAGAGAGGAAGGAGACAGGAGCATTCAAGTGACATTCTTGCAGGAAGGTGGATGGAAGGAGAAGAGAGAACCAACCTGTATCAGTTAGGGTCCCAGCAGAAGGAGATGATGCACCCTAAAATGATAACCGAGGCCACAAAGAAGAGTGCAGTCCTCCAGCAATAACAGCAGGGCCCTATAACCAATTGGTCCAAAGGGACAAGGGAGAGGAGGGGACTGGTTGCCAGAGCAGGAAGGAGAGTGCGGTATAGAGTGGCCAACCTTGAAAGGACCTTTGGTGGAAGGACACCAGTCCCAGGAAACCATGCAGAGAAGGAAACAGGGAAATAAATACCTCATTCTTTTCTCTCCCTTCTTCTGGGCCTCCTGTGCCTAAAACAAATCAGAAACCAAGGGCAAAGGAGCTCATTGATACACACCATATCGGTCAGCGAGAGCAGGATGGAAAAGAGTGGGCCATGGATTGAAAAAGCAGATGGAATGTATCTTTCACTATCCAACCTGTTTCCTTTCAACATCCACTCTTGCCTTCACCTAGGTGAAGGAAATTGTTTTCATCACAGAGGACAAATGAAGCCCTGTCAGGTACTGTATCATCAAGGGATGACAGATATTTCATCTGAAACCTGAAACATTACTACTCTCAGTGATCTAATATAACCCTAGTGGGAAATGGGGCGGGGTGGGGGGCGGGGAGGAGTGCACTTAGCTGCTACAGTCTTTAATTTGGCGGTTGTTTTCATGGCCTAATTTGGGAATCATACATTTGTCTTCTTCTACTGCCTGTTTCATTTTCCCCTTATATCTGTCAGCACTTGAGCTGGATGGGCTCTCTACCTGGTGAGGCAACGTGAATCTTCACTTCTCTAGTACCTAAGACTTCTATGGCTTTATCTTTATTTGGCTTCCGTAGTATTCCATGAATGAGGTCTATTGGGTAAGGGAAGCCTAAGAATCACCATAGTGAACCCCCAGGTTGCACACATAAAGTTGTGTAGCAGCAGCTCAATTTCCCCTGGTATTCAGTACACTGGGCAGAAGTGTTGATCTTCTCTAATTGTTGGTTCAGCACCATGAGAGCTCAAATGATCAGGAGAAGATGTGTCAGCTTTTAATTAATTGCAACCATGTCTGCGTTCCCTGGTGGAAGCATTCCTTCCTTGGGCCCCAGGATCTCCAAACTTATCAAGCCCAAGGCTGCAGGAACAGGAAGCAAAAGTTTTTCAGTTTAGTTATTAGATGTAATAATGATAGGGTCACTCTCACTTGGAACCCTTGATCTTCAGATCTGCATATTCTTGCTATGGAGGATACAGTGTAGGTTGATTATTGACTTAATTATGCAAATACCACAAGCTTGAAAGGTGTTGTCTCTAAAATTGCACTGTAACAAAGCTTTCACCAAGGCATCCCACCATTCTATCAAGCAAGTTACTTCTGGATGATCATGCACATGGTATGACCGTGAATTCTGTGGACTTGAGTCCATGACAGCATTTGTTTTCCTGTTAAATGTGTCCTCTGGATGGAGGTGGTATTGTATGGTGAGCTGTGAAATGAGTAAGGCATTATGTTAACCCAGGAATAGTGGCACTAGGTTGTATGGGACAAGGGTTTTATGGACTATCTGGTGAATGGGTCAGAGAAGCATCTCAAAAACTCTAGCACACGCTGCCTCCAAAACCCAACGCATTGTGTCTTGTTCTTATTTGTAAGTGGAATATGTTTTAGTACCTTGTCTCTAACTTTAAGAGGGAAATTCCAACATTTCATAGATCAATAGACTCCTAAAATCTTTATCAGCATGGCAGACCCCTAAATGTTCTTGCTAGTTTTTCTCCCATCTTCTGACATTCACAAATTTACTCAGGCATTTAGAGTGGATGATAGTTCCAGCTCACTAGATCCAGTTAGCATCATATGATCCTATATAATGTACCAGCATTGCATAATGTGAGTGACTGAGATTATCAAGTTTCTCTGAATCAAGTGGGAATGAGAGAATCTACACAGACACAAGACAGTGTAATAAAGCTTTACTCTATGAAACAAAGCTATAAATGTAAATCATTGTCCCTACCATATAAATACAAACTCTTTTTGTTCAGAATGGGGGGTGGGGTGGGGTATATTACCTAGATCATTAACTGCATACAGGTTAGCAGGAACTGTGGATTTGCTCCAGAAAGACACCAGATTTGAAAGTGCTGCTGTGATTGGCCTTGGCACCTGAATAAGTTTTCAATTATTGACTGCCATTTTCTACAATCCATCTGGCTTTTGCATAGTAGTACAGGCAAACCTAAAGATTTGCATTAAGAATGATCACTTCCACATCTCTCAAGCCTTTGATGGTTGCCTTTCCCCCAAGGGTGTATTTTTGCTTTTGGTTTACCATCTTGGCAGAAGTAGCAGATTCAGTAATCTCCATTTGGTCTTCCCTACTATAATAATCTTTACTCCACAGGTCAGAAAACCAATGTGGGTATCTGATTAGTTACTAAGTATATTAGTATTGGGTCTGCAATCATGCTGGGATTGAACCAAGACTCCGTCCCTGCTGTCTCTGAACCCTCCACTGACTGGGGGACCATCTTTGCATTTATGTCTGAAGACAAGTGTAAGTTCAGAACAGATGTCTAATAACCCCTGGAAAGTCTTCTTATTTCCCTTTCTCCAGTGCACAGCAACTCTGGTAAATGGCCTCAGTTTCCCCTGAGAAGAAACTGGGTTAGAGGCCATGAATCCCTATAAGGTGACTCAAGTTAAGTTTCTTCCCATCAGACCTCAACATTTCCACTTATATAAATCAAGCAGTGTCTGTTTCATTTCTCAAGATTCCATAATCAATACTTTATTTCTGCATACCCCTGGGAATCAAAACACTCTGATTCCAAGATAGCATCAATGGTGAGTTCTAGTAAATATTTAAGGAAGATATAGTGCCAATCTTATATAAGTTCTTCCAGAGAACTGAGAAAGAGGATAGACTTGCCAATTCATTTTAAAAAGCTAGAATAACATTGATACTAAAACCAAAAGAATCAGAAGGAGAAAGGAAAATTACAGGCCAATATTACACATGGACATAGTTGTGATATTTCTAAACAAAACAATAGTAATCCATTGCTAGCAACATTTAGGTGGATTAATACTTTATGACTATGTTGAATTTATCCTAAGAATGTAAGGTTAATATTTGAAAATCAATAAATATAATTCATTATAACTGAATAAAAACAAAAACCACATGATAATTGCAATAGATGAATAAAATTACTCTATAAAATTCAAATTTATTCACGATAAAAACAGAATAAAATGTAAAAATAAAATTAGAAAATACTTGATGTAAATGGTTCACTATACTGAGTTTTGTGAGGAATGTATGATCTTTTCAATTTGTGTCAAGTCAATTGGATGTCCATATTAAAAGAGTGAACTTTGATCCCTACCTTTAAGCACACAGAAAAATTCTTTTGAGATGGAGCATAGAAACTAATCATGAAAGCTAAAGCAATGAAAGTTTTAAAAGCAAACAGGAGAATTTTTTTTTTAATGTTAGAACAGGCAAAGACTTTTTAAACAGGGCACAAAATGCATTAATCATACAAGAAAATTTGATTAGCTAAACTTCATTAAAATTTATTAAAAGACTATTAATAGAATGAAAAGGTAATTCCTAGGAGAATATCTGCAATACATTTATCCAAAAGGGGTTTAATATCCAGAAATTTCTACAAATCAATTATGAAAGGACAGACAACTCTAAGACTATGTAAAAGAACTGAGCAGCACTTCACAAAACAGGATGTCCTCATATCAATATTATTAGAGATCAGAAAAACTGGTAATTAAAACTACAATATGATACTACCATGTAGCCACCATAAAACCTAACATTAAAAACTCTGAGATACCTAGTGTTGGCTGAGTATGTATAACAACTGGAACTCTCGTATATTCTTGGAGAGTGTTTACTTGGTACAACCATTTTGCAAAACTGTTTACAGCACCTACTAAAATTATGCCTAACCCTATGACCCAACAATCCTTAAACTGGGTATTTACCAACAGAAATGAATGCTTGTGTTCACCAAAAGATTAATTTCAAGTTATGTGTGTTTGCTTTGTAAGTTCACAAATTTTGCTATGCATTTATTGTTTGTTAATATATAAATGATATAAAAATAATAATAAAAAAATAGAAGGGAAAAAAAAGAATGATTGTGGTAGCTTTATTCATAATTATACAAAACTGGAAAAACCCAACTATCCATCAAAACTATAATGGTTAAATAAATTTTGTTGTATTCGTGCAATGGAATTGCATGTACCAATGAAAAAAAATAACTATCGATACCCATAACATGCATGCCTCTCGCAGATATAATGTTGTGTGAAGTAAGTCAGACACAAAAGATCACATAGTGCATGATTCCATTTATACAAATTTCAAATACAGTCAAAACAAATCTGTGTGATAGAAGTCAGAATAATGGCTATATTTGGGGAGCTATGAGTAGAACAGGGATGTGAGGGTGCCTTCTGTGAATACTAGAAATAGTCTGTCTATGTCTGGTGGTTACATGAGTGTACATTGTATCTAAAAATTCTTCAAGCTCTACATTTAAGATTTATAAACTTTACTGTAAACTTTATTTGTAAACTTTACTAAAATTACAACTCAATTTTAATAATTATTTTAAAATGTCAAGGGAGAAGATTGTTGGGAGTATGGTAGGCGGAGATTTGAGTTGATCCATAGATATTAACATAGGGGCAACTATACCCTAATACTGCAAATTCATCTGCCTATCAGAACTATGTGTGTAACAGAAATAGCGCACTGTCCAAAATACTATAGAAAAGCTATAAACCTCAATGCCCCTCTCTACTGCTCCCTTCCTTAGTCACTTGGCAACTAGATGGGAGAGCCAAAATTTGAATCCAGGCAATCTGGCACCAGGATCTGTGGGGTAAATCACTACAACAAGATGGTTTTTCAGATCATTACATATTGACGTTGTATCAGTGTATTATTTGCAATTTTTTGAATTGCATTTATATTGATTCCTAGTAAATATGATTACATAGCATGATTCACCTTTTGTGTTTTCTTCATGAAATCACGAGTTAATGGAGTTTCTTTACCTATTGGTAGCAAAGAACACGTGAACTGCGATGTTTAGTCTGATATATCCAATCATGGTCTCCATTATAGACAGGTCAAGTGAGCCACCATTGCTCTTTTCAGAGAAGAATATAATCTTGGGCTGACAGGTCAAATGGTAGCCATTGCCTGTGACAATAAAGTTTTCTGAGCAATAAGCTATTCAAACTACACTGCTTCTGAAGTATTTGCCTTCCCTGGAAAGGAAAGCTCTCTTTTGAGCACCACTGCAAGTTTCCCAAAAGTATTTCCCTACATTGTAAAAAAGAAATAACAAAAAATGGAACTTAAAAATGGCCTAGTCAAGTAAATTGTCAATGCCAAATACATTCTCATTCTGATATAGTCAGGGTAATCTTCTCACCAGATTCTCCCTATTTTTGGATGATTTCAGGCAATGGTACCATCTGGCACCTGGAGTGGGAAACTGTTTTTGTCAGTTTATGTTTCCTGTCATCTCCATTATTATTCTCCAAGAAGATATGCCCAAATGAAGAACTTCTCATTTCCTTTGTCTTTGACAATCTAAAACTTTTGCCAATGCAGTTAGTCTCATTTCCAGTAATCTTTTACTTATACTTACCCCATGCCTACTGGTCTCAGGAATATGTTAGTACAATAGAATGTTGAACAACACACCCCATTCCGGCCTTTACCTTGTCCTCTTTCTTCCAAATTATACATAGTTACCTTTTAAAATGGTTCCATCAATCCTAAGTTCAGGAGACCAAGGGTCAGAGAAGTTAATAGGGTTTCTTCAACGCCATACAGAAATAGAACCTGGACTAAAACATGAGTATCATGGGGTCATGCAGGACTCTCTTGGCTGGATGAACTGGAGAATTTGGGGGCAAACACAAACCAAGAAAAATATTTGGTTTTTATTTTTAATTATCTGGACTTTCCAAGTGAATTGGATAATATGTTCAAATATTGGTTAGGATATCCTTGTGTTGTGGGTTTAATTTGATCTGTCCACCGGTATTTCTCCCTCATGATACTTCTCTAATGACTCCTTTCTGTTGGCCTACACATAAACAGGTGGACTTTTTTGATGGACTCACACCACACATTTAAAATTACCCCAAAGCACATCTATGTTCCAATGACATTCTTCTATAGGCCAGAATAATTTCAGCATCTTTATGCTTACAAATGACTGAATAGATGGATGCTTGAGCAGAAATGATATATAGATAAATAATTATTACATAAATGATACACAAGATATACAGCCAAATGAAATAAAGTCTACTATGATTTTTTGTAAATTAATCAAATTAAGAGGGTTAGCTGATTGGTTTTTCTAAGATTCTCTTTTTATCCTCCACTTGATCATGATTTGGTAAATGCAAGGAAAATGCATTTCTGGATTGCTTGAGTTTTGGCTGAGGAGGTACCCTAACTAAAGATGCTCCAGTCCTTGATCAACTTAGATAATTTTTAGTGCAAATAAATTACTACAAATATGTTGAGTAATATTGCTGAAAAAGGAAACACAGAGTCACCTGATACATGACTGTGTTTTACTTTACTGATATCAATTATTTAGTGTTCTCAGTTAAGAGACCCAGAATTGTGCTTTGAGGAAAGGTTAGCAATCAAAATGAAGAAGAGAAATAGTTGGGGATATCAGGGTCAAGAAAGGATTGTTCAAGACTGAAAAGCCTCTGGGAGAGAGCAAACCTGATGACCTTAATACTTTAGTTTGAATTGATTCATTCTACTTGACTTCTTGACAGGAATGTCACCCCTGGTTTATTTCCTAGACCTGTGATAGGTGCACCCTTTGCCCATGGCCAAAGGGGGTTGAGCTGGTTTGACTCCATTCCTGCCCAAAGGCCCTTGAAGGTTGGGGATTTGTTTCATCTGACTCAAGGAGGGGTATGTGGTTTTTAGCTTATACCTATAATGTCATATTGCATCAGCTGCCTTTTCTGAATACTGTGTTGACCTTCACTCCCTGGCCGTCATTGATTGACTTTACTCCATGGACCTGACACCTAAAATGGCCTACCATACACTATCCCCAGTCACTGGTGGGGAATCACTCCTGACTCCTTGGAAGCCTCCTCCCATGTACCTACTTGATGACTTTTATAGAGTTGATGGGCATTACTTGGTCCCACTGCCTGATATTGCAGAGCTGCATGGATCCTTCAAGTTGATTTCCAAAACACTGACCCAGCCCTGCATCAAAGGTGCCCCCCCCCCCCAATTAGCCATAGCTCCAGACCCAATCTGCTGGCCCTGGACACCTTGAGCCACACTTTCCATCCTGCTCCCATTTTTCATGGCTTCCTGCCTCAGAGTCGGATGCTCTGCCATGTTCTGTTTCTTAGCTTGCCCCTGGCCCACACTGCTTTTAATCCCTATTTTAAATAACTTTTTCAATTTAACCTGATCCCTGGGACTATACTCTGGGTGTAGGTCACTGTAGGTGGTATTCCCGTCAGGTTTGCCCTACTATATAGTAGTTTAATCTACTATAGTCAAAACAATAACTAATAAGGGCTCTGCATGAGGGACTTTAAATACATTATCTCATTCATTTATTATTCACAATTTCCTTTGGACTACTACTGATTATTTCCATGTTTTACACAGAAAAACCGCAGGTCAGATAGGTAAAATGCTTTGCCAAAATTATATAGCTAGTAAATGTAAGCTCATGCCTGTCTGATTCTAAAGTCCATGCTACTAATTATTCAGTGCCCTACATCTCTAATTTTGTGATGAGGGCAGAAATTGTACAAGGACCAGTAATACCTTGAAATGCAAGAAAGTTGACTGAGATTTTGTTTAGAAGCCACAGAAGTCAACTTGAATGGGGCCACACCTGCTAAAGTGGCACAATTTAAACATTAAAAAGAATAATGGCTCAATGGATTAAAATAGGTGAAATGAGTATAAAAATCCATAGATTCATAAAAATACTACCTTAATTGGTTACCTCTGGAGGCTGCTAAGGCACCAACCAATTGTTCTGAAAGTTGATAAATAAAAGCAAGGAGTCTAGTATTTATGCTGTCTTCCTGTATGAAATTTACTTCAGGGTAACCAAATAATTGGGGAGAGAATGTCCTCTAAAGGTGAATTTCAGCTAATAAATGCATAAGGAATAATAACACTAGAATGGTACTATTTTGCAACTGGTAATAAAAGAGTATTTCTAGACAACACTATTCATTGGCTGCTAAAGTCACTAGGTGAAGAATGATGGATAGTGAATCATACAACGGATGGACTAGGCTAGTGAAATCTGAACCAGACATTGTGGGCCTCCTGATATTAGACAATAAGAAGTACACATCCCTACCATGATGTATTTTTGCCAAGAAAAAAAAAGCTGAATTTAATCAAGCTATAAAATCTAACCATCAGCATACAGGAATTATAAGGGATAAAGATTATATTAAACCACAAAGACACATAATATGGGAAATGCTTAAAGACAAATGATCTGATTTCTTCAAAATATATTTGATACTAAAAAGAGAGGAGGAGCCCTTAAAGGAAACATCAACAAAGGTAATGTGCGGACCTTATGGGCTCTGATTTGGGGGAAAAAAAAAAAACCATATATAAAAAGATATTTTTGGGACTTTATTAGATGCTATTAAGGAATTATAGTTAATATTTGCATTAAATGACAGTATGGAAGTAATACTATAAAAAGAAGGAAAAAAGTCTTCTATTTCATATGGATGAAATATGGTACCTGGGATTTTCTTGATCATCTTCCATGTCTTGAGTTGGTTTTGAAGAAGCAGCCCTTGAGATGAAGTTCTGTGTGCAAATGATATATTATGGAGGTGTACCTAGGAGAAACTGGTAATGGGGAGGGGGTAAAAATAGGAAAAGGGAAGAAGTCAATAAAGGTGTGAGTTCAGGCCAAGTCTCAAGAAGAGTAACTTCAGCTTCAACCAGCAGGGGAACTCTGCAGTGTAAGTTTTTACATGAAGCAAGGGAGTTGGGGGCTCATACTTCCACACCCATCCATCACTGGTGAAGGATTACTCTGAAACACATGGATTCCCAGGTGCTTTGTTGGAGATTGAATCATGTCCCCCACAAAAGTCATGTTCAGGTACCAATCTCTGGTCCTGTGGGTGTGAACCCACTCATGAAGATGTTATTAGTTAAGGTGTGCCCAAACTGAATGAGGGTTGACCTGAATCCAATATGGTGGAGGTCTTTAAAAGAAAAGGAAATTGGACATAGAAGGAGAAGCTACAGGGATCAGCCAGGAGCTGGAAGTCAATGGAACCAAAAAGAGAAAGAAGATGACACTTCTAGTGCATTGCCATATGACAGAAAAGTCAAGAACCAAGGATTACTGGCAGCCAGCCCCAAAATGCCACAGTGTTTGAGGAGAAAGCATTGCCTTGCTGATGCCTCCACTTTGGACTTCTTTTAGCCTCAAAACCACAAGCCAATAAATTCCTGCTGTCTAAGCCAAACCATTGTATGGAATTTGTTTTAGCAGCTGGGAAACTAATACATACTTCTAGAACAAAGGACCTCCTGAGCCCAAGGAGAGGCCACAGAAGAAGGGTCACAGATGCAGGTCATTGGAGACTGTATTAATCAGGCTTCTCTAGGGAAACAGAACTGACAGGAGATATCTGTAAATAGTATGAGATTTTATAAAATTGTCTCACATGACTGTGGAGATGCACAAGTCCAAGTTCCACAGGAAAGGCTGCAAGCCAGGGACTCCGTTGAGTTCCCCCAGGAGATGCTGACTATCTGAAGTAGAGATAGGAATTCTCTCTCTGAATGCTGAAAATTGTGTCTCCTTTTAAAGCCTTCAACTGATTGAATGAGATGTCACTCATTATTGATGGCAATCTCTTCAGTTGCTTGTAAATGTAACCAGCCATCTATGCAATCAACTCACTGATGATTAAAGTCCAGGAAATTCCCTTGTATTACAAATAGCCCAGTGCTTGCTTGACCAAACAACTGGGCATAATTACCTGGCTGAGTTGATATATTAACCTAACCATCACAGAGACAAAGCACAGTGAAGCCTGGAGAGGGGCACAAACACCAGCAGTGTCCCTAAAGGGTGCTCCAGTAGAAAGAGGGGTGTGTGTGTTGGTGGAGGTAGAAGAAAACAAGATGCACACAGTATTGAGATATGTTGAAGCAAGGTGATGGGTCCAGCATGCTCATTAGAGTTTTCTACTTCTGTACCTGTTTGAAAATTTCCATAAAAACTTGTATAAGGTAAGCCATTATAACTCATCTGTTGGATGCAAGCAATTCAAATCTAAAAAGTATTTGATCTGAAAGTTTGTCAATTGTTGAGAATATGGAAACGATTTACCTATGGAAACAATGTTATATGGTGGTTAGGTTCTTAGGATAAACACAAAAGAGACTTTATTGCACATATGGAGGAAATACCATATGCTCACAGTGAAGCAAGGGAGTGAAACACCATTGCCTCAACACAAGTGAGTAAATTGCACCATACTTCTGAGAAAAGAACTGCTCTGTTGTCAATGCTGTAGGGAAAGCAGCTGTTCTTAGAGCTCCTGTGACTTCAGTTTATTCTCAGCCACAGGGCCACTTTACAACAGTAACTGTTGGTTTGGAGATTGCCGGAGGTGTGTATTTGGGAAAAGGTGTTTACTGTTTAATGATCAAGGGGTCGCTAGTGCTGCTGCCGCTCTTCTCCCAGGGGCATCCCTCTAAAAACTCAAAGCTCAAGGTTTCCTAACACAAGTTTTTCTTTTCTCATTTTTCAATCAGGGTAAAAGTTTAGGTTAGGAGATAAAATAGAAAGGGAGAGTCTTGCGGAGTGAGCCTGTCTCATCCAGCCAGGCTTGGACTGTTGTACTGGAGTGGGAAGGTTTGGTGAACTTATTTTTCACATGATCTAGTCTCTCTTTGAATTCATCTTTGAGTGAAGTTATCTTTGATCTGCCATGCAAATTTCTTCCCAGACCTCCTGACAATGACCAACTGCCTCTACCACACACTTCTCTGCTTCCAGTTCTATTGACTTCCTTCTCATGTAGGTTTTTCTCATCATATAATCATGATGAAGTCAAGGCTCCATTGGTAAGGTGGCTGGGAGTAGTGCATGCCCAGCTCACTCTACCAAACAATCTGGTTTTACTTGATCAGTTCCAAATGTCCTCTTATATAATTCACTTTTGGGTATTCAAGATTTCAAAACATTTTGAAAATTTCCTATCTCTTTCCCCCAGTTCCACAAGCTTTCTCCAGTGAATATACTTGGAACTCATTTTATTCTTACTAGCTAACTTTCATACTTTTTCTCTATTCCAATAAATATTTCTCATCTGAGCAGTAATACATACTCAATTGTGCCCATTACTTAAGTTCTCAGAATAATGTTCACATAAATGTAAGCCCTCTTATAGTAATGATGCACAAAAGATGCTGTACTCCCCAAAGGTATAATGATGGACATAGCCAGGATATACCCCAAGTCTATCTGACTCCATTATCCACATTCCTTTCCAGTCTACAAAAACAAGAGCAGGCAAGATGTGGCATGGTCCCTGATTCCTTCATCTAGGCAATTTCCAGCTTAGTCTTGGAAAGGCTGCCACTCTTTTACCACAAACCAGGGTAATTTTCTTCTCATCAAAAGAAGTGGTAAATATAATGAGTAATTAAAGTAACTTCCTTACTTGTGTGAGGCACACTCATAAATTCTTCACAACAGCTCTGAGGTATGTACTAGTACTGTTCCTATTTTACAGATAATGACTGAAGACCAAGAATTTAAATTATTTGCTCAAAGTCTCATGGTGAGGTGACAGAGTTATAAGCAGGCTGACTTTAGGACCTGAACCAGTAGGCAATACAGCTTCACCAGGAATGACCGCTTCATGCAATAGGAAGTCAGCATTCTCCCTGGGGTGGGCCCCTCAGAAAGTCCAGACTATTACTAGTCCATGTTTTCATGGTGGATTATATTTTCCAAAGATGGTTGCAACAGTATTTCCCATCCCAATTGCTGTACTTAATACATGACCTTGGCACTCCTCCTACTGGTTGGTAGGGTTGGTATCCTCCTCTTTTTATCCAGGCAGATTCAATAAATAGCGCCCAGTACAAGTACCACTATGGGATTTCCAAGGCTGAGTCACAAAAATGCCAACCCTGCCTATTCTCTTAGAATGTTTGTTCCTGAAGCTCCACCACTGGGTTATAAGGAAACCTCCACAGGCCATGGAGAGGCCCATGTGGAGAGAAACCAAGGCTGCAGGCCCATGGTCCTGGCTAAGATCTCAGTCAATAGCCAAGCACCAACTTTTCAGTCAAGTGAGTGCACCATTTTGAAAGTTAATCTTCTAGTCTCCAGTTGAGGCATCTCAGCAGACACTCCATGAGACAGAGGAGAGTTATTCCTGCCTAGCCCTGTCCCATTTGCAAGTTCATGAGCACGATGAATGATTACTGTTGTTTCAAGTCCTTAAGATTGGGCATGGTTTGTTATGTACAGTAACTGTAATAGCTTCAAACACAAGGGCATCTCAATCAGTATACTTGGGGCTTGGTAGTCATAGTGGTGATGTTAGTAGAGAAGGGACAGAGTAATTCACATTTATGTGCCACATACCTTCTCTGGTCTGATTTCCTAAAATAATGCTGGGAAGAATGTACTGTTATTCCAAATTTATAGAGGAGGAAACTGAAGGTCAGGGAGGTTAGTGCTATATCATTTGAAATGACACCAGCAGGCATGTGGTGGAGTTGGAATTTGACTTGATGTGAGCATATAGCTCTTCACTACTATTTTGTTTCTACTTTGAATTCTGGTTGGTAAACGAAAAATGGGAAGTTGATGAAGAGCTTGAGCTTCCCTCAAATCCAGGATAGCAGAGTGCTCCACTGTGAAAATCATATAAAAGGTAATGATTTTCAATTGGAAGGAATGATAATAATAGTAATGAGGATGATGATGAAGAGATAGCTACCACTTCCTGAGTATGTGTTATACACCAGATACTATGTCCTGTGCCTGGTACCACACACACACATGATCTCATTGACCATCCTATGATGGAGGTATATTTTAACCCCAAATTCTAGACAAGAACATTGAGATTCTCAAAGGCCGAGTAACTTTCTGAAGGCCAACAGCAAGTAAATTTGTCTGACTCTAAAGCCCTGGCTCATAACTACCGCATCTTACCATGTGCTGAGGGCAATGCACATACAGTCCCAATGAAATGCATTCCCTTGGCTGGCTGGACAAGATGGGGAGCATGGGCAGGATGGACAGAAGCATCCACCGATAGCTAGACAGCGAGTGCAACACTGACAAGGGCCATGCATGACTGGCCACGGGTCTATCTCAGGAGACCTGGAGCTGCTATGGGGTGTTTAAGGGCATAGCTGTGATTTGAAGTTTCCATCTGCTTGGCCCCATTCTGCCTGGCCTTTGTTGGCTGCTCAGACTCAGAGCACTTCTTAGACCCGTGATACTCTGGCAATACTGGTGATTCAGACTTCCATGTGCTATGTTTAAGTTTATTCTCTGCCACTCAAGGAGTAGAAGATGTTAAAGGACTATGGTTAATTCTACATATATAAACACTTCTGCTGCTGCTGCTGCTGCTGGCTCTTATTAAAATGTATAAGCTGTCAGCTGGTGGGCATCTCCAATCTGTTCCAGGGAATTTATAAAAGGGGGTCAGCCAATCTTGAAAACATGGACCAGTAACTGGACATCCTACCAAATTGTTAGCCTGATCGTAACTGTCTCAGGGACAAATAATTTAGAAGAAAATTGAGGGCAAGGAGGAAGTTTTTGTAAAGGATATTTCTACTAACATGATGGTACATATGTAGAGGAAAACATGTTTTAAAAATAGAGTCACCTGTTTCCACTGTTTATTCCAATCCTAAAGTAAAAGGTGTCTACGTGGATGTTTATAACGGAGGGGCAGGGCACAGAACTCTGGTTGCCATAGGAATGAGAATTCTTTTCCAAGCACAGAAGTACAAATTCAAGGGAAAAATTGGAATCGGGAGAAGGTGAAGCTCCCAAAGGAACAATGCAGTATCGTCCTGCAGACAGAAATAATAAATGCCATAAACTATGTATAGTGCAGGGAAACGGACTTTGGCCCAGTGGTTAGGGCGTCCGTCTACCACATGGGAGGTCCGCAGTTCAAGCCCCGGGCCTCCTTGACCCGTGTGGAGCTGGCCCATGCGCAGTGCTGATGCGCGCAAGGAGTGCCCTGCCACGCAGGGGTGTCCCCCGCGTAGGGGAGCCCCACGCGCAAGGAGTGCACCCATAAGGAGAGCCGCCCAGCGCGAAGGAGGGAGCAGCCTGCTGAGGAATGGCGCCGCCCGCACTTCCCGTGCTGCTGACGACAACAGAAGCGGACAAAGAAACAAGACACAGCAAAAAGACACAGAAAACAGACAACCGGGGGAGGGGAGGGGAATTAAATAAATAAAAATAAATCTTAAAAAAAAACAAAACTAAAACAAAAAACAAAAAAAAACTATGTATAGTGCAGAATTGTAAATTCCTCTGTGCATTTAAAAATTAGTATTAAAATTAATTTTCATCCATTTCACCCATGTGGCAGCAATGTTTGGGATCTGACAGATATTTGAAAGCTTTATCGAAGGAATGAGGGCTTTGAGAGACCTTGAGTGAATGCCTATGGAGTCCTTATTTCTTTGAAATAGCCGCTAACAAGATGTTAAGATTATGGGTCAGAAATGCACCACATGTGGGCGCACAATTGCATTTTCTCTTCAGTCCTGAAAATGGCATTTTAGGCTATACTGCTTCTCCTGAGGAAGGGAGAAACATCCAGTCAAATTGGCCATTCTTAATGAAACACCCCTTCCCCTCTTTTACTCATTTTAATTTAAGCAGGATTCTAAATAAGTATGCCTTCTAACAAAAAGACCTAGACTTTATCAACATTGCAGTAAATGTTAATTTAGTGTATTAAATTAATGCATTAATTTACTGCATTAAATGCCACCAATATTAATATGATATGTGTTTACAAAAATCTGTTTGCAGTTTTGGATCTTCATAAGAACAGAGAAGAATTGGGGCTAGTTGTTCCACCAGGTCCTTTCAAGTATGGGTACTCTATGAATCAAGTAGCTAGACAAAAAATGAAATACAACAAAAGCCCTTGGTCCTCTTGACTCTTAATCTTGACTGTCAGGAACTTAGCTGTTTAGCTTTGTAAGTCAGTTGAAAACAGTATAGGGGCTTAATTAAGATCATGGACTCTGAATCTCGAAGAAACTGCCATCACCTCAAGATTTAGGCCACATACTACAATAATACAGTGCACTCTCATGAGGCAGAAACCAGGAAGGATTTTCTGAATTGGTATGACTGGTGTGTGCAGTAAGAACAAACCAACTACTACATGAGAATTGGAAATGAGGAGAAAGGAACCATGATTTTTAATTGTGTGAAAAACTACAGTGAAAAGATGAGCTAAGGCAGTGGTTTGTTAAGAGACAAAGTCTATATTGAATATTCTGGAATTTGGGGAGCTGACTATTAAGCCATTGGTAACTCGAAATTGACCTGATGGGAATTGGCAAACACTACAAATCTTAGCTTCCCCTGCCCATGAGCCAGTTTACCAGCATAATACTCACTTCTTGCAGATAATTATCTTCCATGATTTTTGCATACGTTTATTTTGCATCAAACCTTTTCTGCAATAGTATAAATTAATTTTATCACCAAGAAAAAAATGAAAGGGCAAGGAGTTAACAAAGGGCAATATGAAACTAAAGTAAAAACCAGTGGCTTCAGAAACCCTGTAAATAATCCACACAAGGCTGTTCCTTACCCCTCGTCCTGCCTGCTCTCTCTGAGTTAGCTGTGGGTTCAAAGGGAGAGCTCAAGCCCCAATTGTTTCCTCAGGGTTCAGCCCCCTGCTTGGCTCTGCCTTGCTCACGGGAGGCGCAGTCCACAGCCTAAATAAAAGAGAACAGCTGTGCGTGCTGGGCTGTGGGTCAGGTGGCATATTTTCCCAAATTGTTCTTACTGGAAATGGATGCACCTTTTGGTCATGTCTTCTGACACCTTGTGTGGATGGGAATTTCTTTTTTTGGTTTGCTCTCATTTGTGATTTGAACACCACGGAAGAACACCTGAACTTCACAGAAGAAAACCTGCTTTAGGGATCTCTGATAGATCATCGATGCCCTCCAGCTGCACGGGGAAGATGCACGGGGAAGAAGTCGCATCCTTCTGCCTGAGCACAGCACCCAAAGGTCACCCGCAGTCCATCCGTATGTGGTTTGGCTTGGCAGGAGCTCACTGCACACGTGCCCAAGCACGTGAAGAAAGCCACGCCCAACAAAGCGCTAAGCCTTGACATGGATATTCTTAGGGGCATGTGGCACAGTGATAGCTTTGGTGGGGAGCGAGCGGTGGCTGTAACAGGACCCCGATTGCAGTTGTGGAGTAATATAAGGAGGAGGTCAGATGAAAGAGGTAGCTTTCAAGCCAAACTCCAGAAGGGCACACAAGACTTTTTTTTAGTCTCCTGCCCGTCTGGTGTGCTGAGTCATGGCCCCAAGGTCTGTTGTTGAAAAGGGAGCTTATATCGAATTATCCTGCACCCAGGGAGGCAAAGCAGTCCCATTTGTACTGGCAACCTGTCTCCTGCTTGAGTCATTGAAATTAAAGATTGAAAAGACCTATTATTTCCTCAGCCCATCCTCTAGGGCCTGAGATAAACTAGATTCTTACATTCAATGCCTCTGTTTTCTTCTTCCTTCTGATTCTAATTAAAAGAGTTGAGAGAATATCTCTGGTCTAATTTGGAGTCTGCAGAGCGAAAGAACGATCGTTGTGTCAAATCAAATCAACCAATATTGACCACACCCTGCTAGGCACTTTAATGCACTCATCTATTTATTGAAATTCTTCTTGGCCATCCTTTTCTTAGAAATTCTATTTCCTTGGCTAACTCACTTTGTTCAGGAAAGTGTAACTCATTGATTTGGATAAGCTATATATATATATACACACACACACATATAATGAAAGTTAGATACTATTTATTCATCATCTACTCTATTATGCTAAGTGCTTTGTATTAATTATCATTTAATTCCCACTAGCCTGAAGAGCAGTTATTATTCTTCCATTTTATAAATGAGCAAACAGAGGTTCTGCAAAGCTAAGTAGCTTGGTAACTTGCTCCAGGGTACTTGGCTGGTTATTCATGGTCAGAATTCAGACCCAAGATTGTCTGACACCCTCACCATGACTTTAACCCTCTGCCACGATATCTCTCCATAATAACGCCATTATCAAGATTTTTTGACCCACTTACCAATATTAATTTCAAAACTACATTTGTGAGTGCTATAATCATTCTTAGAAGGAGGAATGGAGCATTTGTGAACCATTACATCCAGCTCTCGCTAAACATCCAAAAGAGAACTGCCCGTCAGGGTGTCACAGTAGCCTTCTCAGATGTAATTAAAGCTTGGAGGAATTAGATGCCAGCCTTCAATGTCCATGGTGCTTAACTGAACAATAAAAGACAGAGCTCTCAATTCTCACCATTATTCCCAGAAACAAATACAACAAACTGTACTTTCATATGCAATTACTGGTATTATAGCATAATGCTGTAAAGCAGGTCTCCGCTGAGGGAACAGAGAAATAAAACAAACACACACTATGTTTATATCTCTAGAAAACAAAAATGTATTCCAAACATTAGCTTTGTTCTTCCCATCACGTTACGAGCAAGTTCTTCATGTAAAACATCTTTTCTAACCTGTAGGTCCATAAATGTTATCTTTATGGAATTCATCAGAGAATTGTTTGTTGAGACATTGATCCAATTGAGCAGTCTCCTGAACAATCCCCTGACATGGATAGGTTCTACCTTTTTTTTGGTTGTTTTTTAATTTCACCCTCAGAAGGGTAGAGAAAATGCTACTTAGTGTGCTCTTTCTTCCTCTGTGTCGAAGGTTAATCACATAATAAGTCTGAAGTCTCCATTTCCCTTTTTCCTTTCAACTCTATGAATTATTACTTTGGCCTTAGAGGTTTAAATTAACATATATCAATTGGAGTTATAACCCAAATTCCATTTGAATTTTCCGATTACATGGGCTTTCTGCCGAAATCAATGACAAACATGACCTCCAAATGAGATCTTAAGTACTCCCTAGGAAAGTTTGGTCAAGAGAGACCTTTAAAAATAAAACATCTCCAAATTAAAATTCTGCAACTTCTAAATGAAACATGTATTAGGGAAATATACCTACTGGGTATTTCCTTATGTTCCAAGTATTCTTCCAGTTCTTGCATCTATGCCATTTCATTTACATGTGCTTTATATTATTATAGTTCACTTTACAGAACAGAAAACTGTGGATTGAAAGGTTACAGTACATGAGAGGTGGAGCTAGAATCTGAAAGGATTGTCTTGCCTTAAAAACAACGGCCTTTCTACTGCTCCATGCTGTAAAGCAGGGGTCAGCAAACTATGTCCTGTGGCCTGCTGCCTGTTTTTGTGAATGAAGTTTCATTGACACACCGCCATGCCCATTCATTTACGCCATGCCCATTCATTTACACCTTGCCTATGGCTGCTTTTGCATTACAAAGACAGAGTTGAATAGTTGCGACAGAGGCTGTATGACCTATAAAAACTGAAATATTTAATATTTGGCCCTTTACAGAAAAAGTTTGCCAATCTCTGCTGGAAAGCAATGTAATATATTACAAAAGGCACAGTGATAAATAAACATGGTTCCTATTTCTGGTAATTCAAATTCTAGCAGAGAAAACCAACACATGCCTAAAAATTGACTTTATCACTGATATATTCCACTTCTCCAGTTTAGGGTTCAAAATAAGTGAATGTCTTTTTTTTTTTTTAAAGATTTATTTATTTTATTTATTTCTCTCCCCTTCCCCTCCACTGCCCCAGTTGTCTGTTCTCTGCGTCTATTTGCTGTGTGCTCTTTGTCCGCTTCTGTTGTTGTCAGCAGCACGGGAATCTGTGTCTCTTTTTGTTATGTCATCTTGTGTCAGCTCTCCGTGTGTGTGGTGCCACTCCTGGGCAGGCTGCACTTTCTTTCGCGCTGGGCGGCTCTCCTTATGGGGTGCACTCCTTGTACGTGGGGCTCCCCCACGTGGGGACACCCCTGCATGGCACGGCACTCCTTGTGCGCGTCAGCACTGCACATGGGCCAGCTCCACACGGGTCAAGGAGGCCCTGGGTTTGAACCCCGGACCTCACATGTGGTAGACGGATGCCCTAACCACTGGGCCAAGTTCGCTTTTCCAACGTCTTTTTTATTATTCTAATTAAATGGCTCCAGCCCCATCTCCCTTTGGCAAGAATATCAAGGATTCCCTCTCCTTCTGTGAAAATGCCAAGACTCCCAGGAGCTCCTCAGTCCAGGCATCAATCCTAGACACAACTGCTTTGTAGAAAGAAAACTAGAGCAGCAAATCAGTCCCTCCTTTCTCCACTGTCATTGTGACAATCGCAACTTTGTGATGTCACTGCCGAAGCACAGTTGTCTGGTCTAGCTGAAACTTGGTGACTTCTTATCTAGAAATTGCTACTCATTTACCTAGAGATCATTTTGAGTTCAGGGACTTCCCTTGGATTGGGAGTAATTTTCCCAGAACAAAACCTCTAGTGCATAAAGTGAGGCTATCAAACTCTACCACTATTTTTGTCTTTTTAACACGTCAGAACAAATACTTTCAAATGGATGGTCTTGTCTTCAAAATAGTTCTTATAAGATACTAGATATTTGTTCCAGTGATGTTTTCAATGTTCAGAGCAGGGCTAGAGACTAGGCCTCCTCTTGGGAGCTGCCTTTAGAGTGTAGGTGTCATCCTTGATTTTCTGTACCTGCAAATCATCTGCTATGAAGGTGTCATATAGGAAATAGCCAAACATTAAATAGACTTTATGGGGGATGGAGTGAAACCCCCTCTGAAAATCAGGACAGGGCTGGGCCAGGATAGACAATTGTGCACAGAAGGCAGCCTCTGGGCACTGCACGCGCTGACTAGGGGTGGAAGGGTTAAAATTATGTGAAAACTCAAGGTCAGAAGAAAGGAAAGCTGGGGCAACTGATATAAGGACTGTGTGAGTCTGAGTCCTCTGAGAAGCCTACATCAAGGTGAGGTTAAATGTGTAAGACTTTATCGGGAAATGCTTACATCAGAAAAAAATGGGGAGGCTGCCAGGAGTGGGGAGGCCCACCAGACAGTTTGAGTGAAGGAGAAGGACAGAAAGCTGGGTGGAGCTTCCTAGACTACCATGCAGTCTAAGGGAAGTTTGGCAAGGTCACTCGGAGTCCTCACACCAAAGCTGACCATCAGAGGAGTTCCATCTCTCCCAGGAATGACCTGCCTTAGTATCTGCCTTGCTCTGTGGTCCATTGGGTGCAACCAGGGCCAGAAGCTTGGCTTTCATGTAGAGTACAGCAGCTGATGCCCTTGATCAACTATGCTGCTTGGTTAATCACCCTTATTGGAAGTCTGGGAGGAGCATTTTCATGGCAGCCACAATAATAAAGTTAAATCCAAGAAAGAAGGACTATAGCCAAAATGTATTGATGCCTAAAGAGGACTGGGTCATGAAGCCAAGGTGACCACTGGCTCACTGATAGGGCAGCAGAAGGGAGGTCCCAGGCATGGGGTTCTAGTGTTGACACTGGGCACAGAGGTTCCTGTGGGTGAAGTGGACCAACTGCAGCTTCCTATAGTCTGAGGTGCTTCTCAAGAGAGCTCTAGAAGCTTCTGATGTGTGCTAGAGTCCTACCAAATTGTTCTTGATTATTAAAAAAGGGGGATGAGCCCCTCAAATGTTAATGATAATGTTCCAGTTCCAAAAATAGTTTGATCAGCAGTAGCAGTGTTGGGAAATTTTTTTTTCCAAAGGGACTACTTTGAAGGGAATGATGCTCATTTGGACACATAAGTTCTAGTGGCTTTTTTCCAATCTATTACTCATTATTACTTAATTAGCATCTTATTACTTAAAAAAATTTTTTTTAAATGTTACATTAAAAAAATGTGAGGTCCCCATATAGCCCCCAACCCCCTCACCCCACTCCTCCCAAATCAACAACCTCTTTCATCATCGTGGCACATTCATTGCATTTGGTGAATACATTTTGGAGCACCGCTGAACCACATGGATAGTGGTTTATATTGTAGTTTACAATCTCATCCAGTCCACCCAGTGGGTCATGGCAGGACCTACAGGGTCCAGCAACTGTCCCTGCAGTACCACCCAGGACAACTCCAAGTCCTGAAAATGCCCCCACATCATATCTCTTCTTTCCTCTCCCTACCCTCAGCAGCTACCTTGGCCACTTTCTCCACATTAATGCTACATTTTCTTCCATTACTAATCACAATAGTTCCAGAATAGAATATCAATAAGTCCACTCTAATCCATACTTTATTCCTCCATTTTGTGGACCCTGGGATGGTTATGTCCACTCCACCTCTGTATCGAGAGGGGGCTTAGATTCCACATGGATGATGGATGCAATTCTTCTGCTTGCAGTTGTAGGCACTCTTGGCTTCCTGGTGTGGTGGTTGACCTTCTTCAACTGCCTGTTAGCTGCCTGGAGTAAGTTCATTAAACCAGAGGATAGGAGTTGCAGGTTTGTTGAGGCTCAGGGCCTGGCTATCACATGGACAGTCCAGAAATTCGGGTCCCCTGAGCATACACCAAACCCCAGCGCCAACCACAAGTCTGGTGAAAGTAACAGGAGAGAATTAGCATCTTATTACTTCTTAGGAGTGGTTCACAACTGCTTTTATCTCTCGACCCACTTAATGAGCCCTATATACTCCCCACTTAATGAGCCCTATATACTCCCATTAATGACATCTCTTACTACTTCTGATTCTTCTTCAGAGGTGGCTAGAGAAGCAGGAAAGAGCCATGCCCTCCCTCCCCCATCACCACCACCAAGGAGAGGCCTGATGTCAATTGCCACAACGACTGGGAAGGCAAACAAACTTCATTTCTCCTCAGGGAAGACTGGTGCTGAGAGACAGGTTTCCTCAGTGGCTTTTCCTTGTTCCCTTCATGACTGCCTAACTGGATCAAACGTTCCCCTGTTTAGCTCACGCTCCCCCAGATATTGCACAAAGGTATAGCATGGTTCCATAAGGATACAGGGAAAAGGTCAAGAATGCGTTGTTTTTTGTTTTTTGTTTTTAAGAATGCATATTTCACTTTCTGGTATATAAAACCTAGAATTTAAGGTTTTGAGGTTTTTGGCACAAGGCACCATGGAGTGTGGCCCATTGGGAATATGGAGGAGAAGGTAGTCTGTCTGGAGGAAGAACACAGTGCCCCGGCTCTCCTGATAGTGTCCTCCATTTTCTTCTAGATGGTGTAGGGCTGTGCTGGGACAAGGGCCAAACTACAGGCATGGGATTGGGGAATCCTTTCAGTAAAATAATTACAAAACACCTCTCTGGGTCAGAGATTTGTTCTTGCACACGATTTGACTCCCATGGAGTGAGGAGTGCCATGAGGCCAGTAAGATCCCCTGAGATCCTGCAAGACAAAGTCTCTGTCTTAAGTGACCCTAACACCAGAGCTTCTGGGATGTGTATGTGTAGGGGGCAGGCATGTGGTGTCAAAAAGTTTTCTCCTCTTTGTTTCACTTCTCCCCTCTCAATTTTGATTACTTTCTCACATTACATTGTAAATTGTTCAAAGGTCAGATTTAGACTCTTATTTCTTGCTTTGCCTGTAGTCGAACCTCAAATAAAATTGCTTTTAAGCATGTTCCTGGGTTAATGTTGTTACTGTTTACAATGGGTTCCCATCCACAGGGGTGCAGATTAAGATTCAGAACATGTCGAAATTGTGGTTTGTAATGAATCTACTACAACCAAATCCTGTGTTTTCTCACCAAATATTCCTTACTTTTCAAAAATGATTGCTTGAGAAAACCTAGCATTACATCCCCTTTTTGGGAATAAGAAAATCAGGGCCTCAGGGATGAAGTATTGACTGTGTATCACAAATTTCTTTGGTGGTGTGTTACTAATATAATTTTCTTTATGATCTTATTTTCCCACCAGTGGGTTCTCCTTACAAGAGCGATGTTGCTTTATTCTCTCCACACCCACTGTACCTCTCGTAGTCGTCCTAACCACCCAGTAGACATACTCAAAAGCCCAAGTCTGACAAGGTTTTGAAGGACTGCTTTGTGTGAACTCTGTTATTTAGTTCTTGCATCATACAATTCCTCCAAGTTTCAGAATTAGAGTTTTTTAAACATTCCCCTAAACACAGTATGGTAAACAGTCCTGTTTTTCTGCCCAGCTTCCTAATCTATCCATCTGCAGATATTTTGAGCTTCCATCAATAGAAAGTTCCCCACTACAGTTACTCTGGATTGTGAAAGGACAGAGGATGAGTAGGTGGCCTCCAACCCTCACATTTTTAAGTAGGAAGTTTTAGGCTCCAGGCCTCCAGCATTCAATGACTTAATATGTTAATTTGCAGGAGGGCTTTTCTTGCTCCATTATTTTAGGGCTCTACAGTCACCCGAGTAGACTTAGCTTTGCAATCACCATAAATGATGCCCTTGGGGTTCACTTCCTGCCCAAAAGAATAAGCACGCATCACACACACGTGCACACACATGCACACACACATTCACAAGGTCCACTTTTGGGTGTCCAAGGCATATTGTTGACGTCAATGTTTATCAGGTGCAGCAACTCCCCTTGAGCCTCCTGAATCAAAAATAAAGACATTTGCAGTGATGATGGTGGTGGCAGTATCAATATCAATAATTACAATGAAATTACAAAATTAATACAGTTATGCTCAGAGGTAGGTTCTGGTGTCACATGGGTTCTTCTCGAAACTCAAGGTCTCTGATTTCCCAAGAATGTTCTATTTTGCCATACATTTAGGAAAACAGGCAGAAGTCATGTTGTCTTTGGATCCCTGTAGTGGAGACCATGATTTCAGAATGGCTAACAGTGAGCGGGTGAGGAAGTAGCCAATACCTTGACCCAGCACTCTGCCCGGGGAACACTCAATACCAATTACTGACAAATGACACTTGGAGTCTAAAGACATTGCAGGTGTTAATTGATAGAATGTTCAGTTATTAATATGCTGTCTTGGAAAATAATTGTTTTTCTTTTTCTAATGATTCTCCTTTACATGAACTAAGAGGGGAATTAACTAGCCTTTGAATAGAGGATGCAATCTGCCTGCTGAGAGCCATTGACGGTCTGGTAATAGAAATTGAGTTTGCTTCTGAATCCTGTCCCTCTGCTGAGATTGTACTATCTGTTTCTGAAACCTGTGATGAGCTGAAATAAAGGCAGAAGGTTATCTATACAACCTTCCATTTAAATATGCATTAACGGAACAATTGCCATGCCAGCAGCCATTTTTACAGATTTTGGACATTTGGTCAAATCTGATGTATGTGTGTCCACAGAGTCATCAGGCATTAGGGTGAATATCTTAGATATAAAATTCCTATTCACCACATAAACCTAAAACACCACTGACAAGCTGATCTATAGTCAATGAGCACCTCTTTCAAAATGAGTATTCTTGAATATAATCAGGGAGACCCTTTGAGGCAGATATTTGAATTTGGGGCTGAAAGATTTTCCTAATACTGAGTCCTTTTCAGCCTTCTGTACTCTGAAGCGCTTGACAAAGAGTTCCTCCTTCTCTGAAGGCACCCAAAAGCTTCACCAAGCATTGTCTCCAATCTCAATGAAGCCAGTTCCTTGAATTATAAATAACGTCATGATTTCAAATCCTCTCACTGAAAGGATCATAATTTTCCTGGATATGCTCCTGACTTTTAGTGTTCAAATAAGGGGCCAGAAGGCAAGTCAGGCTGAACAGAATACAAAAAGAAACCCCAGCAGTAGCTCTCTGGACAGCTAGCTGAACCCTACTCTTGGCCCTCAAAGAGCTTGCGGTCAACAGAGATCCCTTCTCGCCTAGTCCATTCTTCCAGAGACCTTTAATGAGAGCCTGATCTTAGTTCCTTGAATATCTTTCCCTTTGATAGAAACCATTGTTGCAGTATTGCTGTTATCAATGTGCTCACACTTTTTGGGCCTGGGCAAATAGATTGTAAGAAATAAACTTCCAGGGTAGAAGCAGAATAGAGGAATTTGCTGTGTAGATCATGGACAGATCTTTGAGGAAAATGTGAGCTGAGAATCTTGTTGAATGAAATTTCATTCTCTTTTCAATAATATTGTCAACATAATAATTAAGACTACCATTTCTTGAACTGTCCCTATGAGTCAGTCACTGTACTAAGTGATATATATATATATATGTATACACATGCACACACACACATATATATATATACACATGCACAATTTTATTTGACGCTCACTAAAACCATGTGTGCATTTGGTAGAGTTATCCCTATTGTAAATGGTAGGAAACGGAGGCTCAGAGTAAGTGATTTCTGCAATGTCATTCTACTAGTAAAGGGTAGCTCTAAAATCCAATTCCAGTGTTTGATTCAAGAACTTTTGGAATTTTCAGTGTTACACTATACAACCTAGATATGAACGGTAATGAACTGATTCCAAATAAGTTACTAGTTGGATTTAAGCATAGGAATATACCTAGATAGAGAACATTACATAGTCTTTGTTTAGAGGCACTAAGGGAGCAGGGTGGTTTTGGTAGAAAGAACAGATTAACCTGGGTTTACCACTTACTAGATTTGGGATCTTGGTCAAGTGATATGCTAGATTATTTGTCTTTGCCCTTCTGAGTCACTCTCTGCTCTTCTGCCCCTGCTTTGTGCCCCAGGAGGCTGAGCTGTAACAGATGGCATCAAAGGGCTCCCTGGCCCTCTGGCTTCCAGTTGGCTGGGCCAGTGGACAGGTGGGGGAGGGGAGAGTGAGGTCAGAATGCTCCCCTCCTGGGCTCTCTCCCTGCACAGTCACTGCTGGTGACTCCCAAAGTCCACACCTGCTGCCCAACCACCCTCTCAATACAGTTTCTCCCACTGGTTGTGTAACACACTCTCCTTGTCACTTGAGATGTAGAGGGGGAAAGAGCTCTCTCCTCTCTTACCTCAGGATATTGTACCATGTTTTGTTGAGTTCCCCAAATCTTGCCAGCTCCTTTGTAGTTAATTCCTTTGTTAAACGTCCCTTAATTTCTTGGTTTGAATGTCTCTTCTTTTTCTTGCCTAAAGCCTGATTGGTAAAAATCACATATCTTCCACAAGGCTCAATTTTTTTGGTTATTAAATTGACATCATCACACCTCCATCAGATATATTCTGAGTTTAAATGAGAAAACAATGGCCCTGGCGCGCTGAAAGTACTCAATGAATGACACTCAGTGTAAGGAGCATGGGGTTCCCCACTAGAATGTGGATTGCAAATGCCAGCTCACAGACAGAAGGGAACTTGGGCAAGTGTTTTGTAGGCTAACACTTTTTTAAAAATCATGAAATCTCGATTCTAACTCCTCTTACAAAATTGGAATCTCAGAAGTGTTGGGCCCATGTATCCCCATGACAGCCATTAGCTGGAGCTGAATTGAGGTGGCTTCTTTTAGACAGGACAAGGGCTCTCCAGTTTGCCACAGTCTCCATCACTCCCTATTACCACCTCTGGCTTTACACATTGATATTACCTGCCTGGCTCCGTAAGCACTGTACGTTTTTGACTTCTGATCTAAGTTACGACCTTCTAGAGGGCAGATACCATCACTTATTCTTTTCTGTGCATGCCTAACCCAGTGATACATTTTACTTGAATAAACAACTTTGCTTTTACTCCTTGGTCCCCAAACGTTCATGCTGCTGCCACCTCCCACTCCTACTCCAGCCATCTGCTCTTCCAACTACCGCAGAGTCCATTTATCTGGGAGAAGGTGGATGGAGAAAGAGAACATGGGAATAGGCTGAGGAAGGAGACCTGGGGCAGGAGAAAGATGGGGCTGAGAATGTAGGCTACAGGTACAACTGAGGGGCTATGGGAATACCATCCTGGCACTGAGGAAATAATTCAGGTTTTTTTTCCCTCCTGTCTTATATGCTATCTCCCTAATCAGCTTAATAAGATGTACCCCGATTCCCTCACTGTGTTGCTAAATATTCAGATCTGAATGCTCTCCAGGTTTGAGTAGTTAACTCTCTCCGAGCTGTAAGCCAAGTCCTTCTACTCTGCTACCCTGACTTAACTACCCTGCCTGCAACCTCAGTCAGACGGCACCAAGCTCGGATAGTGCCCCTGACAGTTCTGGCAGCTTCGGAGGGCCCAGCTCGCGATTCTGTTAGCTAATGGGGACGTAATGACCCAACAGCTGCAGATCACTCTCACCCTTCTGCCCTGCTCTTAAAAAAAACACAAACAACAAAAAAAAGCCAGGCCTGGCATTTTATTATTCCCCTTTTAATAAGGGCTTGGAAATGTCAGCCTGGGTGATTATGCCAGCAGGTGCTTGGACTTCAAAGTGGGCACCTGTCACTGCAAAGATAATTGACTTTATTCAACCAATTGTCTCCCTGTTGTAATCAAGCCATTTCATTCAAATGGATTTTTCAAACTGTTCTTTCCAGTAGGTGGGGGACCCTGGGGGAGGCAGCGGTGCTGGTGGATTGCAATTACCCCGGAGAGGGAGGGAGAAGCAGAGCGAGCTCAGGAGTCAGGCAGTGAGCAAAGAGCTGTCAGCTCTTCTGAAAGCAGCCGCTGTCCCAGGGGAGAGTTTGTAGGTGGAATAAGCAAAAAGCGATTAGGGAGAGGTGGAGAAAAGTCTTCCCCTCTCTTTCCTGATTCTGGCATTCCACATGTTTATTTTGTTTGCCTTCTGGTTGCAAACAGACACATCCCAGTCCACACATTGTTTTCTGTAGCAAGTGCCCTGAGGGAATGGAGGGTAGGGTAGAACTCTGTGCCAAAATGTTCTCTCTTCACCTCTGGGGACCAAGCTTCAATGTAAACTTCAAACAGGTAATCAGAGCTAAGCACCAAGGTGGTTCCAGGGTCTCCACTCTACTGAAAGGAGCAGACTCCTTCTCCCTAAAGAGGTGTCTCGCTGGATTTGACAGATCTGACCTTGGGTGGAGGAAGATGAGGATTTGAAACAAAGGGAGCCCCCAGCAGCGATGGAATTCTGTGGCCCTCGAATTCTTCCCTCGCAGGGGAGACCAAACAAGTGCTGGATTCTGATGGGCTCTGGGAGGATGGGTCCTGCCTGGCTCCAGCTGTGTGTTCAGCTGCTGTGCCAGGAGGACTCTGGGGCCACCAGAACACTGAATTTAACGTTTAAAGTGTAAAAACTAGGTTTTTCTGGGAGACTAAGCCTCACCCTCAAATGAGAAATCTTAGCATATGAAGACATACATTTGCTTGGCTCCTGACTCAACTTCTTATCCATGGTCTGACTTTGAACAGGTCACTTAAGGCCCTGAGCCTCGATTTTCTTAATGAGAAAATGGGCCAGTAAAGTTGTGAAATGAAATGAAATGAAATACTGAACCACTTATTTCAGTGACCCCAAAGGTCTATTGTCTTTTTAGAGATGGAGGTCTCTTCTCTCAAAAGTGGAGTAGTGTGGAGCAGACTCCAAATCCTAACTGTCCTGCTAACACCCACTCTGTTTTCATTTTTCCCTAGAGTTTTCCCTGATCTCACCAACCAGAAGAAACCTCTCTTCTGGCACTTACTACTTTCTGCTTTCTATAATCATTTGCATAAGTAGTGTCATATCTCGAGTGGCTATGTTGCCTGAGGAGACTGTCCTTGTATATATAACATCCAGTTTGATGCTTTGTACACAGTAAAAATAAAATGTATATTTGTATATGCATATGCATATATATGTATAGATGAATGAATTAGATTGCTTTTTATTATATATTAATGTCAGGAAGTCCCTATGAATTAAATATGAGTATCAATAAGTGAAAATATTGCTAAGCTTGGGCCTTTTGTATTTGAACATGGCTAGTATATCATGATTTGCTATCAGGAAGACTGACTTTCAGCAAATAATTATTGGTGCTGACCAAGCCATAGACAAGCAGGACTTCAATTAATTCATCAGTCTTTGATTATTGAGGTGTTGGTCCTTATTGGGTGAAATGCCTTGGTCAAAAGAAGAATCTTTATTACAGAAGAAGCATCAGGGAAAGTTATATTAGGAGTATATTAGGAGTATATTAGGATATTAGGAGTATATTAGGAGTATATTAGGAGTCTTATATAGGTCAGCCAGACCATGTGTGGAAGAAAGACAAGGCAAGGAGAGGAAACACCGAGATGACTTTTGCCCATTTGCCCACAAAAGTGGTGAAAGCTAAGAACACAAAAGGACCTGATAAGCCCCAAAGGTCACACCCAAGTCAAAGGTCTCTGGCACAGTTACACTGCACATGCCTCTCCTGCATTCTGTAGTAATGTCACCCTCACCTTAAGGTCATGGCATTATGATAAGGAAAGCCTCCTGCAAATGAGCTAAGCAGCAAACAGGGGTGGGACCCCAAGTGGTCTAATGAGTGACATCTTGTGGGAAGGTCTGGGGAGGAATTTGAGAAATGTTTATACAACTGGAAAAGAATGATGTCACGAAGGGGAGGGAAACACCACATTAGGATGAACCCTATGGAATTGCTCTTTTAGTTGGCCAAAAAAAGAGTGGCCATAAATATTGGTAGTTTCACAGGGTTTAACTTAATCTGTATAAGCATAAACTTGACATTCAACTCCAAAGAGCCTTCTAGATGCTGCATTCTGGATTAAAAAAGTTATAACATGTGAAGTCTTATAACCCTGTCAAAGATGGTGTGTTTTAGATGTTTTACCTGTTTTAAATATTACTGTTGTTACAGACTTCCTGTTTTTCTCACTGCCTCTGGTCAAGGTATTAGAAGTAATAACTTACTTGTTTGCCCAGTCAATAGAGTGGTCATTTGCTGGGGGCTTCTGCCTGAGTCTGTGTTCTCACAATGTACCGATTAACAAGTCACTCCACACATAACCCCACTGTATTGTAAGGTCTGAAATTAAGATGCAATATTAAAGTACTTCCTGACAACTTTGAGCCTCATAGGACCCCCAAAGCCCATGCAGGAGTTCTGCTCTGGCTGGGTATGCCCTTCCCCCATCTATCAAGAAGGGCTCCCCACCCAGCTCCTTTTCCTGTCAGTTGGATCAACTGTACGCCAGCTGGTCATTGACCTATGGCTTCAGTTTCCTAGTGTGTGGAATTATTCAAACAAGTCAATCACATACTCTACCCCAGGAGCCAGGGGGCACCACATCTTCTTGTTACTACAAAGTCAGCCTCCCACACCCACAGCTGCTGCTTATTCACTCTGAGTGCAACCCCTTCGTGGCCCTGTGTGGTGTGCAGTGTCCTCTGGCTGTGAGTTTGTGACTACCAAATTGCTGTCAATCTCATCTGCTCAATGCCAGGTGTGCTGGTTTTGGCCACCATGTGGTATTTAGGACAGGGGATCCCTCCTTCACTAATAGAGTACCTAGGAAGTGATCAGAACACCCCCATTCCTTTGCCTTCTTGAAATGGGTTCTTGGATGCCTGCTTTCCCAGCTCTTTCCAGTGATGGCTGTTACCCTGGGCCCAGGTTTGGGGAGGGATGGTGAGAGTCTGCATCACCTCTCAAGTGTTCCTGTGCTCAAAGGGATGCAAAATTAAATAGCAAATAAAAAACACAGTGACACATTGAGAGAGAGATGGTGGAAGAAAGGAAAAAGGGTTTTTTTCCTGAGTTTTGAACAAGGGGCCCCACATTTCCGTTTTGCTCTAGGTAGCCAACCCTGATGTGTCTGGTCTCTGGCACCTTGTGAAGGTTCCAAGCAGTTCCTATCCATGTAGTGACAGTTACTCCAGACACTGGGCTTGAGAAAGTGGAAGAGCAGAGAGTGGAACTAATAGTCTACCTTGGTATTGCCTTTGACATATTTATTACGTTTCAGATAATGACTAACAACTCATCCTTCCAGGGACTGGATCGTGTTCCATGTAAGTGGAAGAACTTGAAAACCACTACTTGAGATATGACTGAACATTTAGATCGAGATTATATCCTTGTGATCCTGTAATCTGCCTTGTTCCTTATTTATAACTCCATTAGCTCAGGTGGCAGGTGAGGTTTCCAGAGGAGACTTTCTTGTATTATGTTTGGCATTGAATATCAACCATTCTGACACAACACTGTGCTGTGTATCAGATAACAACATTCGTTCAACATGCCTATTTTCCCTGTAAGCCTTCCATCAGCCTGATGTGACAGGGAAGAGTAATCTTTTTTATTTTCCATAAAATGCAAGATTCCTGTACACCACCCTATTCTTAACACCTTGCGTTGGTGTGAAATGAAAGAGTAATCTAGATCACGCCTGTTTTAAGTGTACACACATACACACACACTATGGCACATATAGTATAATATCATTTTGTTTATACTCTAGGTGTGGTTAGGTAACCTTTGAAGCACCCTAATCAGGAATACATTCTCCAGGGGTAGTTAGTATTTTAATGAATTTAATTGGAGCCCCCATTCAACCCGGAGCTACTCAAAACCATCAGCTATCTTTAGAACATCTGCTGATTAGCATAAAGAATGTTAGAAATGATTTTTATTGGTGAAATAAGTGGTATTCAGTCATGCTGAGTGCCTAGAAATAATTATACAGAAACAATCTCCCTTCTTTGAGCTGGTATAAGAGTGTGGGAAGTCTGTTAGCTTATACCAGTTGGAGTGATGTCTTGAGCCAAAAGACTCCATCAAATCCTGTGTCCATGTCACCTGTGGCAGCATTTCTTGTTCTTTTTAGCTCACACTAATAAATGTGTTTTCCATCATTACCTAGTACACACATAGAAACACACACACACAAATCGAAAGGAAAAATTTCCAGAACTTCTTACCCCCACGCTTTCATGTAACCCATTCTATTTTCTATTGATTCAATTCTACTCTATTACATTTTGTTAATCTGCAATCCACTAAATCCATTTTAGGACATACTAGTGGGATGAAAACTGCATTTTGAAAGACTCTAGCCTGGGCACTTAGCAGAATCCAGTTGTTAGAACATTGTTGCATATGCCACGTGTGAAACTTTGCTACGAGGTGCTCATTAGCAGGCCTGGAAAGGCAAAGGGGCTTCTTGAGTTGCGGGACACACCAGGCGTGAATGGGAGCAGGGCAGAACTGGGCCTCAGCCTTGCCTCCATTGTAACATATCTCCACGAAATGAAGATTTGGGAGAGGAGAGCTGTAGCCCTCACCTATGCTCAATGATGGATATTACCAATAACTACCTGAAAGAATCTAATCAATGTAATTATTGTAAATAAGACATTGTTTTGTCCAAATTTGCAAGCTATATATATATATAAATGAAACATTATCAGTAGCTGGTTGAAGGATGGCCTCCCCAGAAGGTAGGTCTACCTGGAACCTGTAAAGGTGACCTTATTTGGAGACGGGTTCTCTGTAGATATAATTAAGTTAAAGATTTTGAGATCATCAAGGATTTTCCAGATGGGCCCTAAATTGAATGACAAGTGAACTTATTAGAGAAAGAGATTTGAGACACAAGAGGAGAGGAGCCGGCTGTGTAAGGATGAAAGCAGAGGTTGGAGCTATGTGAAAGAACACCTAGGGCCACCGGAGCTGAAAGAGGCCAAGAATGGATAGCCCCCTTTAGAGAGAACTCAACCTGCTGATACTTGGATTTTAGACGCTTGGCCCCCAGAATGGAGAGAATACATTTCTGTTGTTTCAAGCCACCCAGTTCATGGTATTTTGTTACAGCAGACCTAGGAATCTAATACATGCGTTCAACCAGAGAACTCTCTTTTCAGTCCCAGCCAGCATGACCTCAAACAGAATCAAGGATCAAAGGTCTGCTATGTATGTTTACTGGCTTATTTGGAGTTCGCCTTTAGGAAAGAACTCCATATTGTTTAATTCAAAATATTTAAAAACATCATTCACCTTCTCTGACGGTATTTATGGCTCAGCATTCATTTTAGCAAGAGGATGCATACTAAACTAGAGGCTGGTTTCAGAAACCTTGTTAGGCATGCTACACTCACACATGGGGGTGAACAAACTTTTGTGAGAAAGAACAAGCAGATTCACATGGCCAGGGCATTGATAATAGGAGATTTTATTTCCTAAAGCAAAGGTGACCCTGGTTTTGGCATTACTGGAAAATTGAAATGTTATCCTTACGTCTGTAAAGAAAAAGAAGCAGACTATCCATCAGGACCTAGGATTTCAGATAGGTTCTTGTGATGAGACAGACAATGCCCTTTAACAAACAGCAGGAAAAGGGGGAAGAGAAAAAACAAACAAAAACATCATGCATACTTGAGAAAATCAGAGTAAATCAGAAAAGCAGAGACCCTTATACGGATTTTAAAACCAGTTTGTCTCCAATACCACTGCTAGAATAATAAGTATTAAAAAAATTCTTCCCTCCCACAAACCCTCTTAACAGAACAAGCATCTTTGTCTCAGCTTCAAGGATAATGTGACACAGGCGTGTGTGCCAAGGCCAAATAACAATGAAAAAATGGATAACTGTATTTATCTTTGATGGTTACTATGAGAGAATAATTTGATCATTTCTACTGAATCATCAAATCAGAAAGGTTGCAAAATATTCTGTGAATTGCATATGCAAATTGCCTTTGGTAACAGCAAAATGCAATTGTTTCTGGAATCTAACAAAGTAAATGTCTTCAGTCTACCTAGCAGCATTTACTTATCAAGGCCAACATGAAAATAAAAATAATGTTCAGGAAGAACTTAAATGATATGAAAGTAGTTACAATGTGACAGCATTATAAAGACCTTATTGTTAAAGGCAGGGGACATACTTTTTAGTCTTCTGCTTATTGGACAATTCCATGTCATGTAACAACATTTCAAATTCTTCCCTTTCAAAATTATTTTAACATATTCATTTATTACAGTAATTTCAGATGGATCTGAGTTCACATTATTCTAAGTTAGCAACCCAAGTGGAAAAATAGGCAATCCCTACTCCAGGCACTTATAAAATTCCTGGGGACGGACTCAGACTGGGCTGGCTTGGGTCACATGCCATTGCTAGGCCAGTTCCAGTGATCCAAAGGGAAGGAGGAAGTGAGGGTCGGTGCTATCCAGAAAAACACTCAGGTGTGCACACTCACACACACTCACATATACACAGATGTGCTTAAGCCACATGAAGAAATACTAGAAGAAAGTAAGGAGGATGGGATGCGTGGGGCTTTACAGACATGCCTTGCTCCACTGTGGGAAAAAGAGTTTACATTGTATTTGAACTTTGTATGACTTGTTCCTTATTGTAGATGTTGCAGTTCTTTATTATTGTAGATGATGTTGCAGTTCTGAGAGCAAACAGCTGCTTGGTAGTTTCCAATAAATATGATGTGGAAACTAGGGTCAAGGCTCTCAGTTCCAGAAGCTGTGAGTCCGCTGGTCCCATCTTTATTTCCTCTCTTGTGTCTCTCTTTCTGTCCTTTTATTTCTTTAAGTTCTGTGTGGCTTTCCCATTGAGCCAACCCTATCACTGAGCTGATCTTAGCAACTGGCGCCCAACGTGGTGCCCAAAGGGAAGCTCAGCACTCCACTATAGCTGTCCGACCTTTAATATGTCACCTTTTTATACAAAATCATTTCAGCTTCCTTTGTTACCACAAATGAAAGTTATGGTGATTTAAAGCTTTGGCATAGAGGCTGGAGGTAGGAAGATTTCGAGGCAGGCAGAGGCTTGGGGGTACCCTACGATTCAGCGAAGCCCACCCTGGAGGCCAGAAATGGATTGCAGCAGCAAGGGGCAGCCCGAGCCAGGAGCAGAGCCATCATTCTTGATTCTGGGTTACACTTCTCTTCTGATTAATTTCTCCATGCAAGTTCAGTTCAGCAGGTTTTAAACCTCTTCCCCTGACAAGGAATCCTCCTTTCATTCAAACACTCCTCCCACCCAGGAGAAACAAAACATTATTCAATTAGAAACCATTCTCAAAATGATCATTTTCCAAGCATTTATCATGTGCACACATGACATCATTTCTTTCAATAAATCCTGGGTTATAGCTTCAAATTCCAGACGAGTAAGCAGAGGCACGGAAAGGTTATGTGATGTGTGCAGAGTCACATAGCTTGTAAGTGACTGCAGCAGGATTTAAAGGGAGCCAGCTTCCAAACCCATGCTTTTGTGAAAAGGAAAAGCCTATTGCTGCCTCACCCCAGCTGGGTTGTCCTCAGGAAGCCGTCTCCAAGAGCTGTCATTTTCCCTTCTGCAAAATCAGAATATTTATCAGTCCTACCCAGCCTATTCCATGGGCTCTTGGCAAGTTCTAGGAGATGACACACGGGAACAAGTTCTGCACCTAATAAGTCATGCCTTCCCTCTTGCAATGTTTCTTTCCTAGATGAGCCTCGAGGACACTCCCTAGAGGGGTTGGAGGCAGGGCTAGGGAGGCTCAGGGACTAGACCTCAGGAGGTTGCACAATGGGTGGAGGAAGTAAGGTCAGCTGCATGTAACTATAACCAGTGCTTAAGCGAGGAAACTTTGGGCCTCCATTTCGGGTTGGTGAGAGTCCCCAGCAGGGTCTGGAAAGGGGGTGGACTGCCCCAGACCCAGGGGTTTCCCGGAACACAAGACTTGCAGTGCTAAAACTAGGAAACTCCCTAGCAAAACAGAATAAATTGGTCACCCTAGTTACCTTCATTAAGGCGAAATGGCTGGTCATCCCCAAAGCAGCAAAAGGTGCTCGCCTGAGGAATTGTGACTTATGCAATGGGCATTTGAAAGCCTCCCGGGGGGCTGGAGGATCCTGCAGCCCCATCATGGTGCCTCTCCATTCTCTTGGAAGAGCCGACAGTAAGGGTGTATTTCTGGATATAATGAAAGATCAGTGAACCACTTGTGAGAGCACTGTAGCAATATCCTCTTGAAACACCACATTCTGGAACCCTTTCTCTGCCCTGGGTGAAGAAGCATGCATTTCTCCATCCCTTGCCTCACTGCCCAGTTTCCTCCAGGGCGGAAAGAAGACCTCACTAGCAGTCAGATCAAAGTTCACATTGTTAACCTTGCTCCAGGGTGATGCCCATCTGCCTAATTCACTCTTTCCTTAGCAACACTCTTTTTCCCAAAAGGCTCCCCAGCCTACCAGTGTTAACATGCTCAGACAGGTCTGAATATCAGAAGGGGATGTGACTCCAGAAGCTTGGGACTCTTGCCCCACCCTCAGGAAAAAGCATCCCTATGTGGAAAACTCTACAGTCTTGTTTCCTCACTGCCTGGGACATACAGAGGCTCAGCATCCAGAGCCGAACTGCCCTTTTCACCTCCTAGCGCCACTGCCACCATTTCCTACCAGCTGTAAACCCTTAAGCAAGTTGTTTCATCCCTGATTCCCCCTTCCCTCATTAGTAAAATTAGGATAGTAATTACGGTAGCTAATTTAATTGGTGGTGTGAGGATTAAATAAGTTAACATATGCAAAGTGCTTCGAATAGAGCCTGGAATCTACTAAGTGTTCAGTGGTCTTAGGGCTCATTATATTTTTCCTGCCTTGCCTTCCCAATTGCTGAACTAGGGTAGAATTCTTATCACTTTCTTTGAAATAAGGTTTAAAGGTGCCCTTCTTGCTTTGGTAGAAGGGGCTAAGCTTTGGAACTGTACCAGTATCTTAACATAATCTAACTCCTAACTGTTTTGGTTTTCTCGTGTGCTCAACAGGGCTATGAGTCCCCTAAGGAGGGGGCAGTGAGAAAAAATCTGATCATCATCTTGTTTGGGTGCCCACAGAGCCACACCTATCTTATAGCATTGCTCACCCTGGCTGATTTTATGTTTGCACTATAATGAGTCTATTGAGAGAGAGGGCTGTATGTCATCATCCCATTTCCAGGTCTTCTCTAAGTGTCAGGCACAAAGAGAGAATCAATGCATGCCTGCTTGAGAGAGGGCAGTTAGCACAATCCCTGGTTTTTCTCCCTGGATAGAATCCCTGGTTTCTATCAGGTGATCCATGAATTATGGTTTTGGAGCATTGGTGTGGGGTGTCATTGATGGAGGATGCATGGGTGGGAGGGAATTCTCCAGGGCATATAGATATGTTCAGTTGTTCATAGGGTATTGACATAGTGGGTAGAGTTTTACAGGAATTGAGGGGGTGCTAAGTTCCCACCCTGGGGAGCTCTGTCACATTCCCCAATGGAACAGCAACAATCTCCCAAGTGCAAGGGCAAAGACCAGTGAAGAAGGATGGTCTAATGATGGGCCCTTAATACTAATGACTATGCTTATGAGCCTGTGTACTTAAAATTTCAACTTGACCAAGAGCTACCAGGTGCCTAAGAGTTACCTCTTGAGAAACTCCATGTTGCTCAAATGTGGCCACTCTTTAAGCCAAGCTCAGCATGTAAATGCATTACCTTCCCCCTAGCATGGGACATGACTCCCAAGGACAAGCCTTCCTGGCACCAAGGGATTACTACCAAGCACCAGTTGGTGATGCAACTAGAAAAAGACTTTGGATAAAAGAAGGAGGCAGTGGTAAAGACAAATGAGTTTACATGGTTAAGAGACTTCAAAATGAGTCTGGAGGTTATCAGAGGGGTCTCACTTACATGTGTCTCTTCAGGATCTCAGAGAAAGTCAAAGTAGATACAATGCCAGGTAGTGGTCCTTCTGAGGGTATGGAGACACCCAGGTCTTACAGTCATGGCAGATGGTTCTGGAGTTCAGTGCCTTGCCAGTGGGCCCTACATTGGAATTTGTGCTCCTGAGTGTGATGGAGTTGGACTCAGATATGACTTCTCTACATATGCCTCTTCTGTCACTTTTACTGAACCTGTGGTTGGTGCTGGGGTTGATATATGCCCAGGAAACTTTTTTTTTTAAAAGATTTATTTATTTATTTATTTAAATTTCTCTCCCCTTTCCCCCCCCCCCCCCCACCCCAGTTGTCTGTTCTCTGTGTCTATTTGCTGTGTGGTCTCCTTTTGTCCACTTCTGTTGTTGTCAGCAGCATGGGAATCTGTGTTTCTTTTTGTTGCATCATCTTTTTGTGTCAATTCTCCAAGTGTGCAGCACCATTCCTGAGCAGGCTGGACTTTCTTTCACGCTGGGCGTCTCTCCTTATGGGGCTCACTCCTTGCGTGTGGGGGTCCCCCTATGTGGGGAGACCCCTGTGTGGCACGGCACTCCTTGTGCGCATCAGCACTGCATGTGGGCCAGCTCCACACAGGTCAAGGAGGCCTGGGGTTTGAACCACAGACCTCCCATGTGGTAGACGGATGCCCTAACCACTGGACCAAGTCTGCTTCCCTGTCCAGGAAACTTGAATCTCTGGACTGTCCATGCACCAGTTGGGCCCTGAGCCTCAGCAGAGTTGTAACACCTACTCTCCAGTTCCTTGAACTTACCCTGGTCAGGTAAATAGGAGGTGAGGATGGTCAACCACCACACCAGGGAACCAAGAGAGTCCAGAACCACAGCAGGAGAATTGCATCCATCATCCATGTGGGATCTAAGCCCCCTCTCAATTTAGGGGTGGAGTGGGCATGGCCATCCTAGGGTCCTCAGGATGGAGGAATAAAATATGGATTAAAATGGACTTATTGGTATTCTACTATAGAATTATTGTGGCTCTAGCAATGGGAGAAATTATATCATTGATGTGTAGACAGTGGCCATGGGAGTTGCTGAAGTCAGGGAGAGGGAAAAAGAGGTGTGATATGGGGACATTTTGGGGACTTGGAGTTGTCCTGAATGATATTGCAGGGACAGATGCAGGACATTATAGATCCTGCCATAACCCACTGAATGGACTGGGAGAGAGTGTAAACTGAAATTTAAACCATAATCCATGCTGTGTAGCAGTGCTTCAAAATGTATTCATTAAATGCAATGAATGTACCACACTCAACTTCTTTCAATGAAAGAAGTTGATGTGGGAGAAGGGAGGGGGTTTGTGGGGAGTGGGGTATATGGGAATCTCTTGTACTTTTAACATAACATTTTGTGTGATTTATGTATCTTTAAAACAAAAACAGATAATAATTAAAAAAAGAGAATCAATGCTGTATGCCTACTGGAGAGAGGGCAGTTACTACAATCCCTGGTTTCTATCAGGTGATCAATGAATTATGGTTTCCTTAATTGGAAAGGAAGAGCCAGTTGGTAGCATAGGGGGCTGAATCTTGATGTTTTGTTTCTTAAACTGGTTAGTAAATTTGCCTTACAAGGAAGATCATTGAGAAAATGACTATAAAATGTCTTCAGTTCCTTAGCAAAGTGGCCCTTAAGTAGATGTTGCATGACCCAGCTTAGGCAATGTTGGAGAAAAACAGCTCTCACTGGGACACAGAGACTGATATGACCACAGGCAGAAAATTTATTGAGAAGCTCTCTCAACATGGGGGTCTGAAGAACAGACTTAAGCCCCCCCATGAGCATAGTGGGGGTCTGAAGAGAGACTTCAGCCCATACCTGGAAGGGGGAGATTTGAATTTATACAGAACTTCCCTAGGTGGGGAAATGATAGTCAGTGGGAGGAGGTCGAGGGTCCGAGTGAGGTGCAGGGGCCAATAGGAAGCCCTAGAGGTGAAAATTTTCCCTTGTATGGCTAGAGTGTAGTGGGTTAGGAAGTCAGGTTTTCTTAGAATGGTGGAGGAGCAGGTGTTTCTTTGATTTGTAAGGAGTAAAGGGTTTTTAAAATCTCCCTTTGATATGCAGGTAGTGAAGGTTTCCATCTCCCCTTGATATGCAGGTAGTGAAGGTCTCTATGTGGTTTCTTTGTTCAACCTTTGGGGAAGTGCTGTGCCCTCAGACACGTGGGCTTATGGGGGAGGGGTTTGCCTTTCCTCAGTGCATATCAGGGGGAACTGAGCTACAGCTTAATTATTGCAAATCTCTAACATTCCTAACTCTTTGTTTATATATATATATATATATATAAATATATATATATATATATAAATATATATATATATGTGTGTGTATATATATATATATATGTAGGGGGACCTAGGTATTAGGGTATATTGTACTAGGTAGGATGGGTGGGTGAAGGGATTTGGGGCATTGGCTCGATCTGGCTACTTTTTACTGTCAAGGGGCAGAGAAAAGAAGTTTCCTTCCATCCCGTACAGTGGGCTGTGGTTTCCAGTCCCACAGGGGTTGACATGCTCACACAGCAGAAAGACACCATTTATGTATTCCTGGGTTGTTGACTGTATTATTCGGTGTATGAATTGGACAAGAAGCTTGAAGAGACAAGGACCAAAAAGAAGAAGCAGCAATACTATTTGTAATGGTGTTATAATGGGTAAAAGGATTGATTTTAGGGGTGAGAAAAAAGAGAGAAATGAGGATAACCATGATTGATTTCTGTAGCTGTTGTCTTGGTTTCACTGAATGATTTTCAGGTTTTTCTTTAAAGTTTTGAGATTTTTTTTATCCGCCCAATTTTGTTAATATATAACAAATTTCATTTATGATTGCACAGGTGCTTAGTCCATCCTATTGGATTAGGGGCAGGGGTGGGCATTTGGGGTCATTTGTTATTAGGGCAGGGGAGACCTGCTGGAACTGACTAGGGCTAACATTCCCAACTATTTTTTGATATGGTTGAGTGGAGAGGGAGAGCGGGAAGTCATTGTGGGATTCAGTTATTGTTCTTCTTTCGACATTGAGATATTGTGGCTTCTGGTTCAGCAGCTGGCACTGTGGTTTTGCAGCAGGAGAAGATTATGTACATGATCATGGGTGACATCTTGGATGACTGTTTGGATAAACTGATTTATTGCATGGAAGATGTGTGGACCTGCTGATAGGAGGAGAATGAGAGTTATAATTGTGGTAAGGATAGGAATTAACCATAAAATTTAGGGTGGGTTGTGAGGTTATTGCCTTCAGGAGTTTGAAGACAAGGAATAATAAGATTATACATTCAGCATTAAACATTAATGGCATTAATGATTGACAGCAAAGTTACATGATTTGATGGCCTTATACACAGAGTTTTAGCTGGAAGATTATTAACTGTAGTTTCATAACAGCGTTTTTGAGTGATTTTTTATGGATTTAAGATTCCCAAACAGCAGAGCTACATAGACCAGGACATTGATCAAAATGACTACATTTTCTGCAGTTTGAAGCATAGGCAACAACAGTTTATTATTATGTGCCCTTTTGGGCTTGGGGCAGTTGTCACTTTAACTTTTTTTTTTTTTTAATGGGTGTATCAGGTTTAATAACAAGTTTAAAAAGGAAAGGTAAGAAGATGACCACACACTCTTCCTTTAATTCATATCTCCCCCCAACCCAAATCCTTCCTGTCCTTATGAACTTAATCTGAGTACAGTTAAGGCTGTCTGTATAAAAAGGGTTCAAAGCAGCCCTTAGTAAGCATCGTCTCTTAAACATATGATTATTCAAAAAAGTTATCTTTACCAAGCTCAGCACCTTTTTCATTTAAAAAATAAAAATAAAAAAAGGGAAGGGGAGGAAACATGGTAGTCAAAAAACAAATATTCTTATAGCTGCCTAGGAAGCAGATCTTAATCCTTCCACACAGACAGATACCCTCATATCCACAGGAGGCCATTAGGATTAAAACCAAACTGAGTCCATTACTCATTCCCTCTTCAACTCTTCTTGTGGCTTTTCTTAGACCTTTCAGGAGACTTTGAGTGGCTCCTATTGTTGTAGAATTTGAGAGAGGTTCAATTATTTGAGTATAGAGAGGCCAGGACTCAAGAATGATTTTTGAGAAGGAAAAATGGCTTATTGATGGCCGGCTGGACTCAGGAGCTTTCTGTTTCAATCCTGAGCCCTGAACAAGACTTTTGAGTCCCTTTTATACAGAGAGGAAAGGCCAAATGATCCCTTTGTTTCAGTTCTCAATAGGCTTGAATTAGCATATATATCTTCCACATCTTAGGTAAGCTTTTAGCATGGACCTCAGGCATTCTAGATAAGCTTTTAGCATATTTTGTTTGCATTTCCCCTGAATACTTAAAGTTTATAGACCTTGCCTTGTTAAACTGTTTCCTGGGACTGGAGTCCTTGCCATGGTCACCATGGGCAGGACTGCAGCCTTTTATCATTCCATACCCACAAGTCACAGATAGTTTAGGTTATCTCTGAAGAGACAAAGAGCCTCCCACCCATAGCCCACATGTTGGTGACTATGGTGACGACCTGGGGACTTGGAGCGAGATCTGTGCAGAAGATCTTGGGACCTGCTGCCGTGAGGTCTTGGACTCTTGCTCCTATGCCTTTTTCCGTGAGGGGAAGAACTCCTCCTTTTGGGAGACTGACTCCACCCTCTGGGAATCAGGCTTCTACTCCTCCTGCAGCACAATGTGGGAGAAGGTTGGGGCTTGTCCAAGTCTCGGTAGCTTCTCCGGCAGTGATCACGTGATGGCACTCTCTCCAACTTCTCATCCTCCTCCTTTTCTTCTTCACTAGACTCCATGTCATCCATGTCCTCTTCTAGGGCACTAACCCGAGGCTCCAGTTGCACAGCTTCCTCTAGCACAAAACATTTCTGTAGCCGGGGCAGAATGATGTCACAGACTCTCTCACTGTGTAAGAGCTCATCAATAAATTCATCCACATGCTTCTGTTCAAACTCCCCATTTTGGTTCTGGCTCTTGATTTTCTGATAGTCATTGTACAGAGGTTCCAAGTACTTGTAGCAATCAATTGCAGTGCCTGTCAGCCTCGTGTAAAGTGCCCCCAACATACAGACAAACTTGAACTCATAGATTGGTGACGGAATGATCTTCTCCACCAGATATTGAGGGTTGGTACCGTGGACGCTAAGTGCATCTTTCACCATGCAGTTCGCCATTTTAGAAAGTCTTCCGCTCTAAACTTGTAAGTTAAACTTAGTTTATTGTTGTAAGGATTCGGTTACAAGAGTCCTATTGTAGTGTCTGCAGCACTGAAAGCATACCTCGCTCCTTCTGAGAGAGGGAGGGGACCGGTGTAATCCACTTGCAGTTTTGCTACTGGAGTCTGTGCTTGGCCAGTATGTCTCATCCCGTGAGGTAATTGTCACAGTTATTGGAGTGAGCACGATGGATACTTGTGGGTGATATTCATGAGCTGCTGGTGAGTGATAGGCTATTGGAACTGCTGGCCTAGGCACTACAAGGTCTGGTATCCATGCTATTTGCTTTTTCGGTGGAGCCACTCTGTTGCTTTTTGGGTTTTAATGGCGGCTCTGGATTTTTGTGAGGGCATCTGCTTTAACAGTCCCAAGAGAAATGTTAGAGGAGGGGGCAGGGATACAATAGACAATTACCTGTCACTGCTGGCAGGTGTTCCAGATGTTCTTCCACAGATTTCTCTTCTCCACAGAGGGTAGCTCACAACAGTTCATTGTTTTTGTCTTGCACTTTGGTTTCTTCTCACAATTGTGACTAAATCTCAAGTAGTGGTGTTGCCTCTACCACAAATTCCACCCAAAGCCAATATTGGTACTGGCTATATCCAATTCACAGGATAAGTTAAGATCCACCCCCTTACTGCTTGAACTTGTGTTATTGTTTTAAAAGCAGCCTGCTGGGGAGGCGGGGCTCTCATTTCCATGCACAACTTTTTTGATTAACACATATAATGGTTTTAATATCTGAACTAAATGAGGAATGAAGGGTTTTCAGTATCCTAATAATGTGAGAAAACATTATACTTCAGTTACAACAGAGGGCACAGGTTTTTGTTTTACTTAACTAAATACCATTTAAGAATATGATAGACAGTCAGGACTTCGTAGCTTGTCCTAATTATTTGCCTATCTCAGGTTCTTAAGACAAACCTGTTGTTTTATTTTAGGACAAAATTCCTATCTTTTTCCTTAACAATAAAATACATCTATATACCCTACATACATAAGTTACTAAAATGATTTTAGAAACTGTCTCAAAGCAAATTTTTTAGAACATACAATTATCATGATTATATTAATTAGCAGGTATTTTATTTTAGCAGTGCAGGAAAAACTACTTTTCTCATTATTTTATGAAAACTTAAGATTTCTAATGGAATTAAAACTATTTTTTCCCTATAATCACTGTAATATGCAGATTGAGGTGGCTTCAAATCATCAATTCAGTTTCTGTTTAATAATGATTTTTTGTAATCAGCAATTTGAATGTATCAGTTTAAGCAATGCTTTTACAAACTTTTTATAACTATTTATAACCACATTAAAAAAAAGAAACAAAAAACATAAAAAAGAAAATAAAAATTATAACCACATAGAGTATAGTTACTTCATTTCAAAACAAACTCTGCCTTCAGAGAACACATTCCCTTACACAGTGCTACCACAATACCTTCTACAACTTGCCATATGCATTCAAGTTTTCCATTCTGATTTTGTGAAAACCAGCCTTCTTATCTTAGGACAAAACACACTTTCTTGATCAAACTTACCAAATTTCAGTCAGCATTCCTACAAACTTTTTACTTTTTTCATTATCTAAGTTTCACATCCTCTATTTTATTCTGTGAGGAAAAAAAAACTATTCATTTGAATTTAGATAAGAACCATCTTTTATGAAGAGATTTGTAGCGATTTCATCAGTCAAGACTTACAATTTTCATTACTTTAAAGATTTTATTAGCATTCATACCTATTTATTAATATAAGCACTTCTTTAATTTTTGGCCATTTGAATAGAGTTTTTTTAGGAATTAATATTACCATCTGGAGGTATTAGAATATACGCTGGCACTGAACAGACAAACACAAAAAGAGTTACAGCACACAGACAGAAAACATAGTTCATTAATTTGACTCATAATTCTTACTGCTTTGGTATGGTTATTTTTACTGCTTTTAAGATTTTTTCTTTTTTATTTATTTTTTAAATTTTACTTTAAAAAAATATGAGGTCCCCATATAGCCCCCACCCCCCTCACCCCACTCCTCCCACATCAACAACCTCTTTCATCATCGTGGCACATTCATTGCATTTGGTGAATACATTTTGGAGCACTGCTGCACCGCATGGATAGTGGTTTATGTTGTAGTTTACACTCAGTGGGCCGTGGTAGGACATACAGTGTCCAGCATCTGTCCCTTCAGTACCACCCAAGACAACTCCAAGTCCTGAAAATGTCCCCACATATGATTTTTTTTTTAAATTAGTGTTGCTTGTAATATGCAACCTTGTTTTCAGAAACACTTCTACTAGTAATCAGCAACAGTTGGGAATATTTGAGCATGATAAATGCAGTTAAATTTTAAATAAACAGTTTAGATAGATATTTAGCACACACATTTTGGATTATCATCTTTTAGGAATATATTTAGACTTAGGAGTCAGCTGAAAGCTTACTTGTAAGAAGCAAGGATTGTATGTTAAGGAAAGTTATTAGGGACAGCTGGGTATTGGTAAATTGTGAGGGATTAGAGGAATAGGATCTGAGAAGGTGTTTGATTTGGGTGAGATCATATTGAGAAGGGGATATGCTTTCTGTCTCAGCCACTTCCTGGAGAGGGAGGACAGAAACTGGGGAAGGACACTGGAGAGTGGGGAGTGGGCTGGAGAGTGGGTGGTGGGTGGGGAGAAGGGAGCAGGTTTACAGGGAGCATTGGAGGAGGATGAAGTAAGTTGGGGTGCTGATGAGGCATACAGCAGTGGAGGAGGGGCTTGACTGGAGAGATCTGAGTGGGAAGAAGGGTTTTCTGTGTACAGGAGGCAAGGAGGGGCAGGGAGGGGAAGCGAGCTCCAGCTCCAGTGCCTGTATAAGGAGGGGAGAAAGTTGGGGTGGAAGGTGGTGAGGACCAGAGGGGGCAGAAGGGGGTTAGAGAATGAGGAGGGTGGCGGTGGACATGATGTCTGAGGAATATATGGAGGAAGTGCAGGGAGAGTCTGATCAGCTGGATTAAAGTTGAGGTTTTTGGGGGATTTGGGGGGGTGGAAAGGAGGAAGAAGAAAGCTTTTAAAGAGGTTTCTGGTGTCAAAGAAGAACAGAATGGACAGAGGGAGGGAGAGATACAAAGATGAGAGAAGGCCTGAGCATAAGGAATCTCACATGTCTGCCACTGCTTTGGATAAAGTTCTTTAAGTCTTGGAGAACTTGGGATTTAAAAGTGCGTTTTTTCACCATTGACTCCCATTGTCCAATTGGTATTGCAGCCACACAGAAGTCAAATAGAAAATGAGTTTTTTGGGTCTGATGTCTCCTTTTGGGTACGGCATTTACGGTTGTGAAGGAGACAGCCCAGAGGCATGGTTTTGGGGGGGGGGTGAACTCAAATTCCCCATTTTAGGTGGCTGGGGTGACACTAAGGATCTCCAGGATGGGGAAGATTCTGAGTGAGGCAGGTGTTTCCCAAATCATTCAGATATCTCCAAGTAAATTGGAAACAGTGCTTGGAGGCAGAAGTCTCTGGAGCAAAGGGATTTCTTCCCACCCACCATGGCCCTCGGGGAATGGTGAGGATCCTGACCTAGTGTTAGGTTTTCCCAGTGGATTGTCCTGGACAACAGAAAAAGAGAGCGAGGGACAGCAGGTTTCTCCAGTGGAGAAATCCTTAACTCACCCAGCCGAGATTCGATGTTGGACGGACGTTCAGCCATGGCAGAGGGGAGACTCCTTACTAGTCAGTCAGTCTCAACATGACCCCAGTCCTGGGTTTTGACACTAAGAGAAAAACAGCTTTCACTGGGACACAGAAACCGATATGACCACAGGCAGAAAATTTATTGAGGAGCTCTCCCGATGGAGGAGGTCTGAAGAACAGACGTCAGCCCACTCCTGGAAGGGGGGGATTTGAATTTATACAGAACTTCCCTAGGTGGGGAAATGATAGTCAGTGGGAGGGGGTGGAGAGTCCGAGTGAGTTGTAGGGACCAATAGGAAGCTCTAGAGGTGAAAAAAGTTTCCCTTGTATGGCTAGAGGGTAGTGGCTTAGGGAGTTAGGTTTTCTTGATTTGCTGGATGAGTGGGTGTTTCTTTGGTCTGTAAGGAGTAAAGGGTTTTTAAAAAATCTCCCTTTGATACGCAGGTAATGGAATTTTCCATCTCCCTTTGATATGCAAGTAGTGAAGGTTTCCATCTTCCCTTGATATGCAGGTGTTGAAGGTCTCTATGTGGTTTTTTTTTTTAAAGACCCACTTATTTATTTCTCTCCCCTTCCCCCCACCCCCAGTTGTCTGCTCCCTGCACCCACCTGCTGCGCACTCCTCTGTGACCGCCTCCATCCCTATCAGGGGCACCGGGAAACCATGTCTCCCCCTGTTGTGTCATCTTGCTGCGTCAGCTCTCTGTGCCTGCGGCACCACTCCTGGGCAGGCTGCACCCTCCTTCACGTTGGGTGGCTCTCCTTATGGGGCACATCTCCCACGTGTGGGGCTCCCCTGGTGGCATCAACACTGCACATGGGCCAGCCCCACATGGGTCAAGGAGGCCCGGGGTTTGAACCACGGACCTCCCATGTGGTAGACGGATGCCCTATCCACTGGGCCAAGTCTGCTTCCCCCATGTGGTTCTTTTGTTCAACCTTTAGGGAAGTGCTGTGCCCTCAGTCATGTAGGCTTATGGGGGAGGGGATTTGCCTTTCCCCAATGCATATCAGGGAAAACTGAGCTACAGATTGTTAATTATTGCAAACCTCTAACAGGAAATGTATTTCTACATCAGTTTTCAGTCCCCACACGTTTTAGATGAGGTGGAAACTTTCAGGACACACCAATCAATATTTCTCAATTAGCATCCTGGCTCCTTTGTAATTCAATGACCATTCTCATGCTAATTTGTCTGCGTTCCTATAATATCCCTATCCTCCAATTAAAAACATAGCTTATTGATAATTCTTGAAATTTGGAGCCAATATAGAAATGTGAAAAGAGACAGGGCATAGAACCAATCAAATTGGACTTATCCTGAGTTGGGATATTTTTCTTCCTTTATGTCTTACCAAGTGATCACGTTTGTGGCAGTAGCAGCCGTGCTTGGAAAGTTTACTATGAGAATATATTGATGGGTGACAAATTTTATACTTAACTTGACATTGATGCAGCTTGGAAACATTTTTAAAACTTGAAAAGAAGCATTTCTTTTCTTATCATAACTCTGTAGTCCAAAGCTATTCATCTCAGATAGAACTGGCTTTCGCCAGCAACTCAGTGTAGAATAATCCTTGGTTCATTACTGCATATTCTATTCATGCTGCTGAATTAGAAAAAAGTGAGTTAACTAGAATAGAGTTCTGTTTCTGTAACATGAGTTAAGCCCTCAGATCTTCTCATACAATTTTAGAAATTCAAACTTCCAACTCCAAAATAATAAAACAAATGAATCACATTCCAAACTTGAAATGGAATGTGTAAAGAAGTGGAAACATTTTCCAAAGTAATTTTGAAATGGCAAAACATGCCAGGGCTTTGATTTAAATTCTCAATGTGTGTAAAGCTGGGTGATTAATTCTGATCAGCCTCCCCCACACTGCAGTTTATTTTTCCATCTTGACCCTCTCAAATATCCTGTTGCCCAGTTAATGAAGACAGATTTCCTAGTCCTTGTTTCATTAACATTGGCCTCTCAAGTCTGATTTAGTCAGAATGGCTGTGATAATACGCAGAATTTAATAGGGAAGGGAAATAGCTAATTATGCATATTATCAAAGGAAGCCAGGAAGTGCCTGGAGAAAAGATATATCCATAATCTCAGAGTTACACAGCACAGCATAGAGAGTTGGATCTGCAGGGAAGAACCGGCTGAATAACAGATGTAAAGGGCTTATCCAAGCTACAAAGCTCCCTGGTTTTCGTTGGCTCTGTCCCATATGGTCTCCTAGGCAGGTCATCCTATGACATCACCTTTCCTCTGCACTGTGCTCTTGCTGACTCTCCACCCTTCTATTATATTTCTCTTTCGTATCTACCATTCACACTCAAGTGCAAATCTGCTTACCAGACATTAGGCAGTCTTGAAGATCTCCACCAATGACCTCATTTCAGTGTCAACAGTTTTAAAAGCTTGTGTAATTTTCATGTTTTCAGAAACCGGAATAACAGTTGACATGCCAACCTGAAATACTGTCATCCCACACTAAATGTGAATTCTCGCTAACGGGAGAAGGGGAAGGACCTCAGAAACAACAAAACAGCCTGTGAAGCTACTGCAGCAAAATGGAGGTGGATAAAGGGCTTACCCTCTCATTTTGGTGGGTACTATTCATGTAAAGCTACTTGGTCTGTTTCCAACCACTTTGCACTCCTCTAAATGTAAACACGGACATGCTATGGTTCCTACAGCCATGGAAGCACACAAACAGTTGCATCTATTAAACAATCTAGAACATCTTCAATAGAACAAATTCTCCTGAAAGATCCAGTTGTACTTCCTTTCTTTTTATCACAGTCTCATGAAATTCACGGCTGTCATTTATTTCAGGGCTTGATATTTTTTGTTTATTCCTTATTTCTAAGTTTACCAGGCAGTAAAATCAAGGGAGTGAGATATAATAATAAGGTGCTAAGGCCAAGGTTGTTGGCATCTTCCCTAAACTTTTTTTTTTTTTTTAATTCTGAGAGCTGCTTACAGGTTATCATAACTGTTACCAATGTTGAAATTTACTATAAGCTTAATGCCTCAAGCTTAAGAATCAAAAGGGCTTTTGTTAAGATGCAGTGGATGAGATAGGAAATGGGTGATAAGCAACCATAGAGGGCACTTGTCCAGTCCATTTAGGCTGTGCCCATCCATCTGTAAAGCCCACTTCTGGGGTTCTATAAAAGACTGAGGGCTGGAAGATTAAAACTTGAAGTCAAGTTTTGGATTCATCACTTTCTAGCTGTGTGACTAACAATTCACTTAACTTCTTGGTACCTTATTTTGCTCATTTGTAAAGTAGGGATAGGAATTTTAGTGCCTGACATATAATAAATGCCAAATAAATGCTAGTTATTGATATTATGCATGCAAAATGGGAATAATGATACCTCTGTCATGGTTGAGGCCAATAATGCTACTTGATATAACAAACCAGCCTAAGGACCAGTGGCTTTGTTGCACCAAACTCAGATAACCTGAGTGGCAGAGAAACCCAAATGGCACTCGGAGAGGTGGAGGATCAATTTTATTAGGCACAGGCCCAGAGGAGAATCAATCTCTGAATTCTGAGCACCATCTTAGAGTTTTCACAGGTTTATATAGGGTCTTATGTAGAATTAGCATGGTTCTCATTCATTGGCTAATATGTTGCTGGGCTGGTGGGCAAATTTATGCAAGCAGAGTTACAAAAGTGGAAAGCAAGAGTGGTCAATTAGATAGTTTCTTGCAAGGTCATGCTCTCTTATTTCTCAATAGCTTGACACAATAAAATTTTATTTCTTATTCCACAGTCCAATGCAAGTTGTCGGGGAGAGGCTCTTCTCCACACGGTCACCCAAATGTCCAGGCTCCTTCCATTGTAAGCCTCTACCATCTTCTAGAACTGCACTATCTTCTGAATTCAGCTGATAGATGGAGAAAGGTGACTGGGAAAAGAGGACATGCAGAAGGCAGGGGCTGATTAAAAAGAGATCTTGGGCCTTTTCCTCTTGGATATTTAGTTTCAGTGGATCTGACATGAGACCCAAGAATCTGCATTTTAAATCAGTTTTCTGGATGATTCTGCTAGTAAACTCTATTTCTAGGGAATTAAAAACTAGGGAAAGGGATTAAGTGGTGGCCTGAGGGGTTAGGACCAACATGTTAGCACCCACATGTTAGCAGAATGAATCTCGTGGAGACTTTGTGCAATAGTTCCACATTACAGGGAAAGAATAGTTTCACTAAAGGGATTTTATCCCAGTTCCTTGCAAGTTTGTCAGGTCCTAAGGCATCTCACCCAGGAAGTGGGTCCGTTTGTAGGCAATTGTTGGAGGTAAATTAGAAAGCAGTGATCTCCCAAGCCTGGTTAAGTCACAGGTCAGCACAAAGGGGCTGCAGGAGGAAAATCTGCTGAAGTGTTTCTGCCACTGCTAGATGCCAGGGCCCATGCTCCGTGTGCACGTCTAACTTCTGGAAAGCACATCTAAGGCCAGGAGTTGTGTTGCTTCCTATTTTATTCCCAACACCCCCTGGCATGGATGAACCCTCAACCCCCATCCCTAACAGTCTAACTCATTGAACGGTGGAGCAGGATGGCATATTAGGATTAATTCAAGTAAATATGCTTCTTCCATGTCAGAAGTTTCTTGTTTCAACCACTGTGCATCATTTGTATTTGCCTGAGAGTGCTTCACTCCCAGTTATTCAATGACAATGTGACAAAGATAATTAGTGGTCATGGTCATTGAAATCTAGATCCCCTATGGTTTATTTCCCATGTTTGGATTTCTGCTTATTCCTAAAAAAGTGCCATGCAGTCTGTGTATATTGAGGTGAGATGCAGCAGAGAGTGGGGGCACTGGACAAGGGGAAATGGTAAGGTGGGCAGGGACTGCCACTGTGCCAAACTGTTGACTTATTAAAGGCAATCTCCACCTGCTTTGATATGCTGTAGAAGTCCATGCTACATTCAGGCTTTATTTCTTTGCCTTGTTTCAAAGCCCGGTGTTATCTATTTGTTCTCTTTTAAAAATGAGACAAAAATAGATAATTGATTGCAAATGTTTGAAATGTGGATTTCACATCCAAGACTAGTAGTATCTGTTTTCAGTATTAGGTTGGGAGTTTTTGTTATGTTGAACAACATGTGGTGCCGTAATTTTGGGCTCGCTTCTACTTTGAATTCTTAGATTCAGCTTCTTTTACCCCTTTTAGGGAACTCTATTAAGGGGAGCACAGCACCATCATACCATAGCCAAGCTGACACATAAAATTAACCATACCATGGAGATGGGCTGCCAAAGATTAAAAATGAAGGCCCCATAGATACCCAGGCTCCCATCTTCTTTTATTCCATCATTTTTAGCTGTGTGTTTCATCCCCACGGTTGCATCATGGTCCAGGAGCTGCTCAAGTTCCACCTGTCACATCCCATTTACATTGATCAGGTTTCAGTTATAGACAAATGCATCTCCTCTAATGGCTTTAAATGCAAATGCTTTATTCCATGACATTAAAGGCCCGATAGAAGCAAAGGCAAGCCTGAACAAATAAACTCTAGGTTAAGATTTCAGGAACAACTCCCGAAGTTCACTGAGTAAACTGGGCCACCAAGGGAGCTCCTGCCCCTTCTATGATCCAGAAGCTACTTTCCAGACCTGGAAGCCAGTTCCTGGCTCCAGAACCACACCGCTATGGCTGTAACAAGGAAGTCACCATGGGCAATAATGATTAGGAAGCCTGCACCACTGTGGCTGTTTTCAAAAACAAGCTGTTTCTGCTTCAGTCTTTATTTTTGGTAAGGATATTTATTTACTTATTTATTTTTCTCTCTGTTTTTTTTAAAATGTTATATTCAAAAAATATAAGAGGTCCCCACATACCCCCCACCCCCCTCACCCCTCTTCTCCCAAATCAACAGCTTTTTCATCATCATGGGACATTCATTGCATTTGGTGAATACATTTTGGAGCACTGCTGCACCATACGGATAATGGTTTACATGTAGTTTACACTCTCTCCCAGTCTACCCAGTGGGCCATGGCAGGACATACATTGTCCAGCATCTGGCCTTGCAGTACCACGCAGGACAACTCCAAGTCTTGAAAATGCCCCCACATCATATCTCTTCTTCCCTCAGCAGCTGCTGTGGTCACTTTCTCCACATCAATGCTACAATTTCTCCCATTACTAAGCACAATAGTTCCATAGTAGAATGTCAGTAAGTGCAGTCTAGTCCATACTCTATTCCTCCATCCTGTGGACCCTGGGATGGTTATGTCCACCCCACCTCTCTATCAAGAGGGGGTTTAGATTCCACATGGATGGTGGATGCAATTCTCCTGTTTGCAGATGTAGGCACTCTTGGCTCCCTGCTGTGGTGGTTGACCTTCACCTCTCTGTTAGCTGGCTGGGGTAAGTCCAATAAACTAGAGGATAGGAATTGCAAGTCTGCTGAGGCTCGGGGCCTGGCTGTCACATGGACAGTCCAGAGATTCAGGTCTCCTGAGTAAACACCACCCCAGTGCCAACCTCAGGTCCAGTAAAAGTGACAGAAGAGGCAATTGTAGAAAGATCACATCTGAATCCAACTCCTTCTCACTCAGGAACACAAACTCCAAAGAGGGCAATTGACATAGCACTGAACTCCAGAGCTCTCTGCCATGACCATAGAATCTGTGGGTCTCTGTAGCCCTCAGGAAAACCAGTACCTGGGGTTGTATCTACTTTGGCTGTCTCTGGGACCTTGCTGAGGTATGCATAAGTGCAAGCCCTCTGATGACCTCCTGACTCATAGTCATATAAACTCATTTGTCCTTTCCATTCCCCCGTTTTATTCAAGGTCAAAAGGCAGTTTTTAAACACCTGCTATTACATGAAGGCTGAGATATTCTGCCAGTCTTAGTTGATCCTTTTATTCAAGGTCTTTCTCTAGTTACATCATCAGCTGGTGCTTGGTAGTAATCCCTCAGCACCAGGGAGGCTCATCCCTGGGAGTCATGGCCCACACTGGGGGGAAGGTAAATGCATTTACATGCTGAATTTGGTTTAGAGAGTGGCCACATTTGAGCAACATGGAGGCACCCTGCTGCTCTAGGCCTAGTTCTTATTTTGGGCACACAGGCTCATAAGCATAGCCATCAATATTAAGGACCCATCATTGGACCATCCTTCTTCACTGGTCTTTGCCCTTGCACTTGGGGGATTGTTGCTGTTCCATTGGGTACTGTGATAGAGCTCCCCTGGCTAGGAACTCAGCACTCTCTCAGTTGTCATTTTTAACTGTAACCACTATGAAAATATCCAAACATTTTTATGTACCCTGTGTACATGCCCTGGAGAACTCCCTCCGAACCATGTGCCCCCCATCAATAACACCCCACACCAGTGCTCCTCCCCTGCCATAGTTGAACCACTCTGTGGTCCAAAACTTCTTAAAAAATGAAGCCTAATATATTCCCAGGTTCCATTAATAGTAAAGTGGAATACAGTGATGGGTTTAAAGGTTAGATATAGAATACATACTAATTTAGAAAAATTAAATAAAGTAAAAATAAATTGGGGTATCAAAAAATGAAAGAATGAAAAAGCTTTGTTTTTGATGTTTTACCTTTCATCACTGCAATAAGTGTTGCCCTGTATGTACAGTGGCAAGGCAATTTCTTTCATTTCTTCTTCAGTGTCTACATCCTTTCTTTTTTTTTTTTCTTTCTAATTAGTTTTGTCTTCACAAAAGTTTTAGATCACAGTAATTCACATATATAATATAGGGTACTCCCACATATCCAACATCAAACACTTTGTCCCTTCCCCAGTAATGATATTTTTACATGTTCATATTATATTTGCTGCAGCTGATGTACAGATATTGAAACATAGTTTTCAACCAAGGTTCCCTTTTGGTTTACATTATGTTTATCTTTTAGACTATACAATTTTCTAAATGTTTAGTTATCTTATGTTTTACATTATGGTTTACATTTTAGCCTATAGATTTTTATACATTTTTGGTGTAATTTAACATGTTCTATATCCATCATTGCATGATCTTGTGGAACACTTCCATTGCATTGCCCCACAGTTACTCTGATTCCATCTATTCAGTACTTCTCTCCCCCTCCCCACACTGCCCACAGTGACAATCAATCTTCATTACTTGAAGGGCCATATTGACAGATACTTGCAACAATGTTGAGGTCTTGACATACTCGACTGCCCTAACCCATTGGGAGCCACCAATTCTCTTGAGAGACACAATTCCCTCTGTTTGAGAACATCAGTCCTCCCCAGGATGTGGGTATACCTTAACACTCATTGTATGGGTCTCCACTCAATGATATAACCCAATATGACACAATGAGCACTCATACCCTCCCTAGAAGCCTGCCCTGTGTCAGATGTCCCCCCTTAAGCATCTTAAACAGGTAAACTTCTTTATATTTTCTAACAAGTTTTCTCAACATTATAGTTTCAACCACATATCTGACAACCTCCTAAACCCAAATGTTCCCCCACCCTCCCCTAGTTCTTGGGCCATCTAACCCATCCTCCCATCCCAGCCCCGCTCAAGCCCTCAAAGCTCCACCCAAATGTATCCCTATGCCCCCATTTTATCCCTTCCCTCTACAAATACTTACCTCCAGTTTATCATAGATTTATCATGTAGGTGTCAGATTGCAACCTTCCTCTCCCACTAACTTCTTTTAAGCCTATCATCCAGTCTCTAGCTCTCTGAGACAGCTTGGTTTACTTCTTTCATATCAGAGACATCATGTAGTATTTGTCCTTCAATGCCTGACTTGCTTCACTCAATATAAGGTCCTAAAGATTCATCCATGTTATCACATGTGTTTGTAATGTATTCCTTCTTATAACTGAGTAGTATTCCATTTATGTATATACCACATTTTATTTATCCATTCATCTGTTGATGGGCATTTAGGTTGATTCCAACTTTTGGCAATAGTGAATAATGCTGCTATGAACATTGGTGGGCATATATCAGTTTGTGTCCTTGTTTTCAGTTCTTCTGGGTGTATATCCAGCAGTGGAATTGCTGGGTCATATGGCAAATCTATAGCTAGTTTTTTGAGAAACCACCAAACTGTCCTCCAGAATGGCTGGATCCTTCTGCGTTCCCACCAGGAGTGGGTGAGTGTTCCCATTCCTCCATATCCTCTCCAGAACTTGTAGTCTTCTGTTTTTTTGATAACTGCCAGTCTCATGGGAGTAAGATGGTATCTCATTGTAGGTTTGATTTGCATTTCCCAACAGCTAGTGATTTTGAGCATTTGTTTCATGTGCTATTTAGCCATTTATATTTCTTCTTTGGAGAAGTGTCTAAGTCTCTTGTCCATTTCTTAAATGGGTTGTTTGTCTTTTTATTTTCGAGATACAGGAGTTCTTTATATATGCAGGATATTAGTCTCCTATCAGATATATGGTTACCAAATATTTTCTCCCATTGGGTAGGCTCTGTTTCCACTTTCTTGACAAACTCCTTTGGGGTGCAAAGGGCTTTAATTTTGAAGAAGTCTCATTTATCTATTTGTTCTTTTGCTGCTCATGCTTTGGATGTGAAGGTCATGAAGCCATTTCCTATTACAAGGTCCTGTAGATGTTTCCCTACATTGCTTTCTAAGGTCTTTATGGTCTTGGCTCTTATATTTAGGTCTTTTATCTATCTTGAGTTGATTTTTGTATAAGGTGTGAGTTGGTAATCCTCTTTCATTTTTTTACATATGGATATCCAGTTATCCAGGCACCATTTGTTGAAGAGGCCATTCTCTCCCAATTGAGTGGGTTTGGTGGCCTTGTTGAATATAATATGACTGTATATATGAGGATCTATATCAGAACTTCCAATTCAGTTCCACTGGTCGGGGTGTCTATCCTTGTGCCAATACCATGCTGTTTTCACTACTGTAGCTTTGTAGTATGTTTTGAAGTCAGGTAGTATGATTCCTCCAATTTTATTTTTCTGTTTCAACATTTCTTTAGCTATTTGGGGCCTATTTCCTTTCCAAATAAAATTCATAGTTAGTTTTTCTAGTTCATTAAAGAATGCTGTGTTGATTTTTATTGGGATTGCAATGACTCTGTAGATTAGTTTTGGTAGGATAGACATCTTAATAATATTTAGTCTTCCTGTCCATGAACAGGGAATATTCTTCCATGTATTTAGGTCTTCTTTGATTTCCTTGAACAGTGTTGTGTAGTTTTCTGTGTATAAGTCTTTTATATCTTAAGTTGAATTTATTCCTAGGTGTTTGATTTTTTAATTTACTAGTGTAAATGGTATTTGTTTCTTGATTTCCTTGTCAGATTGCTCATTATTGCTGTACAGAAATGCTACTGATTTTTGCACATTGATCTTATAACCTGTGACATTACTGAACTCATTTATAAGTTCTAGAAACTTTGTTGTAGACTTCTCAGGATTTTCTATGTATAAGATCATATCATCTGCAAATATCATCTGACTTCTTCCTTTCTTATTCGGATGGCTTTTATATCTGATTCTTGCCTCAGTGCTCAAACAGGTACTTCTAACACAATGTTAAATAGAAGAGGTGATAGTGGGCATCCTTGCCTTGTTCCTGATCTTAGAAGGAAAGATTTTAGGATTTCACCATTGTAAATGATGTTAGCTGTGGGTTTTTCATATATACCCTTTATAATGTTTGGAAAGTTTTCTTCTATTGCTATCTTTTGCAGTGTTTTTATCAGGAAAGTGTGCTGTATTTTGTCAAATGCTTTTTCTGCATCTATAGATATGATCATGTGATTTTTTTCCTTCAATCTGTTTATGTGGTGTATTACATTAATTGATTTTCTTATGTTGAACCATACTTGCATACCATGAATGAATCCCACTTGGTCATGGTGTACAATTCATTTAATGTGTTGTTGAATATGCTTAATAAGTATTTTGTTAAGGATTTTCACATCTAGGTTCATTAGAGAGATTGGTCTGTAATTTTCCTTTCTTGTGGTGATTTTGTTTGGCTTTGGTATTAGGGTAATGTTGGCATTGTAGAATGAGTTAGGCAATGTTCCTTCTGTTTCAATTTTTTGGAAGAGTTTCAGCAAGACTGGTGTTAGTTCTTCCTGGAAAGTTTGGTAGAATTCACCTGTGAAGCCATCTGGCCCAGGGCTCTTCTTACTTGGGAGGTTTTTAATGACTGATTCTATCTCTTTACTTGTGATTGGTTTGTTGAGATTGTCAATTTCTTCTTTCATCAATGTAGGTTGCTTATATGTTTCTAGGAATTTGTCCATTTCCTCTAAATTGTCCTTCTTGTTGGAATATTGTTTTTCAAAGTATCCTCTTATGATAGTCTTTATTTCTGTGGGGTCAGTGGTGATATTTCCTTTCTCATTTCTTATTTTGTGCATTTGCCTCTTCCCTCTTCTTTGTTAGTGTAGCTAAGGGTTTGTCAATTTTATTGATCTTCTCAAAGAACCAGCTTTTGGTTTTATTTTTTCAAGTGCTTTCTTATTTTCTATTTCATTTAGTTCTGCTGTGATATTTGTTGTTTCTTTCTTCTTCCTTTGGGTTTAGTTGTTTTTTTACTAATTCCTTCAAGTGTGCACTTATTTCTTCAATTTTAGCCTTTCTTCTTTTTTGATGTATGAACGTATGGCTATAAATTTCCCTCTCAGTACTGCTTTTGCTGCATCCCATAAATTTTGATATGTTGTGTTATCATTTTCATTAGTTTTGAGGTAGTTATTGATTTCTTTTGAGATTTCCTCCTTGACCCATTATTGTTCTAAGAGTGTGTTATTTAACTTCCATATCTTGGTGCCAAATCTGGGTCTCTGGCCCTTGCAGATTTCCAGCTTCATTCTACTGTGGTCAGAAATATTATTTTGTATGATTTCTATCTTTCTGAATTCATTAAGACTTTCTCTGTGGCCTAGCATGTGGTCTATCTTGGAGAATGATACATGTGCACTTGAGAAGAATGTATATCCTGCTGTATTTGGGTGTACTGTTCTGTATATGTCTATTAGGTCAAGTTCCTCTAATATATTGTTCAAAGTCTTTGTTTCTTTATTGATTCTCTTTTGAGATGTTCTGTCCAAAGTTAATAGTGGTGTATTAAAGTCCCCCATATAATTGTAGAGGCATCTATTCCTTCACTTAGTTTTTCCAGTGTTTGCCTCACATATTTGAAGGCACACTTATTAGGAGCAAAAATGTTTATGATTGTTCTTTCTTCTTGAAGGATTATGCCTTTCACTAATATGTAGTGTCCACCTCTGTCTCTCACAATTGTTTTGCATTTAAAGCTTATTTTGTCTGATATTAATATAACTACTCCTGCCCTTTTTTTGTTATTATTTGCCTGTAATATTGTTTTTCAGCTATTCACTTTCAACCTCCTTGAATCCCTGGGTCTAAGATGTGTTTCTTGTAGACAGCATATAGGTGGATCATATTTCCTTATCCAATCTTCCAGTCTAAGTCTCTTGACAGGTGAATTTAATTCATTGACATTCAGCGTTATTACTTTCAAGGAATTACTTATATTAGCCATATTTCCTTTGAATTTGTGTTTGTCATATTTTGTTTGATTTTTTTTTGTCTTTTTAGTTGTTCTTACACTCTCCTCCAACTCTGTCTCTCCTGTTTTTTTCTTTCCTCCTGCAGATCTCCCTTTAGTATTTCTTGAAAGACAGGTTTCTTGTTGGCATACTCTCTTAGTTTCTGTTTACCTGTGAATATTTTGAACTCTCCATCATTTCTGAATGCTAGTTTAACTGGATAGAATATTCTTGGTTGGAATATTTTTACTTTTACTACCTTGACTCTGTCATACCACTGCCTTCTTGCCTCCATGGTTTCAGATGAGAAATCAGCATTTAATCTTATGAAGCCTCCTTTGTATGTGATGGTTCTCTTTTCTCTTGCTGCTTTTAGTATTTTTTCTTTGTTTTAAGCATTGGATAATTTGACAAGTATATGTCTTGGGGTAGTCCTGTTTGGATTTATGCTATGAGGTGCTTTGTGCTTCCTGGGTGTGGACATCCACCTCCCTCAATAGGTTTGGGAAGTTTTCAGCCATTATTTCCTCCAACACCCCTTCTGTTACCTTTCCCTTCTCTTCTCCTTCTGGGGTGCCTATAATGCATATATTTGTGTTTTTGCATTGTCATTCAGATTCCTAAGTCCCTGCTGGCTTTTTTCTCTCTTTTAACCTATCAATTCTAGTATCTTTTTGATTTCAGATGTACTGTCTTCCACATCACTAATTCTTTCCTCTGCCTCTTCAAATCTACTGTTATTTTATGAGAATGTATTTTTGATTTCTTGGATTGTGCCATTCATTCCCATCATACCATTTTCTTTTTGTGCATGATTGCAATTTCTTCTGTATTCTCTCCAAGTGTTTTCTTCATATTCTTATTCTCTTCCTTCACTTCATTAAATTGGTCCCTAATATATGTTTTGAGAGCTTTAATTACTTGTTCAATGTTCTGCTCTTCTTCCTGGTTTTTAGTTTCTTCATTGGATTGGGCCATGTTTTCCTGATTATTGGTTTGGTTTGTAGTTTTTTGTTGCTGTTTGATCATCATTTTATCTTGGTGGGTTTATTCAGTTGATTAGCTTCTTTGTCTAGTCTCAGGTTTTAATTTGTTGTTTTTGTGTGTGTGTGTGTTAAGTCTTCTCTTTGTCACTTTGTTCTTATTCTATTTCCTTGTTGTTGGCTAAGTTCACTTGAAGGAAAATATGAGGGCAAGAGAAAGCAAAAGGAATAAGAAAAGAAAAAGGATAATAGTAGTATTGATAGTAAATGTTAACAGAAGAACCATGTGAGATCTAGGAGAATAGATATTGGACTCAAGTAAGCTGAATATAGTTATAAAAGTAAGAAAAATGGAGTACTTATAATGAGACATTAAACTGAATATGGGGAAGAATATAGTATGAATTAAAAGACCAGTGTGGTCAGGTTAGAGGGAAAGAGAAAACAAAGGACAATATTATAGAGAGTGAATAAAAGACAGAAAACAATTGAAAGGTATTAGAAATAAAAAGTCAGAAAAATTGGGGGCTAAACAAAGAAAGGTGGAATATAAGAGAAACACTAAAGGATGGAGGATAGAAAGATGTAGAGGAAAGGGGATAGCATTGGTAGACAAAATCAGTACACACAGAAAAGAGGAAGTTGAGGCTGAGGAAACACAGCAAATGTGAAGCACTCCCTGCAGTGCCTAATATAAAAAATATAAAAAAGAAGAGAAAGAAAGAAATAAAAAAAGGGAAAAAAGGGGGTGGTGGTGGAAAGCAAGCAAGAAAAAAAAAAAAAGAAGAAAAGAAGAAGAAGAAAGGGCCATGGGGGGATAAAGAGGAAGGAAGGAAAAACAAGAAACAAACCAACAAAAAAGACTAGACAAGGTTTCAAGCAAGGAATCCTCTTCGCAGTTAAATAAAACACTTACGAGTCTGACCTTCCCCCTTTCTCCCTTTATCACTTCCCTATCTCCCAGGGCAGCAGGAAAGCTGTGTGAGGGGTCCAGTTGGAGATTCAAGTGGGTCCTTGGTGAACCAAATCACCAGAGAAAACAATGACTCTTAATTTCCAAAGAGAGAGCACCCACACCTCATCAGGAACCCCAAATATGCTACTGGAAGTTTTCAAAACACACCCTACAGTCCCTCTCCCTTAGATTGGTACAGGAGGGCTAGTTGATTTTCTGACTCCACCTTCTCCCAGACCAAGTTTCCTATCCCAGCGTGTTTAGGTAAATTGGGCTTTCTCGGCAGATTCACCTCTCCTTTCTTCCCCAGCTCTCCCCAAGCCAGCTGCTATGCTCCTTCAAGCTCAAAAAAAAAGGGAAGGGGGCTGAAAATTGAACCTGCACTCATTTGGCCTCTCTGCACCTCCCACCAAAACCCTCAGACTCATGGAATCAGTCCAAAACTGGAGGGCTAGGGTAATCCCGTACCTCAGGGAGTGCTGGATTCGGGAGAGTGAAGTCCGAGATATTGCAGACTCTGGGTATGTGGGTCTGTGGAACATGGGCTACGGGGGCTTAGCAGTCATGGACCTCGGGACCACGTGGGCTTCTGGGGAACACAGGGCTTGGGAACGCAGCTGCACTACTGACAGTTCAGGGAACGCTGTAGCCGCCAGCCCTAGGGGGAACAGTACTGCCTCCCCACAACTTCCAACCTCAGTGTTAGAAACCCACAATTCTACCTTTAGCAAGCACTACTTCTGTCGCAGTCTCTCCAAATCGATGTCCAAATCCTCCTGCCTTGCAAGCCCCTGAAACAATCCGCTCCAGCAAGATTCCAACCTTACTCAGCCGGGCTTTTGCAGGAGAGATTATGAAGTGCACTCACTCAGACACCATCTTGCCCCGCCTCCTCTGCCTCATTCTGTACCATGACTTCAGTGATCAGAAATGGAGTCCTCGGCTAATGCTTCCTCAGTGTACCCAGATGCCTCTAGGAGGGCACTTGCCAGCAAAAACAGCTAAAGCAGCCGTTCTGCACGGTGCCTTCCACATCTGCCATGAGTGCACCTGATGGCTTAAATAGAAACCACACCCAGAACCACAGCTGCAAGGAAATCTGGGGAAAGCACTCAGCTTTCTGGTCTTTGAAATATAGATAGACACACTAGTTGCAATTGAGAGTATGTTCCAATCCACCATTCCACCACAATGTTTCAGGCAAAAAGAAGAGCAAAGAAGGGGAAGGGCAAAAGGCCACACCCTCGCCTGCACCAGCCACCTTGAAGAAGCTTTCCATGAAGCCCCACCTAGTGATTTCTGTCTCAGTAGCCACTTGTGGTTGCACAGTAGTTTTACCTTATACCTTGTTTCCTGGAATAAAACTGGAGTTTTATTAGGAAGAAAACCTAGATAAAGAAGACTTAAAGAAGGCATATTTGGCAGGGAATTGATAATCACTACTGTGTCTACTCCTTGGTTTCTTAATATCTAACTTACTCTTGTTCCCTTAAAACATTTATACTCAACCTGTTCCTTTAAAAATATATACACTCACCCTTCCTCCTTTATGTAGAACACCTCATTCCTTCTCTCCTAAGAAGAAATCTCCTAGGACTCCTCAAGGTAATGTGCCTAGTCAAGGTCCAGTATCTCTGGGTAAAATGTGGCTCTCTCTATAAGGACTGCATATGGCTTCTTATGATGCAGTGACCTATAAAAATAGAAAAAGTATCTGCAGCCAATGGGTCATAACTGAGAAACAGTAGGGTTGTGGTGAGTGAAATCTTCTTTTCAGAAATGTATAATGGGAGCATTCATCAGTCACTATTCCATAGCAATTATGAAATCCTGCCAGGCAGGATTAGCAAGGCCCCCTTCCTGGCCAGAGCACTAGTTCATCTGGAAGTTCCATAGTGCAGAAGTTTGCCCTCCTTTGGCCCCACTCTGAGGTTGACTCTTTCATAATACTCTTAAAATGAGGAGCCAACGAATACCAATAGCTCTAATTTTCCTACATTTTCCCTGTTATGACAGCTTCACACATTCTGCCTTCAAAAGTACAAGAGGTGACAGTGTGATCACAAGTTTGCCATTGCATAACAAAGGTCAACTGCTTTCTAGATGATAGCAGGTGGATTCTCACTACCAAAGCATAACTTCCTTACCAGACAAACGTAATTATAAATGTTTACAAGGTTAGGCACTTGATGAAAGAAGTATACTAAGTTTTATCATGAAAATATAAAAGACAGGTTAAAAATATATATAGAGAAGCGGACATGGCTCAACTGATAGAGTGTCCACCTACCATATAGAAGGTTCAGGGTTCAAACCCAGGACCTCCTGAACCATGTGGTGAGCTGGCCCATGTGCAGAGGGGCTGCGCACAAGGCATGCCATGACACACAGGGGTGTCCACCATGTAGGGGAGCCCCACATGCAAGGAGTGCACCCCGCATTGAGCCATCCCACGTGAGAAAAGCTCAGCCCGCCCAGAAGTGGTGCCACATACATGGAGAACTGACACAGCAAGAATGATGCAATCAAAAAGAGACAGATTCCCGGTGCCACTAAGAATACAAGCAGACACAGAAGAAAACACAGAGAATGGACAGAGCAGACAATTTGGGGGGGGGGAAAGGGGAGAGAAATAAAATAAATCTTAAAATATATATATATATATACACACACACACTCACACACACACACACACACACACACATAATTTCCTGGAAGGAAGAACTGTATTTATAAACCTGTAAATTCCTCTCAGAAGATAAGTTTAATACAGTTTGGATTAATTAAATATCTAATATTCTACATGATTCTTTGAAACTTACCAAGGTTTTTCTAAAGTTCACTTAGAAGAATAAACATATGAGAACAAGCAAACTTTTAGTAAAAAGAAAAAGGAAGCATTGCCTTACATCATAATAAAATATACTTAAATGTTATAATCAAAATAGGGTATGCAAATAATTGTGCAAGAATCAAAACACAATTATGTCAATGAAACAAAATAACCTGTAAGTATACTATAATATAGACCTAAAAATAGACTACAATACAGGGAAAAATACTAACATATGTTTGGTATACTATGATAAAATTGGTACCATTAATTAGCATTAAAAGGGAGGGTTCTTTAATGAGTATGAGAAAAATACTAACATATGTTTGGTATACTATGATAAAATTGGTACCATTAATTAGCATTAAAAGGGAGGGTTCTTTAATGAGTATTTTTGTGACATTTGACACTTTTTTCTTAAAATGAAGTTAGTGCCTCATCTCATTTTTTAGATAAAATAAATTTTATCTGAATCAAAAAATTAGTTTTACACTTCCAGAATGGTGGCATGTGGTTGAAAGTTATTGTTGAATATTGTTGAAGATTATTTTTTAAAAAGATATTTTCATTTCCTGGGCTCCTCAAGCAATTATCATGAAATAGGTCTGATTAAACAATGGGAATTTATTAACTCCTGGTTTAAGGCTGGGAGAAAGTCCAAATCAACATGTTATCGAGGTGATACCTTCTTCCCAAAGATTGGTGTTTTGGGACTGACTGCTGGTGACCCTTGGTCCTTGACTTGTTATATGGCAAGGCACATGGCAGCATCTCCCAGTCTCTCTGTTCTCTTCTCCATTGATTTCAGTTTCTGGTTGGTCCTTCCGTGACTTCTTCTCTCTGTCTGAATTTCATTCTACTTTATAAAGGACTCCAGCAACAGGATTAAGACCCATCCTGATTAAGGTGACTCACACCTTAACTCAATTAACCTCATCAAAAAGTCCTACTTACAACGGGTTCACGCCCACAAGAATGGATTAGGTGTTAAGAACATGTTTTTCTGGGGCTACCTACAGTTTCAAACCACCGCACTGGGCATTTGAAGTCTCTGGAAATTGTTCTAAGGACACACATCAAATGAATAAATAAATGTGTATTTATTGAATAAATATAAGAAAATTTTCTAAAATTTGGTAAGAACAGTGAGAATCAGTAGCATTTGAACCACAACTTGCTCCCTGCCTCCCTCTTCTCAGCTCAGCATGATGGAAACTCCACCTTAGTAGGCTATATGCAGGGCTTCCTCTCATCCTAGCTCCCAGTTGAGAGCTGTGGTATCTTTTCTTGAGGGGTAGGATACCAGCATTTCTCATCCCCTCCCCCTATACATACATAAAGGCTAAATTCCAGATGGATGTAGCTGAGAAATTGGGCACACATTTCCTCCACCCATCCCCACTCATAGTGTGGAAGCTCTACCTAAGGCATGGCACAGCAAGAATACTGAGGCTGCAATTGTCTCACCCCACTGCACTTAAAGGATGGATGTTTCACATCACAAGAAGTAAGGTGACATGATCAGAATGTACCACCCCAATCCATGACCCTAATCATAAAGCAGATGTGTTACTCCAAGAGTAGCAGGCCACTGTCCATTCCCCAAGCTCCAGAACTATGGCTCAGAGATTTTTCTTCCCCACAGGGAAAGGGAGATGATAAGAACAGATTATTTCAAAGTTATCCCCGAAAGAGCTGGCTTTATTTGAAATAGTGTGGGAAGTTCAACCCTAACTGCCAAATCTCAGTAACAGTGGAGATTTTGATAGTAAGCAATTGAATGGAGGCTGGTAGCTTTATGAGAGTAACAAACCAAATTCTAAGGTATCTAGTTTACTAGGAAGAATCTGTAAAAGTGACAGCTAAGTACAACCCTCTTGGAATCCAAACAAACCTCAAACACTGGCTACTCCTGCAAGGGGCCTGAATTTAATTGGATCAGACTGGAGCAATTTACATCTAAGACTATTATTGAAAACAATAGAGCAATTTTCTGGAAATTAATGGATCCTAAGGGTTGGGTGTATTACTAACTGATAGGTTAGCAGAGAGATCAGGGACAGAGGCAGTCAAAGAGAGGCCAGCTAAAACAACTGTCATCCTGGGTGACTGCATGCATTCCCAAAAGCTGCATTCTCTGAGATGCAGCATCAGAGCCTTCACTAAAATAGTCTAACCAGTCACTAAACAAATAAGCAAGCAATTAACAACAGCAAGCCTCAGCTGTTTGTGTGGGAGGGGCAGTCAGTATCCAAAGTGGCTACAATATATTTTCTAAAATGTTATAAGTCATGCAAAGAAACAGGGACCCATACCTAGGGAAAATCAGGCAACAGAAGCTGCCTGTGAGAGAGCCCAGTTGTTGATTTAACAGTGACTCAAAGCAGCTGTGATAAATAAGTTCAAAGAACTAAAGGAAACCATGCTTAAAGACATAAAGGAAAGTATAATGGGAATGTCTCATTAAACAGAGAATATGAATAAAAAGACAGAAAATTTTTTAAAAGGACCAAATGGAATTCCTGAAGTTGAAAAGTACAATCATAACTGATATGAAAAATTCACTAGAGGGACTCAACAATAGAGGTGAACTGGAAGAAGAGAATCAGTAAACTTGAAGATAGATTGATACACATTATGCAATCCAAACAACAGAGAGAAAGGAATGAAAAAAAAAAGAGAACAGTCTCAGAGAAATGTGGGACACAATTAAGTGCAACCTTCCACACATATACATAATGTGAGTATGAGAAAAAGAGAGAAAGGAGCAAAAACAAATTTGAAAAAATAATGGTTGCAGCTTCCAAAATTGATGAAAAATATTAATCAATATATCCAAAAAGGTCAAAGCACTCCAAGTATGATAAACATTTTAAAAAATTGGCTCATCATAATAAAAATATATACTCTTTCTTCTCAAGTACACATGGAATAGTCTCCCAGTTAGACCATATGCTAGGACATAAAATAAACCTCAATGTATTTAGAAGGATTAAAATCATATAGAGTATGTTCTCCACCCACAATGTAGTGGAATTGGAAATCAATAACAAATAAATTTGAGAAGTTCACAAATATGTAGAAATTAAACAACATGCTCCAAAATAACCAATGAGTCAAAGAATGAAACACAAAATTAGAAAACACATTGATATGCATGAAAATGAAGGCACAACACAGAAAAACCCATGGGAGGCAGCAAACACAGCGCTTAGAAGGAAATTTATCATGGTATATGCATATATTAAAAAGAAGAAAGATCTCAACTCCATAACCCAACATTCTACCTTAAGTTACCGAATAAGGAAGAACAAATTAAACCTAAAGCAACGAGAAGGATGGAAATAATAAAGATTAGAATAAAATAAAGAACAGAATAGAAAAACAGTAGTGAAGATGAACAACACTAAAAGTGGATCTTTCAAAAGATCAACAATGACAGACTTTTAGTTTTACTAACCAAGATAAAAAGAAAGAAGACTCAAATTATTAAAATTAGGAATGGAAAGAGGTCATTACTACCAACGCTAAAGAAATTAAAAAAAAGGTTTATAAAGGGAATGCTATAAATGCTAGCCCTGAAGCTCCTGAAATCCAGATGCCAGTTGAGACTATCCTACCCTTTGAAATTTATAGAAAAGTTACTTAACTGATAGCATATCTGTTGGGGATTCCAATGGCATCTCTTAAGAATTCTGTAAATTCTGCAGGACTTTCTGTCTGTCAGAGAGACACTTGGTTTCTCTAATACAGTTGTCAACATTGCCAACAAAGGCAATGCTGGAAAGACGTTTTACTCATATGGAGAAGCATATGAGGCTCTGACGGAAAGACATTTTACTCATATGGAGAAAGGCCGGAGCCAGGCTGCTTCATTGGTGGGCGTCAGGTTCCCGCACCCGGCAGGACTCAATCTGTGGCCATTGCAGGGAGGTGTTCTAGGCACAGCCCCGCTCTTACGTCCGTGTGCTGCCGCAGTGGAGGAACCCGGCTTCCGCCCCACCAGGGACAGATAGACCACCAGGGTGTGAGCTGCGTATCGTAAAACACGCCCTCTCTAGTCAGCCTCTCCGATTGGCGTTGACATATGCTCGGGTTGAGAAGGAAAGAAGGTTCCAGCAGTCTCCTTATCTGCCAGGCGGACACACCTGGTCCTGAGCAGAGGATGTTTCCACGGCCCTAGGGAAAGATGGCAGGCTGGGCTAGGACGATCCCCACCACACTGACGTTCTCCTGGCCACCTCTGCTTCCTGTTATTGTTCCCACTGAGTGGTCACACATTTTACATGCCTGATTTCTTCTCACTTAGGAGCCCCCACCTACATGTGGAACATAGCCTCTCTTCCTTGTTTTTCCCAAAATGCCAAAAACATAAGATATTTGTATTCATAGCAGAATCAGTTGAAAATTTAGAATGACATTTATATATAGGTCACACACAGAAAATAGCATATTTTAACATTAGACATCTACATTATTAAAAGCCCAATCTGCTTTTAGAAATTTAACTTTACTAGTTTTTAAAATGGGGATTCCAATGTCTCTTCTCTATCTTCCCCTCTCCATTCTCCTTCCACTCACCCTCAACTCCCTTTTTTTTTTTTTTTTTAAATTTCAGCTGCATCAGCTCCATTTAATTTCACTGCTTCTTTTCAGACACAGGTTTTAAGATACGAAATCTTTCATAATTAAGTAATTCATCAGAATTTCTCAAATCAAAGGCAATCCTGCTCTTAAGAGTTTATTTGGGCCAATTAAAGATTATTACTCTGTAATAAAAAGAAAACTAAAGAAATAATCAGATAAGATTTCACTATCAGGTAACACAAGAGCTCCTTTTTGCAAACCAATTCTCACACTGAGAATAATTCAATTTATTATAAAATAATTTTTTATTTATGATAAAGCACCAGAGAGCTACCAAGAAAGCCAGGACTTGAAAAACCAGGATGCCAAAGAGAGTAAGGGGCAAAGTGTGATGATCCCAATATTTAGAGGTGCTTTCCCACTTGAGTTAATTGCAGATGCATAAATAAAACAGGGGTGAAAGATGAAGAAGCCGAGCAAAATGTAAGACTTGAGCTGAGTTTTTGACTGTTTCATGAGGCAGGGTAGGGAAAACTTGGAGAAGGAGGCAGCTTTGCAAATGCTCCAGGCTTCCAGTTAAAACTGCAGAAAGTTTATTCTTAGCAAAATCTATTCATGTGTTAAACTACATGGGACTAAAGTAAATCATAGGACAACACACCAAAAAATAATAAATTCTTTTACTCTATGCAAAATAAATGCAGCCTACCTATAACTGACACAAAAAGAATTAGAACTTATTAACAGCCATATTTTTCTTAAAGAAATTAAATAACAAATACCCTTCCAACCAAGAAAACTTTGGTCTAAATCACTTCAATAGTCAATTCTTCTAAACATTTAAGGATGAAATAATGCCAGTTTTCCACAAACTTTACAAAGCTGGTTTTATGTGGTCAGCCTAAACTTGATACTAAAAGCTGAAAAGGAGATTACAAGTAGGAAAATTATAGACCCTGACTTAAACATAAAAATCTTTAACAAATACTAGTCAATTTAATCCAGTGGTTTATAATTAGGTTGATACAAAATTATCAATTTGGGCTTATTTTATTAATGCAAGGTTGATTTAACATTTGGAAATCAATTAATATAATTCAACCAATTAATAACATAAAGCAGAAAATAATTTTATCCCCATAGATGTAGAAAAACTTTTGATAAAATTTAACATTAATCCCTAACAACAACAACAACAACAACAAAACCCTCTTAGCCTACAAGGAATAGGGGGAATCAATCTTTCCTTAATCTAATAAAGGTATTTACAAGAAACCTATAACAAATGCAATTCAGTAGTGAATTCTTAATAGCTGCCCTCCTGAGCTCAAGAATGAGATAAGGATGCTTCCTATATACTCTTCAGTTCAGGTTTACACTTGAGGGCCCAACTATTGCAGTAAGACAAGACAGAAAAGTATATGTACTAATAGTTAAAAAGACTAGAAAATGACCTTGAATTAAAGGTTCAACGCGGATCAGCAGAATATCCCTGTCTACATATAATAACAGGACTTTAAAATGCTGTTTGACCTAATGTAAGGGGGAAATGGAAAGAAGAAATGAGTTTATATGGCTATGAGTCTCTAAAAAAGAGTCTGGAGGTTGTCAGAAGGATTGCCCTTATGCACACCTGAGCAGAGTCTCAGAGACAGATAAAGTAGATACAACCCCAGGTATTGGTTCTTTTGAGGGCTAAAGAGACCCACAGGTTCTATGGTCATGGCAGATGGGGTTCACTGCCATGTCAGTTGGCCCTTCTTTGGAGCTGGTGTTTCTGTGTGATGGAACTGGACTCAGATGGGATTCATGCTACTTTACTGGAATTGTAGTTGGTGCTGAGGTTTAAGATATATCGAGGGAATTTGAATCTCTGAACTGACAATATGATAGCCAGGCCCTGAACCTCAACAGACTTCAACTCCTACACTATGATTTATTGGACTTACCCCACTCAGCTAACATGGAGTTGAAGAATGTCAACCAGCACACCATGGAGCCTAGAGTGCCTACAACTGAAAGCAGGAGGACTGCATCCAGTATCCATGTGAAATCTAAGCCCCCTCTTGACATAGAAGTGCAATGGACACAACCAATCCAATGTCCACAGAGAAAACGTGGCATTGGTGTGGGAAAAGTGGCCATGGTGGCTGCTGCATGCGGGGAATGGGAGGAAGAGATGAGATGTGGAGGCGTTTTCGGGACTTGGAGTTGTCCTGGGTGGTGCTTCATGGACAATTACAGGACATTGTAGATCCCCCCAGGGCCCACTAGAGGGAACATGGGAGAGTATGGGCTATGATGTGGACCATTAACCATGAGGTGCAGCGATGCCCAGAGATGTACTTACCAAATGCAATGGTTGTGTCATGATGATGGGAGAGAGTGTTGCTGTGGGGGGTGGGGGGGGGTGGGGGCGGTGGGGTTGAATGGTACTTCATATTTTTTGAATGTAATATTTTTTAAAAAATGAATTAACAAAAAAAAAGAAAGGCATAAAATTGCCATTATTCACAAGTATGTGCATGTAGGAAACCCAAAAGAATCTACAGGTAAACTATTAGAATTAATTAGTGAATTTATCAACATCAATTTACAATGACCAATTATGCTGGTAATAACAAATAAGTAGAAAATAAAATTGAAAAAGATATTTGTAATCACATTTTACAAAAACATGTAGAATTCCAGAAATTAATGCATTGAATGTTGTGCAAAGCTTTTACACAGAAAAGTATAAAATATACTGACAGAATATAAGGACTAAAACAGTCATATCCTTTTTTCCAAATGACTGTATAGATTTAATGCAACCCTAATCAAAATCAAAGCTCATACGTGTGTGTGTCTAAATTGAGATGCTCATTGTAAAGTTTATATGGAAATGCAAAGTTTCAAGAATAAGCAAGAAGAAAAACAAAATCAGATTTCACTACCAGATGTTAAGTGTCAGTGTATAGCTATAGTACTGAAGACCAACAGACAAATAGAACAACTGAATGAAACAGAGAGTCCAGAACAAGACCTAACAGATTCAAAGAGCTGGCATATGAATGTTTATTTTGTTCTCCCACAACAATGCAGGGTGACAATGTCAATTCAGCCTCACTAGGTCTCTGGTGTTGCAAAGCAGTGTTGCTCTACTCAACATCTGAAACAGTAGCCTCAGACCAAAAATGGTCTTTTGGCGGGAAGGACCAAAGGATATGGAAGATAATCAATATCATTTTTAAGAGCATGAAGCAGAATTTGCAAACATTGCTTATATTGTTATACCATTGACCAAAGCCTAGTCATATAGCCATACCTACGTTCAATAGAATTTGGGAAATGGGGTTCTTAGCAGAGTAGTTACAGGTGTAGAAAAAATATTTCGCCTGCATTTGTAGTGTGATATTATTAAAGGGAAGAAGGGGAAATGAATTCAGGGAGATAATACTCTATCACTTTTTTTTAATAATAACTTGCTGAAAGCAGCAAGGAACAAGCAATACATGCTAACATTTTTGGGCTTTTTCAACTGCCTCTTTGGATCTGAAAACTTCAAAGGCACATGGTCTGCCTTCCAGGCTGAGGTAGGCAAAAGTTTTACCAAATATTTTTCCACAATAAACAAGAGTCATCAGGCTTCTTCCCTTCAACATCCGTTTCCATGTTTCCTATTGAGTGGCTATTTAATCAATGTCAGCTATTTTAGTTTGTGCTATGAGAACACCCCAATTCTGTATTTTCCTATCAGTGAATGTAGAAGCTAAGAATCTATATCAAAGAGACCCAAATATGGTGAGTTAAACGAAATGAGTCTTTCCTCTTGTAGAATAGTCCAGGTGAGGGCAGGGTCTACTCCACAATGTCATCAGTGGCCAAAGATGGAAGCTCACCATATCTCTGTCATCACTGGCAGCTGCTCTAGTTTTCCTAATTCACAGAGTTGAAGTCATCATTGCTGTATTTCAGCCAGTGAGGTCAGGGAAATACAATTTGGAAATTAAGCAACTTTATGCTTAAGGACATTAAGGTGAGGTTGCAATTATCATTTCTGCTTATATCCCATTGGCCAAACTTAGTCAGCCATAATTAGCTAGAACAGAAAGTGAGAAAGGTTACCTACAGAGGCATGGTCATATAATGGCCAGAAACATGTACTAGTCTAGTAATAAAAGGAAGAATGAGATCATGGATCCTGGAGGATAGAAGCAATCTCTAACAATATGGAGGTAAAACTTCTGGGAAAAAATGAAAAGAATAGAAATAAAGTTTGTAACTTCCAACTAATAGAGGAAAAACATGGAATGAGAGCAAAATCCCAGCAGTCTAAGGAAAAGAGAAGAAACAGAAAAGTTGGAACAAATGAAGAGCATAAAAGGAAATGGTAACAGTAAGTCCAAATATATCATTAATTACAATTGACATAACTGTAACAAAACCCTAGTTAAAAAACAAAGTTGACAAACTGAGTAAGACATAATCGATCTAGTTAAATGCTGTTTAAAAGACAGTTGGGACAAAAAGTTTCCAAGATGTGATGCATGTTTGTTTTGTAAGTTCACAACTTTTACTATACACTTATTGTTTATATATGTTCATGTATGAATAATATACTTCAATAAAAGTTTATTTAAAAAAAGACAGGCCATAAAGACATAGGAAAGTTGATGTGAACGGTTGAAAACCAATAGACCAGGTAAGTATTAAATAATAGAGTTTCCTCTATTAATGATCAGCCTGAGATGTAAGGCAAGCAGAATTAATAGAAATAAAACTCTGAAGTCTATAAAATATCAAAGGCTTAATTCACAAGGAACATATTCATATTTTAAACCTCTATGAAGACCTTAATTAGCTTCAAAATATATATAAAAGCCAACGGCAAATATTGTCAGAATTACAAGAAGAGATGTTGAAGCTACCACCATATTGGGGTATTTAGGGCCCTCTCAGTAACTGATAGATCGCAAAAGCAAAAAACAGTGAAGACTCAGAAGTTTTGAACAACACAATTAACATGCTTAATCTAATGGATTTAAAGAAAATGCCATTATTCAGTGAAAAGGCCAAGAATGAACAAAGTATCTTTTATACACATATAATTACAGGAAATTTGAAAACTTGCAAATCCAAAAATCACGTTACTTAGGAATTCAAGTAAATGTGTTTAAATTATAAATAAATGCGAAGATATTGAAAAACATGAAATTTTTATTTTATATTATATCTACTTATTCCCCATAATAAAAAACGGGGTAATTGTAACTTATTCCCATATCTTAATTTATTTTCCAATTGTCCTTTTTTTTTTAAAGATAAATAGATCACACAAAATGTTACATTGGCACAAGGATTGACACACTGATCAATGGATCAAAGACCTAAATATAAGAGCCAAGACCATAAATACCTTGGAAAACCATGTGGGGAAACATCTAAAGGAACTTGTAACAGGAAATGGCTTCATGAACTTCACACCCAAAGTATGAGCAGCAAAAGAACAAACAGATAAATGGGACCTCCTCAAAATTAAAGCCTTTTGCACTTCAAAGGTGTTTGTCAAGAAAGTGAAAAGAGAGTCTACCCAATGGGAGAGAATATTAGATAACCATATATCTGATAGGAGACTAAAATCCTATATATATATAAAGAAATCCTATATCTCCAAAATAAAAAGACGAACAACCCATTTAAGAAATGGGCAAGAGATTTGAACAGATGCTTTTCCAAAGAAGAAGTACAAATGGCTAAAAAGCATATGGAAAAATGTTCAAGATACCTAGCTAGTAGGGAAATGCAAATCAAAACTACAATGAGATACCATCTTACATCCATAAGACCGGAGGCTATTAAAAAAACAGAAGACTACAAGTGTTAGAGAGGATGCAGAGGAATGGAAACCCACATCCTCTCCTGGTGGGAATGCAGAAGGATCCAGCTGTTCTGGAGGACAGTTTGGCAGTTCCTCAAAAAGTAGCCGAAGATTTACCATGTGACCCAGCAATTCCACTGCTGGGTATATACCCAGAAGAACTGAAAGCAAGGACACAAACCAATATATGCACACCAATGTTCATAGCAGCATTATTCACTATTGCCAAAAATTGGAATCAACCAAAATGTCCATCAGCAGATGGATGGATAAACAAAATGTGGTATATACATACAATGGAATGCTACTCAGCTGTAAGAAGGAATACAGTACTAACACATGGGATAACATGGATGAATCTTGAGGGCCTTAAGTTGAGTGAAGCAAGCCAGGCATTGAAGGAGAAATACTGACATGAAATAAGCAAATCAAGCTGTCTTACAGAGCTAGAGACTGGATGATATGCTTACAGGAAATTCCGGGGGGTCGAGGGGGCTGGGGCGGGGAAAGGAAGGTTGTGAGCTGATGCCTACATGGGCAAAATCTTTAATAAATCAGAGGCAAGTAGTTGTGCAGGGAAGGGATAAGACAGGGGCATAGGAATACTATTGGGTGGGTCTTGGCAGGCTTGAGGAGGGCTAGGGTTGGGAGGATGGGTCAGATGGGCCAAGGAATTGGAGGGAAGGTTGGGGGAGCAGGTGAACATGGGGGATTGTCAGGTATGTGGTTGAAACTATAATGCTGAGAAAACTCTTTAGAAAATATAATAAGGAAGGGTTACTTTTTTAAGGTGCTTAATGGGGGCCATCTGGCATGGGGGCAGGCTTCTAGGGAGTTTTTGAATGCTCATCTTGTCATAGTGTGTTACATCATTGGGTGGAGACCCATACAATGAGTGGGAAGGTGTACCCCATCCTGGGGAGGACTGATGTTCTCAAACAGAGGGAAGGGTGTTTTGAGAGCATTGGTGGCTCCCAATGGGAGAGGACAGTCTATTGTGTCAAGCCCTCAGCATTGTTGTAAGTATGAATCTGTTCCTTCAAGCAGTGAAATTTGGTTGTCACTGTGGGCCTGAGGGGAGAAGGAGAGAGATATAGAATAGATGGAAGTGGGGATAACAGGGAGGCAATGGAAGTGTTCCACAAAAATTGTGCAATGATGGATATAGGACATGTTAAATTTCACCAAAAAATTATAAAAGTGTTTAGTCTAAAATGTAAACCATAATGTAAACCATAATGTAACTAAAAATTTAGAAAAGTGTACAATCTAAAATATAAACCATAATGTAAACCAAAATGGAACCACAGTTGGTAGCTATGTTTCAATATCTGTACATCAGTTGCAGCAAATGTAACATCCACATGTAAAAAGATCATTGCTGGGGAAGGGGGAAAAGGGTTTGAGGTTGGATATATGGGAGTCCCCTATACTGTATATTTGACATTACTGTGATCTAAGACTTTTTTGAAGAAAAAATTAAAAATTAAAAAAGGATGTAGACACTGAGGAAGGAATGAAAGAGACTGCCTTGCTACTGTTCATGTAGGGAAACACCTATTATAGTGATGAGAGGCAAAACGTCAAAAATAAAGTTTTATGATATTTTTCATTTTTTAATACCCCAATTAATTTTTTCCTTTATTTTAGTTTTTCTAAATTAGTATGTATTCTATTTCTAATCTTTAACTCTATCATTACTATTTCATTTTCCAGTTGATTGAATTTGGCAATACATTAGGCTTCATTTTTTAAGAAGTTTTGGATCACAGAGGGGTTCAACTATGGCAGGGGAGGAGCACTGGTGTGAGGTGTTATTGATGGGGGACACATGATGGGGAGGGAGTTCTCCAGGGCATGTATATAGGGTATATAAAAATGTTTGGATATTCGTTGGGTATTGTCATAGTAGGAAGAGTTACAAATGACAACTGAGGGAGGGCTGAGTTCCTAGCCAGGAGAGCTCTGCCACAGTCCCCAGTGGAACTGCAACAATCCCCCAAGTGCAAGGGCAAAGATCAGTGAAGAAGGATGACCCAGTGATGAGCCCTTTATACTGATGACTATGCTTATAAGCCTGTGTGCCTAAAAAGTCAACTAGGCCTAAAGCTGCAGGGTGGGTCCCTAAGCATTACCTTCTGAGATCCTCCATGTTGCTCAAATGTGGCCACTCTCTAAGCCAAACTCAGCATATAAAGGTATTACCTTCTCCCCAGCATGGGACATGACTCCTGGGGATGAGCCACCCTGGCACCAAGGGATTACTACCAATCACTAGCTGGTAAAAACATCTTGAATAAAAGGGGGAAATGGTAAAGGCAAATGAGTTATATGGCTAAGAGACTTCAAAATGAGTCGAGGGGTCATCAGAGGCATCACGTGTAGGCACTTCTCAGCAGGATCCCAGAGATAGCTAAAGTAGATAAAACCCAGGTACTGGTGCTCCTGAGGACTACGGAGACCACACAGGTTCTACAGTCATGGTAGATGGCTCTGGAGTTCACTGTCTTGCCAGTGGGCCCTACTTTGGAATTTGTGCTCCTGAGTGTGATGGAGCCGGACTCAGATGTTACCTTTCTATACATGCCTCTTCTGCCACTGTTACTGAACCTATGGTTGGCCCTGGGGTTGGTGTATACTCAGGAGACTTGAATCTCTGGATTGGCCATGTACCAGCTGGACCCTGAGCCTCAGCAGAGTTGCAACACCTACTCTCTGGTTCGTTGGACTTACCCAGGTCAGCTAACAGGGAATTGAAGATGGTCAACTACCACACCAGGGAACTGAGAGTACCTACAACTGCAAGCAGGAGAATCACCCATCAGCCATGTGGAATCTAAGTCCCCTCTCAACTTACAGGTGGAGTGGACATCACCATCCCAGGGTCCATGGGATGGAGCAATAAAATATGGATTAGAGTGGACTTACTGGTATTCTACTATAGAACTATTGTGACTCTAACAATGGAAGAAATTGTATCATTGATGTGGAGATGCTGGCCACAGTAGTTGCTGAGGGCAGGGAGAGGGAAGAAGAGAAGTGATGTGGGGCATTTTTGGGACTTGGAGTTGTCCAAAATGATATTGCAGGAACAGATGCTGGACATTATATATTCTGCCATATCCCACTAAATGGACTGGGGGAGAGTATAACCTACAATGTAAACTATAATCTATGCAGTACAGCAGTGCCCCAAAGTGTATTCACCAAATGCAATGAATGTGCCACAATGATGAAAGAGGGGGTGGGTGGGAGGTGTATGGAAACCTCTTATGTTTTTTTAATGTAACAGGTTTTTGTGATCTATATATCTTCAGATAACTTACCATTACTTTACCTATAGGGAATTAAAAAACATAAGAGGTTCTCATATAACCCACATCCCAACCCACCCACCCCTGCTCCTCCCACATCAACATCCCCTGTCATCAGTGAGGCACATTCATTGCCTTTGGTGAATATACCCTGAAGCACTGCCATACCACATGGACCATAGTTTACATTGTAGTTCACACTCTCCCCCAGTCCATCAAGTGGGGGCAGGATATATAATGTCCTGCATCTGTCCCTGCAATATCATTCAGGATAACTCCAAGTCCAGAAAATGCCTCATATCACACCTCTTCCTCCCTCTCCCTGCCCTCAACAACTCCCGTAGCCAGCGTCTCCACATCAATGATACAATTTCTTCCATTGCTAGAGTCATAATAGTTCTATAGTAGAATACCAGCAAGTCCATTCCAATCCATATTATATTCCTCCATCCTGAGGACCCTGGGATGGCGATGTCCACTCCACCTCTAAATTGAGAGGGGGCTTAGATCCCACAGTTAAGCTAAAGGAGATGAAAATAGGCAAGGTTTTTAAAGGGAAGTCTGGATTTCCTTTTTCCTAGCAATAGGCATTTAGAGCTAGAGTTAGAGGAAACAGTTGATTTTGTCATAGACTCTACTTAGCTTTGTTTTTTGAGGAGGTGTCTCAGGCTGTCCCATTACTGGCACTCGTGTGTTCCATTAGGTGCTTCTGGTAAACTGGCACTCTTGGGAAGCTGACTTTATTCAGGATTAGTACACCAATCTGGGCATTCCTTTAGCTTTAATAGCTGTGGGAGTGATCAGAACTCCAGAGTAAAGTTTTTATGTTTTGGTTTTAATCGAGCAACTCCGGGCAGTTTGACTGTTTTTACCAGGCTTTGTCATTTGAAAACCCTTTTGGCTAAGCTGTTTAGGGCATCCCTTCCCCGATGAGTGCCTTGGTGAAGTTCATGAAGGACTTTTCACTGCACTTCTCCTGTCACGTAGAGCCACCCATCAGTTTCCAGGGTGAGCCCCAAGCTAGCTGCCCTGGTTTGTTCACCCTGGGTATACTGTTGAACTTTAAGTCCTGGTACAGGTGCTAGAGTAATGGGTAGGAGGGAAATCTGAGTTTATGCTTCTGTTTGAGCAGCTGTGTTAGCCTGAGCAGCTGCATTAGCTTGAGCATTTTTTTTTTTTTTTTTTTTTGCTGTAACAGTGTTTGTTTTCTGATGCCCTGGATGATGCATAACTGCTATTCCCTGAGGTAATAGTGCTGCTTCTAAGTAAATCTAGGATTTTTGCCTGTGTTTAATAGTTGACCCACTGTTAGTAAGCAAGCCTTGTTCTTGTTATACAGCAGAGTGAGTGTGAGGGACAAGGAAAGCATACTTAGAGTCTGTGTAAATATTAGCCCGTTTCCCAGCTGCTGGTTTTAAACTTTGGGTAAGGGCAATTAGCTCTTCTTTCAGGACTGAAGTTTCAGGGGGAAGAGCTCTGGCCCCCATGGTTTTAAATTGAGAAACCACTGCATAGCCTGCCTTTTAAATTCCTCTCTTAATAAAACTGCTTTCATGTGTGAACCATTTACTGTTTGGGTTCACAAGAGGCTCATTCTTTAGATCTGGCCTGCTTGAGTAGTTTTGGTAAATAGTCTCAAGGCAGGAATGGAGAAGGGGCTCTTCAGGATCTGACTTCGGGCTCTCTACCAGTAGTAGGGTGCCTGGGTTGAGAGTTTGACATACCTTTATCTGTACTGTGGGTTTTTTTTTTTTTTAGTAATTGAGCCTGGTATTAATTAACCAGTTACCTGTAAGCTACTGGTGGCCCTGGGTTTAAGCACATCTTCCACATGGTGTGGGGTTAAGGTTGTGAGAGGTTACCCCCAAGTTAATTTGGTGGTTTTTTAAATTAAAAGGGTAGTTGGTCCCACTGTTTTCAGGCAAGGTGGCTATTTTTTTTTCCATAGGCATGTTTATTAATTACTTAGAAAATGAAGTTGACCAGGACTTTTAATATGTTCAATGTCCTTCTGCATATGATTTACTAGAAGTATTACCATAATCATCAGAACTATATTTAGAATAGGATATAGGTACAGTATTTAATACTAATTAATGTACTACTCAATGCATAAGTTTCTCCTTGGGCTGCAATTAATAGCTTTTAGTTTCAGGTTTGCAATACCATATAGGTTATCTCTCCATGGGAGCAAGCTATAGTGCTAACTGTGTTTAAATTCTACTCACAGTATTCTGGTATTCATTGCTCCACTTCATATATTCTTCACAGAAGCTGCAGCACCATTGACCCTAGAGAGAGGCTAGGAAAGTAGATTCCAGTATTTTACCAGCCTGGTGCATAGCATTCTTTGGCATTATGAAACAGTGCCATTCTGGAGACAATATCCATTGTATATTTGGCTGTACGGAGCCATGGTTGGCTGCAGCAAGAGTTTGAAACTGCAACATAGTTCCCATCCACTTCAGGAGCATGACCAGAGATGTAGTAGATACCTTTTATTGTTTTAGGGGTCAGTGACCAACCTAACCAATAACTCATATGGAGAAGTACCCTGCAGTGTATTGGATGCCTGGTTTGAATGCACAAGAGAGTTTGATAATGCCGAAGTTTATCTCTTGATTTTTATATATCTTTTAAACATTTCTAATGCAATGTTATATATTAAATGAACTTTTAGTACTTTGCTTTTTAATTCTACACTTTTGGTATGAAGATGTTAATTACACAGGTATTTTACTTTAGCAGTAGAGGAGAAACTATTTTTCCCATTTTTAAAATGAATACTGAAGATTCCCAATGGAATTAGTTAACTTTTCATTACCACAATTTGAATTGCACACTGAGGTGACTTACAGACAAGTTTTATTGCTATGAAATTACTTTTTGCCATTAATATTAATTTAGGTTTTTAATTAATAATGGCTTTTTAGAACTAGCCATTCAAATGCTTCAATTTGGAAGCCACTCTTACAAACTTTTTATAATTAAGCACAACTACATAGACTGGTTAATTTACCTTAGATTACAATTAGCAGCTGAGGGATTTTACTTAATGCATTTAGGAGAGGGCAGATCTACATTTCTTCAACTTAATTTTATTAGATATGAACTTAGGATTTTTATCATATTAAAGACTTAATACATATAATGCCAATTTATTAACTTAATAGTTTATAAACCAAAGAGATAACACTCAAGTTAAATAAATTGAAACTGTTATAGTTTATACAAATAATTTTTTTTTCATTTCTCTACAGGGAGCTAAAACCTCTTGTCTTTGATAAAATTCTAAAACTGAATAATCTTAAAAGCATACTGACTCCTAGGCTCTGGAATATATTATAATTACTTAATTTGGTTTAATTATAATTAAAGAAACGCAAATGGTTTGTAAACACACAAAAAGATTTTCAACATAACTGATAATAAGAAAAATGTAAATTTTAAAAACACAAGGAGTTACCATGTTTATCTATCAGACTGACAAAAATCTAAAGATTTGACAACACGCTTTGTTGGTAGGCTGTTGGAAAACAGGCCCAGTCATGCACTGCTGCAGGGAGCACAAAATACTATCACCTCTATGGAGAATTTGGCCTTTTCTATGAAAATTATCAAATACATGTAAGTTTTGACTCAGAAATTGCACTTTTGTGAATTTGTCCTAGAGTTATATCTGTACACACATACACAGTGCGATTTATGCCATATATGTATTTTGGCCTGCCAAAAGATTAGAAAGAATCCAAGGTACATCAAATAAAGTTTAGTCCAGTGCTGACCCCTAAAATATGTGAGTCATGCAGTAATTTTTCATTTTCTACTAACCTCATTAAAAAATAAGAATTTTAGAAAACAGGTATAACTTATTTAAATAATATATTTCATTTTACCCAATATAGCTATACTTGTATTTCAATGTGTAATCAATATATACATATTTTCGCACTAACGAGGCAGGTTAGTATTGTGAAAGGAGGGAGGGTGGCTGGCCCAGCAGACAACATGGCCAACAGACCACATGGTATGAGATCCTGTTCAGAAACCCCCTGAGAAAATGGCTGCCAGAAAGACCCTGTGAGATTCCAGCCACAAGCATCTCAAAAGAATAATCCCATTGGGATCAAGGGAAAGCCTTGGATACTCTCAAAAGGCCTTACCATTGACCCCCTGAGAAATGACAGGTGGGGCAACCAATCAGAACAGCAAATAGCTGAGGCCCCACCCCAGCATAATGAAGTGGGAGGAGGAAGGACTTTAAAAAGCCCTGACCTTGGGCCCCCATGTGCACCACTCACCCTACAGTACTCACGGTCCCATACCTCAGACCGTGTACCTTTCTCATTTTCTTGTTTCTTAAAAAACTCTTTACTCCCTTGCCTACCCTATGGCAGTGTCCTAAAATTCTTTTTTTTTTAAGATTTATTTTTTATGTATTTCTCTCCCCTTCTCCCCGCCCCCCCATTGTCTGCTCTCTGTGTCCATTTGCTGTGTGTTCTTTTGTGACTGCTTCTATCCTTATCAGTGGCACCGGGAATCTGTGTTTCTTTCTGTTGTGTCATCTTGCTGCGTCAGCTCTCATGTGTGCAGCGCCGTTCTTGGGCAGGCTGCACTTTCACGCTGGGCGGCTCTCCTTACGGGGCGCACTCCTTGTGCATGGGGGACACCCCTGCATGGCAGGGCCCTCCTTGCGCTCATCAGCACTGCACCTGGGCCAGCTCCACGTGGGCCAAGGAAGCCCGGGGTCTGAACCGCAGACCTCCCATGTAGTAGGCAGACACCCCATCCATTGGGCCAAGTCTGCTTCCCTCCTTAAATTCTTTTATGCAGCATAAGCCAAGAACCTAGAAGCCCAGAAACCAGAGTCATCTGGTAACACTAAGTTCTCAAAATCCAGGGGATAGTTCATACTTGTAGCGCAATTCAGAATAGCCATATTTCAAGCGTTCAGTAGCCACGTGATGGTAGCTGTGTGGTTCTAGTTAAACAATTAGTGTTAGCCTGGGCTCCCCAGAAAGGAAAACCTGAGGCAAAACCTAAGTGTTACCGGCATATAGGAGTGCAATCCCAGGAAGCAAGAGTGAGGAAAAAAGGAAGTGAGGTAAGGAAGAAGGTAAAGCCAAAATGAGGGTGCTTTATGAACGCAGCACCACTTGTTTCAAGGATGTCTTTTTGCTGGATACTAAATCGTGTGGCCCTGTGTAAGTATAATGAATACATCTCAGGGCAGACCTTGAGGATAAGGGGCTGGGGAAGAGAAGAATCTATCCACAGTCTCCTGCCTCTAATGGGTCAGAGGTTTGGACCCCAGGGCTTTAATTCCAGGCACTTCTAGGTTGTGCTTGCATGAGCTCTTACCCCTCCTGCAATATTCCTGACCTCGGCCAGCAGGATAGAATCTCAGATGAGCTATTAGGCAAGAAGCCTCTGGGTTGTGCCTGCATTAATTTGATGGAAGCAATAATGGGACTGGAACTGGAAAAAGCAGACAAGTGAAGGCAAGAGGATCTCGAGTGAGTCATTCATCCACCTAAAGGAGTGATTGGCAGCTGTGAAGGAGGAATGTGGACATTCCGTATACACTGACATGGAAATAGCTCCAACATATGCTGTCATGAAAACAAAACCCAGGTGCGAAAAAAAAAGTGTGTGAACTTTTTAGTGCAGATGAAAGAAATAAAATAAAAATAATCTTTGTATTTACTTATTTTTGGGAAAAAAACAAAACAATACATAAGAAATGAACAAAAGTGGTTCTCTAGAGCCTGGAATAGGATTCATGGAGAAACATGTGTAAGCAAAACTTTGCTAATGGATACTTTTTAATATAATTTTTATTCTTATCACTTGTGATGCTATTCCCTATTCAAATACAATAAAATTTCAAATAAAAAAATATGACAAATCTGACTAAGGGAAATAAGATTAGTCATTCTCAAAGCAGTGTATTTTCTGTTTTAGTTTTGTATCAATGCATTCAAAATTTCAACTCATACTTTTAAAAAAAATTAATATATTTTTCCCATATAACCCACTCCCCACCCCCAACCACATCATTTTTATAAGTTGTATTTTTTGAAGACATATATACATCACACAAAAATGTTACATTAAAAAATATGAGGTTCCCGTATACTCCCCACCCACCCCAGTCCACTTCTCCCACACCAACAACCTCCCCCATCACTGTGGCACACTCATCACACTCAGTGAGCACATTTTGGGGCACTGCTGTACTACATAGATAATAGTTTACCCTGTAGTTCACACTCTCCCCTGGTACATTCAGTGGGTTATGGCAGGATATATAAAGTCCAGCATCTGACCCTGCAATATCATTTAGGACAACTCAAAATCCCAAAAATGCCCCCACATCACATCTCTTCTTCCCTCTCCCTGCCCTCAGCAACTACCATGACCACTTTCTCCACCTCAGTGCTAAAATTTCTTCTATTACTCATCACAATGGTTTTATAGTAGAATATCAGTAAGTCCACTCCAGTCCATACTTTATTCCTCCATCCTGTGGACCCTGGGATGGTGATGTCCACTCCACCTCTAGATCAAGAGGGGGCTTAGATTCCACATGGATGATGGATGCAATTCCTCTGCTTGCAGTTGTTGGCACTCTTGATTCCCTGGTGTGGTGTTTGACCATCTTCACCTCCCTGTTAGCTGACCAGGGTAAGATCAATGAACCAGAGAGTAGGAGTTGCCACTTTGCTGAGGCTCAGGGTCCAGCTGGCACATGGGCAGTCCAGAGATTCAAGTCTCCTGAGTATGGACCATCCCTAGCACCAACCACAGGTTCAGTAAAAGTGACAGAAGAGGCATGTGTAGAAAAGTCACATCTGAGTCCAGCTCCATCACACTCAGGAGCACAAATTCCAAAGTAGGGCCCTCTGACATGACACAGAACTCCAAATCCATCTGCCATGATCATATACACTGGGGATTTCTGCAGCCTTCAGGAGATTCAGTACCTGCGGTTGTATCTACTTTGGCTTTTTCTGGGGTCCTGCTGAGGTGTGCGTAAGCATGACCTCTCTGATGACCTCCTCTTTTTGGAAGACTCTTAGCTATATAAACTCATTTCTCTTTGCTATTTCCCCCTTTTAATTCAAGGTCAAAAAGCAATTTTTGACACTTGATCCAACATGTAGACTGAGTTAGTCTGCTGGTCTGAGTTGACCCTTTTATTTGAGGTCTCTTTCTAGTTGCTTCTCCAGTTAGTGATTGGTAGTAATCCCTCAGCACCAGGGAGGCTCATCCCCAGGAGTCATGTCCCAAATTGGGGGGAAGGTAATGCATTTACATACTGAGTTTGGCTTAGAGAATGGCCACATTTGAGCAACACGGAGGTTCTCAGGAGGTAACTCTTAGGCACCCTACAGCCCTAGGCCTAATTCATATTTCAGGCACACAGGCTCCTAAGCATAGTCATCAGTATCAAGGGCTCATTAGTGGACCATCCTTCCTTGTTGATCTTTGCTGTTGCACTTGGGGGATTATTGTTTTTCTATTGGGGAATGTGACAGAGCTCCCCTGGGTAGGAACTCAGCACTCCCTCAGTTGATGTTTGTAACTACTATAAAAATACCCAACATATATCATAACATATTTATGTCCCCTATATACATGCCCTAGAGAACTCCCCCCACCCATGTGCCCCCCCATCAATAACACCCCACACCAGAGTTCCTCCCCTGCCATAGTTGAACCTCTCTGTGATCCAAAACTTCTTCAACAATGAATGCTAATATATTGCCAAATTCAATTAATAGGAAATTGAAATATAGTGATGGGTTTAAAGTTTAGAAATAGAATACATAGTAATTTAGAAATACTAAAATAAAGTAAAAATAAATTGGTGTATTAATAAAATGAAAAATATTGTAAAGCTTTGTTTCTAACATTTTATCTTTCATCACTATAATAGGTATTGCCCTATATGTGCAGTGGCAAGGCACTTTCATTTCTTCCTCAGTGTCTACATCCTTTCTTTTTTTCTTTTTTTTTTCTAATTTTTAATTTTGTTTTCAAAAAGTTTTAGATCACAGTAATTCACATACACAATATAGGGGACTCCCAGATATCCAACATCAAACCCTTTTCCCCTTTCCCAGCAAGGATCTTTTTACATGTTCATGTTCTATTTGCTGTAGCTGATGTACAGATTTTGAAACATAGCTATCAAAACATGGTTCCATTTTGGTTTACATTATTTATATTTTAGACTGCACAAATTTCTAAATTTTTTGTTTATGTTTTACATTATGGTTTACATTTTGGTTTATAGACTTTTATACACTTTAGATGTAAGTTAACATGTTCTATATCCATCATTGCATGATCTTGTGGAGCACTTCCATTGCCCCTCAGTTGCCCTGCTTCCATCCATGCTATACCTCTCTCCTCCTCCCCTCAGGGCACACCATGACAATCAATCTTCACTACTGTAGGGACCAGATTTACAGATACTGCAACAATGCTGAGGGCTTGACATACTAAACTGCCCTAACTAATTGGGAGCCAGTGATTCTCTCGAGAGACACAATTCCCTCTATCTGGGAACATCAGGTCTCCCCTGGATGTGGGTATATCTTCATACTCATTGTATAGGTCTTCACCCAATGATATAACACACTATGACAACATGTATGTATGTGAGTGCTCAACTAATTCTTATACCATATCCTCTCCCTTTCTGAGATATTATTTTCCCTCAGTGCTTGATTCATCTCAGTGTTGCCTAGATCCCGCAGGGCTCAGGAATCTGGTAAACAGTGAATTTTTTTTCACTTAAGAATGTCTGTACTTTTGTTCTTCTTAATTTTGTTTTAATTGAAGGATAATTGGGTCTGTTAAACATTACTCCACTGTCATCTGCCAGTGGCAGTGTTGGTGAAGAAATATGAACTCAAGCAGAATGTTTTTCTCCCTTGTGTGTGACAGGATTTTTCTACCTGGTTGGTTGTGAGATTTATTTTTCTATTCTTGAAGTTCAGCCATTTCAAGGAGCAACGTCTTGGTATTTATCTTTCTGTATCAGTTGTTCTTGGGTAACTGTATGTTTCATACTTCATTTGTGATTGTACTTATATCCTTGTTTCATTGATATTAAAATTATTCTATTTTTCTTGTTCTTTGTTGTTTTGGGTAGAGTTTTTTCCCCAATATTTTCACACAGGAAGAAAAGTTGAAAGAAATTTACATTGAAGAACTATATATCTACCACCTGGATTCTACAATTAACATTTTACAAAATTTGCTTTATTATATCTTTGTCCTTCTTTCTTCCATAACTTATTTTATTGATGTATTTCAGAGTAATATTCAGACACCAATACTCTTCCCAGTATATACTTCAGCATGAATTTTTGCTAATTAGAATCCAATAGTTGTTTATGGTTATTCTTTTCTTTTGATATAGGATTAACACACAGCAAAGTATACAACTCTTATGTTAATCATTCCATGAATAAACCTGTGTAAGGAAACCCCTGTCAAGATACAAGATATTACAATTGCCCACCAAAAAGTTCTCTCATGTATCTTTTCAGTCAATGCCCATTTAGCCAATGCCCAGTGGAGTGGCAAACACTGTTCTGACTTTTTCTACCACAGATTATTTTGCCTAGTCTAGAATTTACCATAAGTGGAACCATATGTTAAGTGTTTTTTGTATGTATAAAGCTTCTTTCCTTCAGTATGTTTTGAAGACTCATTCATTCATGATATTGCATATAAGAATAGTTAGTTCCTTTTTTATTGCTATGTAGTAGTGCATCCATGTACTACTATTTCGCTTATCCATTCTCCTGTAATGGATGGATGTCTGGGCTGATTCCAGTTTGGGGCTATTATGAATAAATCTGCAACAGTCTTGCATGTGCTATCTTGTAGACATATGTCTCCAATTCTTTTTGGTAAATACCATCCAGAATGATTGGGTTGAATGAAGATGTATGTTTAATTTAACAAGAAACTGTCAGACTTTTTCTAAAGTGATTGTATCATTTTATGTACCAACAATACTGTTTCAAAGCTTGAGTTCCTCCACATCTTTGCTTATATTAATATTTGCTGTTGTCAGTTGTTTTAAGTTTAGTCATTCTGGTGTTGTGGAATGGAAGTTCACTGTTTTAGTTTGCATTTTCCTGATGAGAAATGATGATGAAAATTGTTTCAGATGCTGATTGGTCATTCATTTATCTTCGTGATTGTTAAAATCTTGTGCCCATTTTCAGTGAATCGTTTGATGCTTTATTACCATGGATTAAAATTCTTTATCAATTGTATGTTTTGCTAATATTTTCTCCCAGTGGATGACTTTCCCATTAATTTTATTTTGATGAGAAGTTTTTAATTTTGATGAAGTCTAATTCATCTGGTTTTTTTTTTTAGAATTATTGCTTTCTGTGTCCTAACAATGCTGTACCTACAGGTAGAAAAGCTATTTCACAATATTTTCTTGTACAAGCTTTACAGTTTTAACTTTACCTTTATGTCTCTTATGTCTCAAAATAATTTTGGTATATAGTATGAGATGGGGTTGAGATTTTTTTTTTCTTTCACATATGGGTGTCAGTTGTTCTGCCACCATTTGTTGAAAATACTTTCATGTTTTGGTGTGTTTGTAAAAAATCAAATGGTCATATCTGTGTTTTTCTATTTGAGTTATATATTCTGTTCCACTGATCTATTTTTCAAGCTTTATGTCTCTGTCTTAATTACTGTAATCCTATAGTAAGTCTTAATGTCAGGTAGTTTATGCCCTCTTATTTTCAAATAGATCCTTGAAAATACTGAGTTTTCTAATTCCTGAGTATATTTCTCCATGTTGGTTTTTATTTTTTATTTTTTGGTCTTCTTGAATTTCTCTCAACAATGTTATCTGGTTTAGAGTTTAGATGTCTTACTGATATTTTGATACATTTTTTCCTAATACTTTATGCTTTTGACAGTGTTGTAAATGGATTTTTAAAAATTCATTTTCAACTTGTTTCTAGTATTCAGATATACTATTGGCTTTGGTATATTAATCTTGTATTCTTGTATCCTTGTTAATTTTAAAGTCTTTTGTTCATAAAACTAAATGTATAAACCTTTTTCTTGGTGGTTTCCCAGGGTTAGGTATTGCTTTATAAGCCCACCATCACTCCAAGATTAGTCAAATATGTTCCTATTTGACTATATTTAGATTTTCATCTATCCTGTATTTAGATGAATGCATGGTAAGGTAAAAAGTCTAACCTTATGCCAACCTAACAAGAGCCAATTGCTTTAAAACAGTTTATTTAATAAGTTGACTATCTTTGAATTGGCCAAAGTCGAATTGCCATCTTTATCTTACGTTGTTTCTGGAATTTATAGCCTGATCTAGTGATTTATTTACCTATATTTTTGCCAATAATTAGAGTATTTTATAAACTATGGTAATTTATTGAAAACTTTTTCTTGGCTATTTCTGTGCATTGACTCCTCCAAGTAAATATAGAATTAACTTCTTACATTTTATAGAGGATCCTTTTGGGATTCTGATTAGAATTGCACAGAATTTACAGATTAGTTTGAGTTAAACGCATACTTTGAATGTTGAGTATTCCATTCTAGGAATATAATTTGAATCTTCCCTTTTATTCAGATATTGATTCACAATTACTTTATGATTTTCTTCACATAGGTCTAAGTCATTTTGGTCAAGGTTTTCATATGTATTTTATGGTCTTTTATTCTAATAAGATCTTTTTACATTGCATTTTCTAACTGGTTATAGGAAAACAACAGATTTTCCACAATTTCTGTCTTTGTTGAGTTTACAATTGAAGATAATTGAAGTCATACAATATTATGCAATAAAGCCTTTAGATAAGCTGCTCAGATAATTGTCCCTTTCATAAAGGAGGTGAGGGAGGCTGCAAGCTACAAATGAATTTCTTTGTACTTCAGAAACTGCCATAAAGCAGCCCAAGTTCCCCTGCATTCTGTATATGAAGTTCAATGACATGGTAAATAATAATAGTTGTGAATTTAAAGGATTCTCCTTCCCATTAAAAGCTCAAGGATCCCTCAGATGAACAACTGTGTTTCCCTATTAACTGCATTTTTCTATCAAGTAGAAACGTTCAAAAGAGTGAACCACATTATTGTTCCATATTCCTCAATGCACTCCCACCCTCCCATTACTTTTGCAAATCTGGCCTGAAGATCTTAAGTCCAACAGTTTATCGGACCCGAGGGCTAATAAGCCTATCCCAAATCACTTTGCCTAATTTCTAGGAAGTAGCAACTTCAGATGAGGGAGTAAACAACCTAGGAGTTTAGAAAAATCCATAAAAGTGTGCATAAAAGTCAGATCTCTTCTTGGGCACAAAGCAATAATGATTTTTAAATGCTTGCCTCTTCCCGAATTGTAGAGTAGTTAAATATCTCCATACTTAGTTTTATAACATTTAAGCCAAATACATTTTCCAGTTTTATCAAAGGGATGAATAGGCAGGGAAAGTTTCCTACCTGTGCTCCCTAAAGAAAAAACAAAAACAAAAAAAAACTGAATTCAGAAATGCCACCCAATTTTCTAAAGCATCTCACCAGCCTTTTATCTTCATAAAATTCACTATAATAAGGCTAAATGCAATGCAGACGACAGGAGGAAATGCATAACCACTTCCTGTCAGCCAACAGATATTAGTAAGTTCTTTCCCCAGACCTTCCTGTGATATGCCAAGCACTCATCTTCTCCATGGGAAGTGTTTGAATCTGACAGCCCAAGTGTTTTATTTTTAGTATCTCATGAAATTTTTCTGAAGTAGAAAAAGTAGATAAGGTTGTTCACAATTACTATTATTTTTTATTTTCCTTGTTCTGGGAGTAGAGGCTGTGTTTTTTTTTTTCTAATTTTTAAATTTTTTTTTGTTTTTTTTTAGAGGCTGTCTTAATACCAAATCTCAAGGTCAAAGTCAGACAAAGGTTGAAACTTTCTCTTGATTTGAAAAATCTAAGTCCACCATTCAGCCTCTCTCTTCCATGTGCTAATCAAAGTTTATCAATATTATCATGTAAGTTTACCTCTTGGCCTCTTGCTTCTTTTAAGATTTTAAATTTAATTTTCTAGTACATTTCCTTACATTCCTAATCAATACTGAGCTATCAGATTAGTTGAACCTTGTTTTAATGGACCTGAAGCCAAGGATCTTATGTATTGTGGTCTGTGGGGTCTTCCTTTTAATATTTAACCAGGACTTAACCTAGTTTGCAATTGAAACCTAAGGAAATTCATTCGATATATATATATATATATGCATTTAGCCCCTACTGTGTAGCAGGCTCTATAATAACTATGAAAGATCCAGAGATAAAAGGCAGTGTCCCAACCTTCGCGGAGCTAAATCCATTGCAGTATGATCAAGGCAAAGGTGAATAACTTTATGGTAAGTGCTAAGGTGGAGGAAGGGATATCTTGGAAGTAGGGTGAGTTTTAACCTACCAGTCCTGAGGGGCTAAGAAGGCCTTCCTGGAAGAAACTACCATTTGGTAGAGAAATGAGGATTAGTTATTAGAACCTGAAGAGGTAGGGCTTGCAAAATGGAGGGGTACGGGCTGAGAAAAGCAGACAGAATGGGATGGGAACAGATCTGGAGGCAAGAGATAGCTGGCCTGCAGAAGGGTCACCGTGAAGACTCCAGAGTGGAGCGACTGGACATGGAGCTGGAGAAATGTGTGTGAACTAGATCGTGCAGGATCGCCAAGCCCTATGTTAAGGATTTTTATCTTGAGGATAATGGGAAGGTAGTAAAACGTGTTCTGCAGAGGACCAAATTGGGTTTTCAGATAATTCTGGCTCCAGAGTGGAGAATGAGTAGGCTAAGTGTTAGTTATGAGCTGGGTTGCAGTACACCAGACAAAGATGCTAGTTTAATAAAAGCTATCACCCATGGGGACGAAGACTAGGGGCTGATTTGAAAATTTGAAGAGGTAAAATCGACAGAACTTGAGGAAGATTGGCTGTGGGATGAGGTGGAGAGGGAAATGAAGGGTGGTACCCGTTTTTCTAGCTTTGCAAGGACATGTTTTATTTGCATCCCAGGCAGATTTCTTGGAAGGGCCGTCTTTGGGATCAGACCTAGATTCCCTCTCAGCTCAGCTTCTTGCAAGCACTGTGCATCTTTGTATAAATTCCTTGATCTTTCTGAACATCATAGTTTTTCCTCTGTAAAATGGTGATAACCTTGTGAGCATTAATTGTACATATAACAATATGAAGAATAACCCAACGGTATCGTCATATATTTGACTGTATCGGCTAATATAATCGACAGCTGTGTGATATTGTTTTCCTATACGCAAAGAAGGTATAACTCTTTAATGATTTCCAGAAATTTTTACTCTCCTCCTTATACAGTTCTTTTTTTTAATTCATTTTTTAAAAAATATTACATTAAAAAAATATGAAGTCCCATTCAACCCCACCGTCCCCACCCCCCACTCCCCCCCACAGCAACACTCTCTCCCATCATCATGACACATCCATTGCATTTGGTACAGTTCTTGAACAACTTTTGTTAATTTTATTCCTAGGAACTTTATAGTTTTGGGTACTATTTTCAGTGGGGGTTTTAAATTACATAATTAGCAAATTATTCCTTAGGGGTGGAATAGAAATTCACTTCTGTGTTGTGGTATTCTAGCCATTTGAATTGATTAACTCTATTATTTCTAAAAATCCATCTATAGATTTTGAGAACGATTATGTAGACAATTTTATCATCAATTAATAAAAAAGTTTTATTTCCTCCTTTCCAATTCTTTTTTTTTTTAACTTTATTTCAACTTCAAAAAACAAAAGAACAGACAAAAGGCAGCTTAACAAATTATGGAAGCATACTTTAAAATAAACCTCCTTTCCAATTCTTACACCTTTTATTTTATTGCACTGGCTGGTGCCTTTATGCCAATGCTGTCCAATGAAATAAAATGCAAGTTCCATATATAATATTTAATAACAGCTTTATGGAGATATAATTCATATACCATACAATTTGCCCCTTTAAAGTAGATAGTTCAGTGGTTTTCAGTATATTCACAGGATTGTGTAACCCTTACCTCAATACATTTAGAACATTTTCATTGCCTGAGAAAAAAGCTCTGAGCCCATTAGCAGTCATTTCCCATTTCTCCCCAACCCCCAGGTCTAGGCAACCACCAGCCTATTTTCTGTCTCTGTGGATTTCCTATTTTAGACATTTCATATAAATAAAATGGTACGATAGGTGGTCCTTTGTGACTGGCCTCTTTCAGTTAGCATATCCATATATAATTTTAAATAGTCTCATAGCTGTATTTAAAAAGTGAAAAGAAACAGGTAAATAATTTTAGTAATATATTTTATTCAATTCGTTGTATCCAAAATTTTTCATTTCTTCATGTACTCAATATATATGGGATATTTTGTGTTCCTTTTTTGCACCAGATCTTTTAGGCATGGTCTGTATTTGACACTTTGATCTCAATATGAGTTGGCCTCCTTTCAAGTGCTCAGTCGCTGCTTGTGACTAGAGGCTATTGCACTGAACAATGCAATTTTATATTATGTTCAATGGTAGTGACAGGAATGGATATCCTGGTTTTGTTTCTTTTTCCAAAGGAAATACATCTAAACTTCCCCCATAGGATAATGTTTCTTGTTGGATTTTTGTAACTATTCTTTATCAGGTTAAGGAAATTATCTTCTTTTCCTAATTTTCTAAAAGTTTTTCTCATTAATGGGTTTTATATGCTTTTTCTGTATCTATTGAGATAATTCCACCATGTTTCTCTCTCCTTTAAACAGTTAATGTAATGATATTTTTATATTTCATAACATGAAACCTTCTTGCATTCCTGAGATAAATCCAACTTTCTTATACACTGTTGGATATGACTTGCTAAGACTTTGTTTTGGATTTTTATGCCTATGCTGCTGAGATTGGTAATTTTTCTTTCTAACCTTGTCCATGGCTGCTTTTGCTAAGGTTATAGTCACCTTGTAGAATTAGTTGGAAAGTACTTGCACATTTTCCATTCTCTGACTTTGTAGAGATTGGGAAAAGCTGTTCCTTGAAAGTATTGTAGAATGCACCTTGAAATTCACCTCAAGCATTTTTCTTGCCTGTGCTTCATTTTCTTTCATTGGTTCTAGATAATTTAGGCTTTATCTTTCTGTTGAGGTTAGTTTTGACAAGTTGTATTTTCTAGGAAATTGTTTATTTCTTCAAAGTTTCCATGTTTTTCACCCAAAGTTGTTCATAATGTTTATGTACCTTTTAAATGTCTGATGCATCTCAAGGCATTTCCTCTTTGACATTCTCAGTATTATTTGTGCCTCTTTTTGTCTTCAACAGTCTTTTCTGAGGTTTATCGCTTCTGTTACTGTCTTTAAAGAACCAGCTTTCAGCTTGTTTGATCCTTTCTTCTCTATTATTGAGCTTTGTTCTTATCTTTATTACTAGTTCCCTTCTACCTTTAGTGTAGTATGTTCTGTTATTTCTTTTCTCTTAGACACTTAGCTAATTAATTTTCAGGCTTGTTTTCTATTATAAGCACTTAGAACTATACATTTCCTTTGACTCTCAGCTGCTGCATTTATGAATTTTGATATAGTGTTTTCAATATTTTTAAACTCCACGTATTACTTAACTTTCATTATGATCCTTCGACTTATGCTTTTGACTTGACTTATCCTTAATTTATAAATATACGAGGATTTTTAAAAGTAACCTTTTTATTATTGACTTCTAACTTGATTTCATTTAAAAAAACATATTTGATACATTACATCCCTTTATATTTGTTGAGACTTATTTTATGGCTTGGTAGTTAAATGGTTTGTGTAAATGTTCTCTATGTACTTGAGAAGAATGCAGTTTCTAAGCTGTTTGGCCAACTTCTACTTATGTCCATTAGACCAAACTTACCGTGTTGTTCAAGTTTTTGTGTATTGATTTTTATTGCCTATTTTATCTATTAATATTGGGAGAGGTGTGTTGAAATCTCCCACTGTGATGGTAAATCTTTCAATTTCCTTTGGTATTTTTATCATTTTTTGCTTTGTATGTTTTGAGGTTCTATTATTAGTTGCATAAATTGACCATATTTTGAGAGACATTATATTGTCTCTAAAGATGCTGTTTAAAATTTGTCAGTTCTTCTCAAATTTTATATAGGTTGGCCACGGTCACATAGCTAGCATGTGGCAAAACAGTATTCACACCAAAGAAGTCTCCTTTGGAGCCTGTATTCCCATCCATTAGTCAATCCCTCTACCTCTATGTTAGAGTTACCATGAGCAATTCTTTTATCCAACTTGCTGCCTTCCAGATGCAGCATCTCAGCCAAGTACCAGCTGTACCTGCCAGGTGAAATGGGAAAAGGGATGGATGCCTCACATTCCAGATGCAATCTTGGTCCTTAGAAGAGGAGCTTCCAAAAATCTATGGCACCCTCTCTATCAAAAATCAAGGCTGCAGGTTCCCTATAAAAGTCCTCACTGGCTTTGTTCCTACAGATCAGAGGTTTCTTCAAGCTCTGCGTCCATCCCACATACACATACTTCAAGCCATTTTCACTATAGTCACCTTTTTGTTTCCCTTCCATTGTCCTCATCCTGCCCCATTCCTCTTCCATGCTACCAGCTTCCTGTAGGTGGATGGACAGTTGAACAGTTTGCAAGGATGGACTTTTGGATTCTTCCCTGGATAAGGCTTGGCTAATCATTCTGTGGGCAAGTCTCACCCTTGCCCATTTTTTAAAATCTAGACTCAGAGAACATAGAACCTAAGTTAGGGTCCAGCCCTTCAACATCCTTCTTTCCTGGGTGGAAGGAAAGATGGGCAACATTCTACTTTTAGAATAGTTCTTTGTGATTGATTTGAAGGGCCCTCTTCTCATCTCTCCTATATGCAGATTGTTATGGTCAACCTTAAAAAAACAGGATGGACCCCTACCCAAAATTTGGTTTGGATGTTGTAGCAGTTTGATATGGTTATGAATTCCAAAAATAGATATTGGATTTTGTTTGTAATGTGGTATGTGTTGAACCATGATTAAGTTATGATTGGGGCTTTGATTGGGCCGTGTCATTAGGGCGTTGAGTTCCCCACCCCTTGGTGGGTGGGGATTCACAGATAAAAGATATGGCAAAGAACAGAATTGGGGGTTTCTGATGTTGGAGTTTGATGCTGAAGTCTTAAGCTGGAGCCCCAGGAAGTCAGCTCACAGTGGAAACAGAAGCAAGCCTCAGGAAGAGGGGACCTGAGCCAGGAGAAGAACACAGAGGAATAGAGACAGCTCCTTAGACATGGCAGAGACCCCAGGGAGAGAGACAGAGCCATTTAGCTGATAGTCTATAGCTGACCTTGTGGAGAGAGGCAAAGTCTAGAGAGCCTCATAGTCTGTAGTTTACCTTCTGGAGCAAACAGAGGAGCTGAGCCCAGAGGAACCCAAGAAGCCTAAACCCTCGTAGACATCAGCAGCCATCTTGCTCCAACATGTAAAAATAGACTTTGGTGAGGGAAGTAACTTATGCTTATGGCCTGGTATCTGTAAGCTCCTACCCCAAATAAATACCCTTTATAAAAACTGATCAGTTTCTGGTATTTTGCATCAGCACCCCTTTGGCTGACTAATACAGAAGTGAAGACTAATGACACCACACACGTACCAAGAGAATATGAAGAGGTTTATTACATATGAAGAGGTTTATTACATAATGAGGTTTTTTGGGGATAGCAGGCCTGGTATCTCAAGCAGGTTCCAAAATGCCTGGAGAGAGCAGGGAAGGGAGATTGGCTTGGGTTTTTTTTTTTCATTTTTTATTGCGGTTAGGAAGTGGGGCTACAGTGAAGATTCCTGTGGACAGAAAGGCACTTGCACGGTTTGAAACTCCCACTAGTAACAAAAGAGGGAGAATCCAGACTTTCTATCACCTTTCCAAGAGGTGGAGCAGAAGGGAAAAAGGGAGCTGGTGGCTTAAAACCTGTCAGTGGTCAAATATCAAAAAAGGGAGACAGACGTGTTGCTACATAAATTTATACTCCTAAGTGGTAACATCTCTTCTAATTGTCTATTGCAGTAGTTTCACTTCCACAAGAAAGGCCCTCAGTATCCAAAAATGGTCTCATCTCCAAAAACCAAAGATAAAGGGAAGTTTTTCTTTCAAGAAAAAGTCAATTCTGTTCCATCTCCATGGGGCCTGATTGCTATGCTCCCAGGTCTACCGGAGACTCCAACAAAGACGGCACAGAGAGCAGCCAGGCGTAGCCCCGGGGCCCATCTTCAGCAGCACCAGGACCTGAATCCAGTATCCTCTCTTGGTGAGAGAGGCAGGTCATTCTGGAAAAAATGCCGGCCCCCTCAGCTGTTCAAAAAGTGATTCAGGGAAGTGGACTTGGCCCAGTGGATAGGGCGTCTGCCTACCACATGGGAGGTCCGTGGTTCAAACCCCAGACCTCCTTGACCCATGTGGAGCTGGCCCATGTGCAGTGCTGATGCGCACAAGGAGTGCCCTGCTACGCAAGGGTGTCCCCGGCGTAGGAGAGCCCCATGCGCAAGGAGTGCACCCTGTAAGGAGAGCCACCCAGCACAAAAGAAAGTGCAGCCTGCCCAGGAATGGAACTGCACGCTCGGAGAGCTGACACAACAAGATGACGCAACAAAAAGAGATACAGATTCCCGGTGCCGCTGGTAAGGATAGAAGCAGTCACAGAAGAGCACACAGTGAATGGACACAGAGAGCAGACAACTTGGCGGGGGGGGGGAAGGGGTGGAGAAGGGGAGAGAAAAAAAAAAGTCTACATATTAAAAAAACAAAACAAAAAGGGATTCATACACAGAAATTGCTGGAACCTCCGTGTCAGAGCCTAAGTGCATATGTCAACTCACCATTACGTGACCAATCTCTTTCCATGACTGCACCTAGAGGGCAAATGCTAGACCAGGAAGGAAAGCAGCGCCCTGGTGACTGGAAGAAGGAGTGTGTATGGGTAGGGGAGGTAGCAAGAGCGCCCCCATCCATTACCCAAGCAGAGCATCATGGCCAACCTTCCTCCTGGCTGACACATACAATATCCCAATTGGAACAAGTAGCCTTTGGGCCACATGTAATCAATCTGCTCTTGTTCAAGAGGCAGGTGGTTAGGGTTGCTGTTTCTGCTTTTGGCAAACCAATAAAGAGGAACCTGCCTCTGATGGAGGAGGAAGTCTGTCAAATTCTAGGACTGGAACTTGATTCCTTAGCAGCAGGGCAGTGGTTGGAAAGAAGGCGGTTGCTTTTGAAAAGAGACTCTCTGCTGTGCCCCCGCCCCCTGGACTCAATCCACAGATGGCAGGACAGGTGGGGGAGGGGAGGCCAAGGACTGGCGCCCTCTGGCTGTGGTTCCACTTCACAGGTTATTGGCAAGGCTCTTAACCTAGGTCTGACTGCAGACACTGGGTGAAGACAAAGGCAGCTGGATGGTTACTTTACAGGTGATTTCTCTTAGGGCCAGAGAAATTCTTTTCAAAGGAGAGGGTTGGGAAACTGTTACCATGGTAACGCTCCAAGTTCTGAAGTGATAGAATCAGCTAAAGCTCTTGAGAGTAGAGGGAGGTGGTGGGTTTATCACACATGAACAGGCAATGTTAGAAGTTGGGTTTTTTCTTTCCTTCTTTTTTAATGTATAGTCTGAATATTAAGAAAGAAATAAGAGAAAGATTATACCTGCATGTATATATATGTATATACAGTCACAGAGAGAGAAAGAGTGAGAGAGGCAGAGAGAGAGGAGGGAGGGAAGTAGGGTAGGAGGGAGGGAGGGAAAATTTGAGAATTTTCTTTCTTTGTAGCAAGCAAGAGCTACCTGTGGAGCTGAGACTGAGAGAGGGAGGTTTGGGTCTCTATGATTATATTTTAGGAAGTTGATAGTAGAAATCCAGAGTAACTGAATGAACCCCTCTATCAGCATATCTGTAATGTTTATTGTTATAAGACATACTTAACCCAGATATTTGAGTTATTATCAGTTTAACAGGATTTATGCCATTTTGTTTCAATGGTAGGCTATTAATGGCATTGTGAAAAAGTGAAATATAATGCTTATACACGTGCTTGATGTCAATAATGAAATTAGTCATAGACTAGTTCTACTTTTAAGACAATACAGCTCTATTCTGAATAGTAAAACTTATTCACAGCAGAATTTATGAAATTCTTAGCAGTAGGTGTATTAATTATTCCATATCATAAGTCTGTCAAGGGGGTTATTAACTCAACTCCTTTGTACCCTTTCCCTTTGTCATACTTGTCTGGTATAACTCCACCGTAGATCAATTTGACTTCTAGTCTATTGTGTGGCTGAGTGTGGTTTGAGAAAGACACATAACCCAGATGACTGCTTCCAATCTAGTTCATGACCTCCCTGGGCTCCCATTACTGCCAAGAGGACTTACCAGCAATCATTGTCCCTTCAGATAACAACTTCTCTTTTCCCCTCAAACTCCCAACATCTTCTCCTCATCTTCAGTTTCAGTTGATGACTAAATTTCATTTTGCCAAGAAAAATAGAAGCCACGAGCCCACACCTGATCTTCTAGCCCATTTTCACGTGTAATCCTGCCTCCGTCCATTGCCATCCAGTGTATCCCTCCTCCTGCCCAGGCCCAGCCTTCCATCTGTGACCAGATCCCAGTCTCACAGAACTCACAATCATTAGTCCCACTGGCAATTCTATTCTCTCAGCTACATTAACTCTCTCTCTCCTGGATCAGTCTACCTCCTACGTTTAAGACAAGAAGCAAACACAAACTTCTCTTGACTCCTCTAACCCCCATCCTACTCTGGCTCCTTTGGAGCAAAATTCTACAGAGCTGCCTATTCTTGGCCCAGCCTGTCTTCCATCGGCCCACTCGAGCAACTCCATTAATGCTTTTGCCCATTCCACTTCAGGGAAACGGCTCTCGTTGAGGTCACTGATGAAATTAACATGGTTAGATCCAACAACCAAATTTCAATCCTCTTCTTATTCGACAAAGTAGCAACATTTCATGAGGTTGATGGCTTTTTTTAAAAAATTTATTTCTCTCCCCTACCCCGCCCTCCCCCCCCCAGTTGTCTGCTCTCTATGTCCATTCGCTGTGTGTTCTTCTGTGTCCACTTATATTCTTGTCAGTGGCACCAAGAATCTGTGTCTCTTTTTGTTGTGTCATCTTGCTGTGTCAGCTCTCCATGTTTGCGGTGCCACTCCTGGGCAGGCTTCACTTTTTCCACACTGGGCGGCTCTTCTTACAGGGTGTACTCCTTGCGCGTGGGGCTCCCCTATGTGGGGGATACCCCTGCATGGCATGGCACTCCTTGCACACATCAGCACTGCGTGTGGGCCAGTTCATCACATGGGTCAAGAGGCCCTGGGCTTGAACCCTGGGACTCCCATGTGGTAGGTGGATGCTCTATCTATTGATCCAAATCCCCTTCTCATTCCTTCTTGAAATGCTTTCTCCACTTGGCCTCAGGACACCAATCTCCTGCCCTACTTTCAACCTCACTCAGTCTCCTTTTCAGTCTACTCTGTTGACTCTTTCTCATATTTTCAACTTCTAAATGTTGATAAGATCTTATTTTTTTTCCAGGATGGCTGCTCTGATGACTCCCAGAGTTCCATCTCCAGCCAACATCTCCCCCTTGAACTGCAGACTTGTGCATTCAACTGTCTGCACAACATTTACACTTGGATATCTAATAGGCATCTTGAAATAGAGCCTTCCATTTCTCCTCTGCCCATACTAATCCTCACCTCTCTTAGAATTACCCATCTGGTAAAAGGCGCTATCATTCACCCAGTTGCTCAAGACAAAGCACTTGAAATTGTCTTTGACTTCTATACTTCTCTCATATTTCACATTCGATCCCCTATTAAACTTGTGTTCTAACTTCAAAATATATCCCAAGTCCAACTACTTCTCAACTCCTGCACTGCTATCACCTTCAAACCACTACCATCAAATCTTGCCTGTATTCTTACAATACTTTTTAGCTGATTCCTCTACTTCTAGTCTTACCATGTCATGGTCTCTTCACATATGGTCAAGGGTTTCTTTAAAAATGAAGTCAGATTGTGTCACTCCTCTGCTCAAAACCCTCTAGTGCCATCTGATATTAACAGGAATAAAGTCCAAATTCCAATCATGCCCTTCCAGGTGTACAGGATCTGGCTCCTGGCTACTTTCCAGAGTCCTTCTCTTACCACTGCTCCTCACACTTACTGGTCTCTGGGCAGGTCTTTGAACACATCGAGTACATTCACAGCTCTATACTGTTAAGCTGCTGGAACACTTTTATTTTATTTTTTTCTCTTTTTTTTTTTATTGACTTTGTAATAATATTACATTAAAAATATATATGTGAGGTCCCATTCAACCCCACCCCCCCACCCCCCCCTCTCCCCCCCCCCAACAACACTCGTTCCCATCATCATGACACATCCATTGGATTTGGTAAGTACATCTTTGGGCACCTCTGCACCTCATAGACAATGGTTCACATCATGGCCCATACTCTCCTCCATTCCATCCAGTGGGCCCTGTGAGGATTTACAATGTCCGGTGATTACCTCTGAAGCACCATCCAGGGCAGCTCCATGTCCCAAAGATGCCTCCACCTCTCATCTCTTCCTGCCTTTCCCCATACCCATCGTCCACCATGTCCACTTTTCCCAATCCAATGCCACCTCTTCTATGTGGACATTGGATTGGTTAACACTTTTACTTTAGATACCCACCATCATTTTATTGAGGTCAAATGTCTGCTTCTAAGAGAGACTTCATCTGGCCACCCTATGTAAATTATTCCAATCCATCTTGGTCTTTCTGCTAACTTAACTTTACATCTGTTTATCTCTTTCTCATCTGTCACAAAACTGTAATATCTATAAGGACAGGGACTTTGTTTTTCTTGTTCATAGGCTAGTTCTATCTATATAGTAAATATTTGTCACATGAATTAATGAATGGATTTGGAGAGTATTTCCTCATTCTCCCACATATAATCTCCTTCCCTTTGGTAAGAAATTAAGATTTTCAGAATTGAATAATAGGGACACATGGAGTTACTTCTGAAGGCTTGAAGCAAACACTCATAAAGACAAAAGAATTCAGAAGGAGCTAATTCTAATACAATTGCCCTCTGCTCACAATAAGGGCATCTCACTGATTTGCTCTCGTCAAATTCAAAGCTGGGAATATTTCATATGACAATAATCTCCGTGGCTCCAGATAGTTCAAGAGATGGAAGTAAAGAGCAAAGCAGTGACAGCACTCATTTTTGTCATGGCCGGAAACATGGATCATCTAGATTTGATGGACTTTTGCTGCAGAAGTTGGCAACTATCACTACAATCCCATTTTTACACCTAATATTTTATCATTATTATTTTTTGTTTGGTTGCCAAATACGTGCCAGAAACTGCCTTAACCACTGTACCAAGCATTGTTAAGTTTTTCCCAGTCATGAATCAACTCTGATTTCAGAGACAATGACCTGAGTTGGGCAGGGCCTTTCCTTCAGTCTAGGAGTAGACAAACATGACACTAAATGGGGACATTTCTTGTCTCATTGCATGGTTTCAGTTCCTCCTTGAAAAACTCTGGGCTTTGGTTTTGCTAATCTGAAAAAGGACAACATGTTCTCTTAAATTCCTCCTAGTTTAAGTGTTTTGTTAAAGATTTTCTATAAATGAGCATTTTCTAATAATGAATGGACTTTTGCTTCGAGTATTTTAAGTAAAACCAAAAAGTGTTAAATACAGTCAACTGACATTCTTTTGAGTGGGGGCTGGGATCAAATGCCAGGTTTAGTTCAGCTACAAAATAGCTCGTGGACAACACAAATGACCCACAAAATGCATCTCCCTGGCCCTTGCTCTGATGGTATATATATAGATACCTTGAAGAGAATCCCTGTCTCAGGCATTCCTTCCTGGAATTATAAAAGTGGAAGGCACAGTTTGGAGGTAGAAGAGTTAGATATGTGGTTTGTCTCTCATAAGGTCTAAGGGGAGGAGGAGAAGGCCCCTGAAGCATCTCAGATGGCTGCTGTCAAGTCTGCAGAAGCTTTAAATGAAAGAGTATCTTATTTGCTATGTTGCAGCTCTACTGACAAACCAGAAGGAATGAGATTATTTTTTAGGTATTGGGGCCAGGGCATAAACCTGGGACCTATGTGGGAAGTCCTGCTCAATCGCTGAGCCACATCTGCTTCCCTGAGTTAGTTTTTTTTAGTTTGTTTTGCTTGTTGTTTGTTTCAGTTTTTTTTCTGGAGGCACTGGGAACGGAAGCCAACACCTCCCATGTGGGAGTTGGGAGCTCAACCACTTGAGCCACAACCACTCCCAGATTTTTAAAGTTACAAGATGAAGAATTTGAGTTGGGCATACAGAGAATTTTGCCATTTTAGAGGGTTAATAAATGCTGAAATATCTTGAGGTTTGTTGACAGCTTGTTTCTCTCTTAAACTCTCAGTGGGGAGGTGTGATGGAGGGAGAGAAATGAGAGTGATATTTATTGTCAACAAGGATCAAGCAGTCCCATATATGTCATCTCATTAAACATCACAAGAACCAAGCCAGCTAAGTATTAATATCCTTTTATATTCAAATGAGAATCCAAGATGGTTTGGGCTAAACACAATATTACCCAAGGAAATGCTGCTAAGAAATGGTAGAGCTGACCTCAAACCTTAAGACTGATTTTTCCACTGTACTACATTTTCATCTTTAAATTTAAGATATGCATGTCGATTTGGAAAGTTTTATTGCTTATGGCTAAAAGGAGATAGACTAAATTAATTCTCACAAAGTCCCTTTCAGTCCTAGATATCTGTGAGTCTATTGATATACAACAATTTCCTTAGTGACTTGCGAATTTTAAGCCACATTGTGTGTGTGTGTGTATATATATATATATATATATTTTTTTTTTTCTTTTTTCTTTGTTTTCAGCTCCTTGACTGCCCCTCATGGTTATTTTGCAAGTCTTGATTATCAAGCATTTATTTTCTTTTTTGCAGTTTGTTTGGAAAATGGAAAGCCTCGGGAAGGGTATGTTGGGCTTTTGATATAAGGCACATAAAATATCTGTAATTATGGATTACATTTTCTACCCAATAAATGACTGAAAGGAGTCCTATGATGGAAACTTTTAGAAGATAATTGAATGTGTCAGCTGAATAAAAAATTATGTACTTGCTCCACCTCAGCAAACTGTGATAAATAGCCTATTGTCTGGAGAGTTTGCCTGGCATTTTCTTTTTCATTGTAAAATTATGCTAGTCCTTGTCACTGAAGTGTTGGATAACAACTCAAAAAACAAAACAAAACAAAAACCACTTTGGGCTAGAATTCAGCTTGTAGATACCAGAAAATATGCATAACTACCTGGAAAACAACAGATGATAATAATTTAAAACTTCAGTTCATTTCTACCATTATCTCAGAAAAAAAGAAATGTATAGTTTTTACCGAATACATTTAATTAAAAAGAGAGTACCCTTTTCTGAGAAACCATTAGCATTTCTGTGTCTGAATAATGAAGTAAGAAAAAAAGCATTTATTCTTCATTATTTATGTTTTCAGTTGTGTCCTTTGCATAATTGCTTTGGAACAGAAGTACCTTATTAAAATGGACAATCAATAGTAGCAATAGACTAAGTAGACAAACAAAACAAAATATAAATTAAAACTTCCTATTAAACATCAACCTTAAATAATAGTGTGCTCTGACCAAGAAGAGTTGAGGTAGTTTTAAAAAATACATCATACAAAAATAGTGAGAGAAAATGGAAATCAATATCAAATCTATACATAGGGTTGGGATGAGAATTTTCTTAGTTCAAAAGCCATAAAAGAAATAACACAGGAAAGGATTAGTAGATTTTCCACATAAAAATGAAAATTTCTCCCAAAATTGCTTAAAAGGCAAATAAACCAGGCTTCAAACAGGACAGAAGTTACTATCTTTAATGTAAAAAGAGCTCCTGTGAAAGGGCAATAAAGCATTAAGTTCCCAATAAATAAAGGGGGAGAGGAACAAAGATAATTTAAAAGAGAGACATATCAATGGCTAATAAACATTTGAACATTTTTCAACTTCACTCATTATCAGCTAAATGGAAATTAGAATAACAATAAGAAGCTATTTTTAACCTATCAGATTAACAACTATAAAAAATGAGACTATTCAAAACTGGAGTTTGAGTGCAGTGACAAAGACACATTCAACACAGCTGGAAGAATATAAAATGGTTCTAGCCTTTAGGAAAGAAAGGTGGTATACAATTCAAAAACCTTGAAAATATTCATAACCTTTAACCTCTGAAATTCTGGAATTTAATGGAAATGATCTGAAAGGAAGAAAGAGTTTTAGATCTAAATAAGTTCACTGCAATGTTGTTTATAATATTAAATTTTGTAAATAATGTAAGTTTCCAAATAAGGATAATATTAAGCAAGTTAGAATAAAATATCTTGTAGCCATTCAAAAACCTATGAAATATTTTGAATATCATAAAATGCCTAGGTTTTAGTGTTAAATATAAAACTAGAGGATAAAATTTTATATGTAGAATGAGATTACAGATGTAAAATATACGTACAAAATGACTTAGTGGGCTATAATAAAAGGTTAATAGTGCTTTTTTCTGGTAGGTAAGATTATGGGTAGGGCTGACATAGTGGAGACACTTGGGAGATTAAAGTGGGGTGGATGAATAGTGATAAAATGAATTATTCCCTGTAAACCAGCATATGTGATCACAAGTATGAGAGTTTTTTCCTTCATCTTTTTCTGTTTTTTAAAGTTTCTACATGTAAAATGAATCATTTCAATAATGAGAGAATCCTTTTTGTAAAAGAAAGTAAGAATTGTGTGGAAAACACTCATGGGCTTTCATAGAACGATGACATTCCCATTCAGCTTTGCTGTTGGGAGAATGTTTTCTTTTAAGTCCCTTGTAAGAGACCTTTGGATTGTGTTTAACACACCATGTTTGAAAGGATCCTCCCTGGGAATTGTGAAAAATTATACTGATATAAATGATGATTAAGTGGAAGAGTTCAGTAAAAATTCATTTGAAAGAAAACTGTGAGAAGAACAGTGGGTTGGGAAACTGGTATGAGAAGCAGATGAGGGGAAAGACTTCATGTTGGAGCTGCACATACTAGGCCATAAGGAGGGACAAGGAAGTATGAGGACTATTTAAACACTTAAGAAGCAGAGTTCTTAGTCATCCATAAGGAATTCATTAAATAAAAGTACAGCTATACATGGTACATGAAAGTACGGCTATATAATGGAACCTTACGCTGTGCAGCCATTAAAAGGAATTAGAGGGAAGCGGACTTGGCCCAATGGATGGGGCGTCCCCTACCACATGGGAGGTCCGCAGTTCAAACCCCGGGCCTCCTTGACCTGTGTGGAGCTGGCCCATGAGCAGTGCTGATGCGCACAAGGACTGCCTGTGCCACACAGGGGTGTCCCCCGCATAGGGGAGTCCCACGCGCAAGGAGTGCGCCCCTTAAGGAGAGCCGCCCAGCGTGAAAGAAAATGCAGCCTGCCCAAGAACGGTGCCGCACACATGGAAAGCAGATGCAACAAAAAGAAATACAGATTCCCAGTGCCGCTGATAAGGATAGAAGTGGTCACAGAAGAACACATAGCGAAAGGATACAGAGAACAGACAACTGGCGCGGGGGGGGGGGGGGGGGGGAGAGAAATAAATAAAAAATAAGTCTTTAAAAAAAAAGGAATTAGACAGGCAAGCATTTTTGGGACACTGGAATTGTCCTGCATGGTGTTGCAATGATGGATACAGGTCATTATATATTTTGTCATAACTTACAAAATTGGGCAGGACAGAGTATAAACTATAATGTAAACTATAATCTACAGTTAGTGGCAATGCTTTAATACGTGTTCAACAATTGTAACAAATGTACCACACTAATTAAGGATGTTGTTGATGTGGGAAAGTGTGGGAGAGGGAAGGAGTGAGGCATATGGGAATCCCACATATTTTTTATGTAACATTTAATAATCTGAAGTTTCTTTAAAATAAATTTTTAAAAAGGGATTAGGGATATATACATACATATCCCTAATATTTACATACATATACAAACAGATAGAAACATAGATAGATAGACCTGGAAAAGTAGCTATCATACAGCTACCTTTGCCAGAGTCAAATCTGGCAGTTTGCTGGCTAGAGAAGGCCTGAAGAAGCATTTTGTTTCTCCTATATAGTTCTTAAGAAATCTGATTTTGTTGCCAACATTTAAAAACCAAGAATTATAAATTAAACCTATATTTTGGCTTTGCTTGGAAAATCAGAAGACTTGACAATCCTGGGTTTGTTTACCCAAGAGCAGCAATCCCCAGACACAACCAGCCACTGTAGTTTCCCCAGACCCCACCACGCTGACTTTTCTTCTTTTATTCACATCATCTTCCTACCTGCTGTATTCTCTTGAGTTTGCAACCCTTGATGGAGTGCCTGATTTCATTCTCCTTAAAAAGCAAATAAAGCATGCATGCATTTTTATAGTTATATCTGTAAAGGTCTAGGACAAAATCAATTTGCAAAGAACAAGATCAAATTGTTTACAGTGGTTACTTCTAGTGCGTAGGACTAGAAAGGAGAGCAGTGGGGAATAAGTCTTTTTTGGTGTCTTACATTATATAAACATTTAATTCAAACAAACACACCAAAAGGTAGGTTAAAAAGTGATCAGCAATTCACTGAGATAAGAAAATACACCCAAAGAGATAACCACTACGGTCACATAGCCACATAACCACTAAGCAGCCATGCAGGGCACCCAGACCTCCTGGCTCCTGGTCTCAATTTCATCTTTCACACCACGCTAGCACCACCAGGGAAGCAGGGCTTGAGAGTATTGTGGTAGCAGAGAGATTCAATGATCACGTCTTGAAGGCTAGGACTCAGGAATATTCTGAGAAGGAAAAATTTACTACAAATGGCCGGGCCCAGGGACCCCTGTCCAAAAAGCCGAGACCTGAATAGAATTTTTGGGTGCCTTTTATGCAGAGGATGTAGGAGTGGAGAGTCACATGGTACTTTTATGAAAAAAAGGACTTTTCTTTGTTAGTTTCTTAGAGTTATAAGTGTATGTCTGAGCACCAGATAGGTTTTGAATTAACATATCCCTCACATTCCAGGTGAGCTTGAATTAGCCTATCACCTACTGTTCAGGTAAGCTTGAATTAACATATTGCCCACATTCCGTCTAGATGTAACTTTGAATACACATTCAGTCTACATCCTTTCTGGATATTTAAAGCCTATATGGCCTATATTACTTAATTGGCTTTCTAGAAATAGGCACACTTGAATACAGAGTTAGAGAATTTTGAATTCAAGCACAGGCTATATTATATCCCCCCTTTGAGGCCTTGCTTAAGTTCATCAGGCTTTGGCATCGCTATTTCCATAGTTATGAGGTAGGCCACTGTCTGTGTTTTTACTGCATTATTTATTAAAGTGCGTATTCCAGATATTATTAAAGGGAAGAAGCAGGCAAGTATGATGAAAGCATGGGAGGAATTTCAGCTGTTTGCTGTTTTGATCGATTACCCCACCTATCAATCCCCTGTTGAGGGCCCAATGATAAAGTCCTTGAGGTATATCTGGGGTTTTTCTTTGTTCACAGAAGAAGTCTTTGTTCTGGATAGAATCCTGGGGCTGGAGGTCTTCCAGCAGCCATCTTGAGCATTACTGATGTCCACATGGACTCTCTGCCAGGTTCCAGATCTGTCTATTAATTCCCTATCTCACTAGCCTGCTTTAAGGGAACAGTATGGCAACTGGGTTTATTTGTATCCTGACTCTCCTATTCAACACCCATGTGACTCTGGGCAAGTCACTTGCCTTCCTTGAAACTTGAGTACCCCTTTTTGTGAAACAGGACCTGGTCATCGACACTTTCCTTGTCAGTTAATATTTGATAAGTCAATGAACAAATGATTCTGGTTGCTGTTGGGAGCAAATGAGATCATGAACGTAAAGTTTATAGTATAATGTGTTGTACTTTTGCAGCACTCCGTAAAGAGCTTCTCTAGCGGGCACTGGAAAGAAAGCCTCCTACCAGGGAAGGGTTAGACTTTTGACATATCATTTAGAATGCACCAAGTTTAGGATGCCCTGAGCTATCTGATACCAGACTACTGGAAGGGAAGTTTAAAAAATCCATCACCTCATGGGAAAAATTCTATTAATATAACCTATGGACTATAGTTAACAGCAATATTGTAATATTCTTGCATCAGTGCCAAAGATGTACTCTGTTTAATAATAGGGAAGTATGGAGAAAATAAGCCAAATGTAAGTTATGGCCATAGTTAGTGGTAATAGTCTGATAATATTATCTAATAATCTGTAACAAATGTTTCACAATGGTGTGGTGTGTTGTTGAAGGGGTTTTGTCTGGGAATTCCATACATGTGCATGATTGTTTTGTAAGTTCACACTTCTGTAATAAAAATTTATTAAAAAAACATGGGGACAATGATTCCAAGTTTGGATAAGATGGAACTCTTTTGTCTTTGTTTCCATCTAAAAGAAATATTGAGCATTAAATATGTATGTGACCACATGTATGTATTTGGGAGGCCACACAAAAGAATATTAACAATTGTTACCAGGGTGATTTTAGTGTTTTTTGTGTATTTGTCATCCCCAATTTTTCTACAATGAATATAACTTTGTAAGTTTAAAAAGTTATTAAAAAATTTTCATGGGAAAAAAATCCATCACCTGGGCATTTCCAAAGTCTGAATACTTACTGTAATGTAGATGTCCTGGATGACCCAGGCCATATCCTCAGGCCTGGGGATAGATCCTCTCATTGCCAATCCTAAGGCTCTCAAGTGTTTCTCAGACCCCATTCGCCCCAGGCTTTGGTGATTTGCACAAGTGTCAGCTGACATGCATACAAGCCCTGGTGAATTCCCAACCATTTCTGGGACAGCACAGCTTTGCTCGAGCAAAATGTAAAAGTTATCCAGTTGGCAGAAGGTGGTGAGAAATCCCTGTTCATCCACACTGGTTTGTGCCTAAAAGCTCTCTGGCATTTTACTTCTGTTTCATCATCCTCTCACTGTGAAAGTTCTATCTTCTAAATGCTAGGTTGCTGAGCCATGAGAAGATGCAACATGACCACAGCCAGCAGGCAGTGGAAGTTGTTTTGTAATAGCATGGATGTGTGCATCTAGCTGTTGGGAGGTTTGCTGTGAATTTCTAAATACTGTGGCATCCTTATCCTTCATTATGTAATAGTTATTGCTACAGTTTATTGAGCACTTAGTATGTGCCAAGCTCCATGTTAGCTACTCTTTGGTATCTCATTTAATCTTTACAATAAACCCCACTAGGTAGATGTTATTTTTATTTTACAGATAAGGAAACTGAAATGCAGAAAGGGTAAATAACTTCCCCCCCAAGGTTTGGAAGACTAGAGTTGCCTGAGGTCAGAGCCAGTGCTCTTTCCTTTATTCTACGAGTTGTTCCAGGAGTACATTGTCTTTATTAAAAGTCTGGAATATGGGACCCAGAGAGGAGACACAATCTGACCTAACTAGTATATACAGGCCTATGGGCACCATTGTTTCCTGGAAGTCTTGATGACTTCATTCTTTAACAGTGTGCCCAAGGCTGTTGGCCCACCTGCCAAGAAGGGAGTCAAGTACCCCTATACTGAGCCCAGCATCAATCTGTTCAAATCTTCTGTGGGAACAAAGGCACTTTTCATACTCTTCTTCCACCACATTTTTTAAAAAAATATTTATTTATTTATTTCCCTCCCCTTCCCTCCCAACCCCAGTTGTCTGTTCTCTGTGTCTATTTGCTGTGTCTTCTTTGTCTGCTTCTGTTGTTGTCAGCAGCACAGGAGTCTGTGTTTCTTTTTGTTGCGTCATCTTGTTGTGTCAGCTCTCCGAGTGTGCGGCGCCACTCCGGGGCAGGTTGCACTTTCTTTCGTGCTGGGTGGCTCCCCTTACAGGGCACACTTCTTGCACGTGGGGCTCCCCTATGCGGGGGATACCCCTGCGTGGCAGGGCACTCCTTGCGCGCATCAGCACTGTGCCTGGGCCAGCTCCACACTGGTTAAGGAGGCCCAGGGTTTGAACCGCATACCTCCCATGTGGTAGACGGATGCCCTAACCACTGGGCCAAGTCTGCCGCCCCCCTTCCACCACATATTGAACTGTTAACTGCTGGTATATCACAGCTCTTTATTTAACATATTAGTTTTGTTCGGCTAAAACATCCATTCCACATATGAATATAATAATAATAATAATAACAAACATACACACACACCTCTTGATAGTGAGTTCCAGACATTTGGTAAAGAGTGGGAGGAAATACAAGCATAATGGCTCCCTTTGAAGGTCAGGTCCCTGCTGTTCTTTTGAAGGCACTAGTTCTCCTTTATCTTCGGGGCCATTTATGCCTTTAAATTAACATGTGTCCAAACCAGGCACTTAATATCTGAATTCATTCCCTGCTTTTTTGTATCTGTTCTTCTAACTATAGTCGAAGTCATCATCACCCCTCCCCAAGATTGCGTGAGCCACCATACCAAGCTCCGTTTTCACCCTTGTCCCTGCAATGGGTTCAATAGTAGCCTTCCAAAATTCACGGCCACCTGGAATCTCAGAATGTGATCATATTTGGAAAGGCCTTTGCCACTAGTGGAATTAGGTTAAGAAGAGGTCCTTCTGGGTTCGATGGGCCCTCAATGCCCCTTGATGAAGGCAATCTCCTTTGTTGATTGTAGATGCAATCAGCCATAAGCTCAATCATCTGATTAGAGATGTAATCTGCCTATAAAATACTCTCACAGTAATAATCAGGCCACTGCTTGCTTGACCAAACACCTGGACATCATAACCGAGCCAGTTTGACACATATTATTCATCCAAGTTATCATACCTCCCGGTGTGCCCAGGACAGTTCTGGTTTACATGAGGTATCCCAATGTAATTATTAAGATCACCCCCTTTTACTCGCAAAAGTACTCTAGCCTTTCTTTCTTCCTTTCTTCCTTTCTTCCTTTCTTTTGAGGTACCAGGGCCCAGGGATTGAACCCAAGACCTCATTTGTGGAAAGCCATCACTCAACCACTGAGATACATCAGCTTCCCTGGGCTGGCTCTCTCATTCATTTTGCTTGCTGTTCATTTCTGTTCTTTCAGCAGGCACTGGGTATCAAACCCGGGACCTCCCATGTGAAAGGTGGGCACCCAACTACTTGAGCTACATTTCCCACCCCACCCCCAAATACTCTAGTCTTGATCAATTATATGGCCATTGTACTCCTGATCCCTTGATTCTATTTGCTATAGTCCTAAAAGTCTGTTACCCTGAGTCTCTAGATGAGCTTCCCTGTGGCACAAGCCTCCTGGGTCTCTTATAGTCTTTCCTAAAAGGATGGGCACCTGGAGAGATACTGACATACCAACCTGAGAAAGAGAGGAGGGAGACAAAGAGCCCAGTCTGGTTCTCGTTTTCATTCTTCCCAACACACTAGGTTAAAAACACATGAGAAAACAGAACTCATCATGTTTATGATTTACATTTCCCTGTACTTAATCATGAATGATGAAGAGAAACTTCCCTAGAGTCACAAGCTCTTTAGCCTCTTATCTTTCTTTATTAGATACACATAAAAACCCCAATAGCAGCACAGGTGAACAGAGAAATGTCAAGTGCTTTTATGACCTTGGTCAAGTTAAACTTAGCTCTCTTGGCCTTCATTTCTTCATTTGTAAATGAGAATGCTAATAAGACCTCTCTAATAGGGTGACTCAGATTAAGTGAGTTAATATATAAAGATGCAATATAGTGCCTGACCCATCACACACACACACACACACACACACACACACACAGTGATGAGGATATGTTGCCTGGGATCTCACACTTTTGTAGCAGAGAGAAGTGGCTGTGTTTTGTTAAGAAACACAGAACTGGGACACTGATGCAATACCTTGGATTACTGTAGTTCGCTGAAATAAGTTGCCATGTCCTGCCTGGAGAGGGTGTGCATTTCCTAGGAGAAGGTAGAAAAGGCAACTTGTGCTTACTTTAATCTGAATCTTTCCGGAGAGATCTACCTTTCATCTCCCAGAGACCAGTCACCCTGGGAAAGCTGGAACAATCCCAGCAACCTGTATACAATTTTGGTTGTCTATGCCAACAAAACAAATGAAATCAGTATTTATGTTTGGGGATCTGTTGTAAATTCTGGGGGTAGATGGAGAGTGCCAGGAGAAGGGTGCATCGGTCTGGGTCCAATCAGAAGACATACCATATACAGTAATTCAAAGATTATTATGAATAATTATTAAGCTAGGATAGGGGAATAACTCTGAAAATGGAAAGAGAAGTCTAATCTAAAGGGCACCCAGAGGCTGAGGGGAGATGACCCAAAAAGGACAACCTTAGGAAAGGCTCAGACCTCTTTGGAGAAGATGGGGTGTGGCCTGCTGCATAGCGAGAAGCTCGTGGGTTTGCAGGACTGGCACAAGTATCAGAAGACAGCTCTAACCACCCAGAATATTCTCTATCAACTAAAATATCCCAATTTCTAACAAGTGTTCTTTCTGCAACATTACAACTCTGGTCACATTGACTGAAAACTGTCCATGGCCATTGTCTGGTGCACTATTCCAAGTGCAATCATACTGGTAAAGAACGTGCCAAAAAATGCTTCCTGTGCCAGGCACACCATGGGAGAATTTCATGAGATTGTTTCAAGCTTTTTAAGCACCTGTACAAGGGTTCTATTTAAGCCAATGCATTGTGCCCCAAAGCCTAACCCCCTTATATACGGTATATAATTGGTCTTATCTATAGTTATTTTAATGGATATATTAGTTCAATTTATCAGAAATTACACTTTGTATTTTATAATCACAATATTAAGAACTTGGAAATGTATTCCGAGGTAGCATTTCCGTGAGCCACATCCATTTTCTGTCTCATTACCGGGAAGGGTCATTAGATAATCTTCCGATGGCATTGGGTAAATCTATTTCTTGAAACTGTTCTCTAGGGATAAACAGATAAAGTCGTCATTTTGTTCTCTGTGGTGTCGCTAACTCTCGAAATGACTGATGGGCCATAATGGTATTCCATGGGGATGGAGTACTTAGGCAGTGGGGCTGGCTTTTGGTTTCCTTAGCAACTCTCTCCTGGGGACACCATGGCAGCCACATTTATTCAAAGTTAGGTTTCTAAAAAAATAAAATAACACCGACAGTATTTCAATTGAGATTTTATACACCTAAATTAACTTTGCTCAAGAGAGATGCATTTTGCATTGCTATCATTTTTCAGTTTGTGTGCTGATTTCTCATTAGAATAGCAAGTGCTGCCCTCGGAGGAGAGCTGGAGGGGCGGAGGGGAGAGTGCTGGGATAGAGGAGATTAGAAAGCCTTAATAATCAGAGTTCCAAAGAGGAAGTGGTTTTCTCTTAGCTCCATTTTCCAATATAGCCCTGAGGGGAACTAATTTAGAATCTAAGCAATCCCCTTCAAATACATGGTCTCCCTAGTACTGTGTTATTCAATCCAAGTAGAAATAATTGACTCTTTCCCATTGTTTTTACAGAAAAGCTGGTCTCTGTGTGAGATTTATTACCATTTCCTAGCCAGGCTTCTCAGCCTCGACGCTGTTGGCATTTGGACAGGATCATTCCTTGTTGGGGAGCCTGCCTTGATTGTTGTAGGATGGTCAGCAGCATTCCTGGCCTTTGCCCAATAGATGCCAGTAGAACCCCCTCCCCGTGTGACAACTAAGCATGTCTTTAGATATGGCCAAATGTCCTCTGGGGAACAAAATCATCCCCAGACGAGATCTACTGCCCAAAGAAAAGTGCCACGTGATCCCCTACATAATTTACTCCATTCTTTCTTTGTCAGTCCTCATAATCAGCTTCTTAGGTAGAAAACTCGTGCTCTGGGCCCTTGAGAGCTCCTGCCCAGCATGCCCCATCAAGAGAGCTACATTATATCTACATATATTTTTATAAGTATTTCTCATTATAGCATCTATGTCTTGCACTGAGAAGAGACGATTTGATCCTTCTTCTGACCACAATCATTTTTCATCTCTGTCACAGCCATTCATTATCATACCTTGGATGTCAGAGAGAAGGGGCTAAAATCCCCCCAATGCCCCCCCCCAAAACCCTAAAAGAACAACAAAATAAAATGAGAGGAGGAGCTATGGTAAGGTCTACTATAAATTTTAAAGGTTGCTGTTTTGTAGAATATTGATTCTACTTGCCTCTACATTGAGCCACAAAATAGACTCATCTTAGGGGGGAGAACTTATGTAACATTTTGAAGCCCTACTAGATAAATAGCGTTTGTTCCAACAAGATTTACCATAACAAAAATTCTAAATCAATTAAAAAAATACGTGCAGCCTCTTGCACTTCAGTGTGGCCCAAACTACATTTCCAGAATGACAGGAGTACATGGTAAATCTCTGTATATAGGGAAACTTTTTTGTTTGATCTCAAAAAATGACAGGGTGAGTGAAATTTTTTCTAGAACCTCCACAACGCAGTTAGAATTGACTAAGGATGAAACTGAGGCAATGTTTTAAATTTTGTTGTGAACTAACCTCAGTTTCAGCGGCTCATTGCATGCTGGTTGTGGTAGAGCTGGTTGTGATTTCAGGAGGAAGCCAATGTGACAGGGCAGCTGGGAAGACTGGATTTTTGCAGTAAATGGATTGTAGTTTTCAACCCAACATTAACACTCACTTGCTTCTGTGATTTCAGGCATCTAATCCCTCTGAGCTCCAATTTTTTTTATTTGTGGAGGAAGACTATAGCACAGCCTTGCTGGGTCACTGTGGGGGATTAGAAATAGTGCACTTGAGGCCTCCAGTAGAGTGTCTGGTCTCAGGATGAGCTACTTCCCTGTGGGATAGTTCCTCCCTCCTGGCAAGATCTCTGGCGCCTGGCCTCAGGCTAACCCAGCTAACCCAGCACGCCTGCTCCGTTTAGATGATCAGAACCTTCATGTTTATGTGAACAACAACAGTAAATTACTGTCTACCTCAGAGGTTTCCAAATGACAGCATCAGCCTGGCTGCTTCAGATACACCTGGGAGCTTTTTAAAACCAACAGTCCCTGGCTTATGCCCTAGAGATTCTGACTTCATAGGTTCAGGGTGAGACTTGGGAATCTGTGCTTTAGAAAGCTTCCCCAAAGTGGGCAGTGCTGTATTTCTTGATCTAACCTAGTTAGATCTGTGCTCACTTTGTGAAAACTCACCAACTGACATACTTTTCTGCATGCATATTATATTATACTTCAGTACAAGTTTAATTAAAAGGTAAAGTATCTCCCCAGGTGATTCCAATGTACAACCAGGTTGGTGAACCACTGATTTATATCCTATCCCAACCATATTTGAAAGTAAAAAATATTTTAACAATTTTACTCATCATCAGTGAAATACTTCTTGGTCACATTTGCTTGGCCAACTGGACTAGTCACTTTCTAGAAGTCCAGAACAGGTATCTAAACCAAGTATTTCATTTTGCAGTGGAGGAAAATGAGAGCCAGAAAAGGAAGTTGATTTCTTTAGGTGACTCAGCTAGGTACTGAAAAAGCCCATAGGTCTCCTGATCTCGTCTATATGCCTTTGTTAAAATATATCCACATTTAGAACACAGGACTAGATGCACCACAGCAGAGGCCTTGGTTATCTGGCATTTCACTCCTGATTGGAAGCTAGAGGTTTGACCAGGGAGAAATGTCTGAAGATGCTCTATGCCTTCCAGCACTTAGGCTCTGACGCCCACCTTTCATGTCCCTTAACACTCCAAGGAATAAAAAAGTCTCAAGAGTAAGGCACTTCCAAGCTTCTACTAACGTGTTTTCTTTTATGGAAACCATGCTTCCAAATTCAGAACTGCACACCTCAATTGCTTAGCCTTAACCTGAACCACAAACACTCAGAACATGAAAAATGGATTGCTAATTGCTCCTTTCCTTTGCTGCTCAACTAGAAATTAAAAGCATTAATACTGTTGGGCCAAAGATTACAGATTGTGTACAATATGGCACACACTATTTTTCATCTTTTCAAGAGTGGCCAATTTTCTCCTGAGGAACTCTGGCTGCTCACTGTTTCATCCAGCATTGACTAACTGAAAGAAATTGCATATCTTGAGCTTGGTAAGTGGTATTTATTTGTAATTTCACTTAAGAGATGAACCAGTTAAGACGTATACAAAACATCAATAGGTCTAAACACAGGGTGTCCAGAGGCAATTGTTGTGATTTCGACTAGTGGTTTAGTTCCAAATTTACAACTTTGTTTATTTCAGTTTTGGATAGATAGGGTGAGCAAACTCATAACACTGCTGAGAAATTTTCCCTATGATGATGAATAAAAAGCTGAGAGAAATATAGTGCTAACGCCTTCATCAGACATTAAACAAATGCAAGACTGGTTTAAACAGGATGAAATCCTGGGATTTATTTTTCAGTCAAATAAAATTCTGGGAAAGCTAATTATATAACTCAGGAAGAACATATTAAGAAACCTTTACATGCTTTGGATAGGTGATTGAAAGTATTAAGGCTGAAACTACTACATACTGAGTTTGAAGTGATATCATAAATAGATTCTTTTACCTCAGTTTGATCCTCACGACAACCCATTAGGGTTGGGATAATAAGCCCTGCTTTTCAGGTGAGAAAGGTTATGAAGTTGGGACTCTTTGCAGGTCTGCTTGAAGGACTATATCCTCCCCCACCCCACCCCCCCCCCGCCCCATGCTTCAGAGTAATGTTTAGGGAACACCATTCATGCATTCAAAAACTTTGGTAGAGAACCTTAGGTTGCAGTAATTACCAAAGGAGGACATAAGCCCTAGCCTCAGGGAGCTCATAGTCAGACAAGGGAGTCAGGCACCATGAGAGATGACTAGAAAGTGTAATGGATCTCAAGACACGGTCAGTCCTAATGGGGTACTTCTCTTTTCTTCCTTCTGTTACCTTCATTGGCTAGACCAGGCCTGGACATCCCTGACTACCTCACTCTCTCCTCCTGAGCTCTTATGCTCAGGTACTTTTGCCTCTCCTATATTCTGTGCAGCAAGACCTACTGTGGAAGATCATAAAACTCCTAGTTCTTGATTTAAGCTGAGGAAGAGAGAATGGGCCTTTCCATTGACTTCAGCCACCTGCTCTGGCCCAGACAACCATATAACTAAACAGGGGCGTTTAGGCCACAGTGCCAGCTAACAATTAGAGTGAAATGGTACTTTGGTTTTCCATTTATCGCTGTCCCCCTCAGGAGCCTCACTGGAAGGAGGGCTGGGGCACTGAAGCAGGGTTTGGTCCAGAATGCAATATGGTAACAAGCAAATCTACCTCCAACCTCTCATGCCAGCCTCTGAACAATCATTTAGTAAATAAAATGTAAACTACTTGTTCATGTGACAGTCTTTATAAAGCTACAATACCATACTATCCAGGCCAAAGCTTAGAGCAGGCCAGGCCCTTTCACAAAAGCTGATCCTGCAGTTGCCTGGACAGAAAGGACAGGGAGTACCACAGACCCTGGGCTGGTAAAGGAGGCTCTGTGCTCAAGAACCAGTGAAGAAGAAGGGTTGCTGATCTTGGCTCTCTTCCCAATCTTTCATTTCCACAGTGCCACAATGATTTTAATTAAATACTAACTGTACTTACTCAGCAGCGGTAAACAAGAAGTTGTTATGGGAGGTAGGCAAACCTCAAGGCTTTTTCTGCAGCCCACCAGCCCTGCTTTTCTCCTTCTAGCCTGCACTGCCCACAGCAGCCCAGGCCCTCTCTCCCCTGGATAGGAACCCCAGGCTGAGTGGAGGCCAGCAGGCTACATGCCAGCAAAACCTCTGGTAGAGACACTTTTCTGGACACCAATGATCTGGTCCAAATTCCTTTCACCAAACTCCTATTGTGAAGGTGGCTTAATTTACCCCATGAAGATTTTCTCCTGGTTTTCGCACAGCTGTGGCCAAAAGCCAACTTCTGGGAGCTCTGGGCTCTCAGAAATACTCTCTAACAGTGGAGATCTGGATTCACACACCAGAAAGCAGTACAGTGGGAATTCATAGGCTTTGCCCAGATGCATGTGGATTCTGACACTAGCACTATCTTCTGCCACCAGAGTTCCAGTACTAATTGCTCAATCTTTCTAGCCTTAGCCTCCTTACCTACTAAATGGAGACAATATCTATTTTATAGAATTAATTCAGGCAATCACCACATAGCAAGCTTTCAATAAATGGTGAGCATGACAATTTAAAGCTTTTTGTGGATTCCAGAAAGGATCATGTTCTTGAAACCAAGCCATTCCTGTGGATGTGGACCCTTTGACTGGATTATTTCAGTGAGACATGACCCAGGGTGGGTCTTAACCTAATGCTGGAGTCCTTTATAAACAAAGGACTGAAAGTAGATACACTCAGGAAAAAACTCTCAGAGACAGAAGGAGATGTTCTGGAGGCTGGAGACTAGACTCAGCAGAGCACAGAAGCATGGAAATAGGTTGCCAAGAGTTAGGTCCATGGAGAAGCTTGAAGCCTGTAGAAGGGAGAGATGAGCAGATTGACAGTATGCCCTGCCATGTATTTGATATTGCCCACAGCTGAGCTTCAAGAGAAAGCATATTTAGATGATGCTACCATGTGCCTGATCACCCATAGTTACAAATTGGTGGGTGCCTTTATTTGGACACTGGCATTGCCTCAGATTTTAACCTACTAAATTCCCATTATAAAAGCCAACATATTTCTAGTATATTGCCTTAGCAGTCCTTAGCAAACTAAAACAATGACTATTCTGTCCAATGTGTATTGCCCAAGTAGACACTAGAAAAAAAACACAGTCTATGGCAGAGTTCTCAGGGAAGTGAAAATATTTATGAGCACATACAATATTTCAGAGATCATGTGTAGCAGCTTGATATAGTTATGAATTTCAAAAAGAGACAGTGGATTATGTTTGTAATCTGGTCTATACCTGGGCATGATTAAGTTATGATTAGGGCTTTGATTGGGCCATGTCATTAGGACACTGTGCCCCCACTCCTTGGTGTGTGGGGACTCACAGATAAAAGGCATGGCAAAGGACAGAGTTGAGGGTTTTTGATGTTGGAGTTTTGATGTTGGAGTTTGATGATGAAGTCTTAAGCTGGAGCCCCAGGAAGTAAGCACACAGAAGAAAGAGAAGCCAGCCCTGGGAAAAGAGGACCTGAGCCAGGAGAAGAATTCAGAGGAATAGGAATGGTGTCCTTAGACACCACAGAAACCCCAGGGAGAGAGACAGAGATGTTCACCTGTTAGTCTACAGCTGACCTTGTGGAGAAAAGAGTGGAGCTGAGCCCAGAGGAACCAAAGAAGCTTGAACCCTCACAGATGTTGGCAGCCATCTGGCTCATTTGGTGAGGGAAGGATTATGGCCTGGTAACTGTAAGCTCCTACCCCAAATAATACCCTTTAAAAAAACAAACCAATTTCTGGTATTTTGCATCAGCACCACTTTGGCTGACTAATACATCATGCTTCATGGTTTTTACATCATTCTAGGCAACAGAGTAAAATAATCCTCTGTTTAGGCAGAGGATTTAAGGTCTTAATGAGACTAACTTAGGCCCTTCTGTTTAATACCCTATGTGGCTGCCTCATTGTGTTTACTGTTCTATTGGTAGATTCAATTACATTCAGCAAATTTTCATTCCCTCCCCTCTCTATCTCTGTAGGACAAGGTTATCTCCTTGACCCACTGATGTTAAGCTTGACCCTGTACTTGGTTTGGCAAATATTATATGGGCAGAAGTGACAGTGTCTGATGACGAGTTAGGCCTGAGGGGTGTCACATATTTCTGCTCACCATTCTGGGAGCTTCCTATCTCTACCATGGATCACTTCTCCTCCAGCTTGGGACACAGATAGGTGCACACCTTGACCCAGAGCTGCCATAGCCAACCTGCAAATGTGTGAGCAAAAATAAATGCTTAGTGTTTGTATTAGCCAGCCAAAGGGGTGCTGATGCAAAGTACCAGAACTCTGTTGACTTTTATAAAGGGTATTTATTTGGGGTAAAAGCTTACAGTTACAGTGCCTTAAAGAGTCCAGCTCAAGGTTGCGTTCTCACCAAAGTTAGGTGCTATGTGCTGAAGCAAGATGGTTGCTGATATCTGCCTGGTCTCTCGGGTCTTCTCAGCTGCTTACCTTCTCACCTGCTCTGAGCTCTTTGGCTGCAAATCATCAAGCAAATGGCTTATCTCTTTTCCTGGGACTTTAACTGTTTAAGCCTTCTCCTTTCTGTCACATGGCAGGAAAATGATCAAGTTCTCCCCTCTTCTGTGTCTTTTCCTGTGAGTGTCTGTTTATATCAGCCCACCAAGGGGGCAGAGACTCAACCTGAGTCATGCCGTACTGATGTGGTCAAATCAAAGACTCTAAATTGATTTTATTAAGTAAACTCAAGATCTTCGAATTTAATATAATCAAAAGGTGTCATCCAGAGGAGCAGGCCAGTTTACAAACATAATCTTTCTCTTTTTTGGGGGGCAGGGTGAAAGGGGAGATTCACAAAAATAATCTCAAACTGCCACATTCCACCCTCTGACTCCCAAAAAGACATTACAATATTAAAAAAAGCCTAAAATCAGTAACAATGCTACATACAAAAGTATATCACAATGAATCAATTATAGAAATACAGTTTGTCTTGGGGCAAAGTACCCTCTGGCTGTAGACCTGTAAAACTTACAAAACAATTTATCTGCTTTCAATATACAAAGGGACAGACATAGGATAAACATTTGCATTAACTTAAGGAGAATTCCAGAGGGAAAAATGAGTTGCAACAGTTCTGAAAACCTGTATGTCATACTCCATTAGATTTTAAAGTCTGAGAGTCTTTCTTAAGATGATGGCCACAATTTCCCCAATATCTGGAGTTCAATTTCAACCCCCTTAGTACAGTGAAGTGGTGGCAACGTTCTCCTTAATCTCTGGCATGTAGGCCCAACCCTCTCAGAACAGTGAATTGGCAACCTGAGCTTCCCTAATCTATGGGGAACAGGCCCACCCCTCTCAGAGCAGTTGGGTGTCAACCTCATCCATCCTAACCTAAGGAGAACAAGTCTGCCCCTTTCAGAGCATTGGGGTGGTGACCTCACTCTCCCCAACCCTTAGGCGATGTATGCCACCCACTCTGAGCCTGGAGTGGCAAAACTCTCCCTGAAAAGTGGGCTGGAACATCCACCCTCTTCAAATGCTGGGCAAACTCACCCTTTCCATATACATGGGTGTGTTCCTCTCTCGGCTCAAGGAGATACCTTAATTCCAGATATCAGCTTCCATGATTTTCTTCTTAAAGCCATTTTCCCTTCCATCTCTCTACTCCATGTCCCCTTTACTCCAGTCTGACAGTGGTTTTGTCCATACAGATCTTGCAAAAAGCTTGTTGGTTTAGCATGCAGTAAACAGGGGTCCAAACCATCAGACAGTAACCTTTCTACAAGTCTTTCCTGGATAACCGCATTTTCAGTCCTGGCTTACAAATTCCAGGTTTAGTTAATTCCTGAAATGGGGCACTATTGTCTGGGGGCTTGATTTCCAGAGGCTTGGAATGTCCTGAGACAGTTTCTGGTTTCTTTGGGCCCAGCAATTCAGTTCTCAGCTTATCCCTCTTGTCTGGCATCCAGCTATAAGCTGCAAGGAGGAGTCAGGCTGTATTCCCCAAGTTTTCTCTGGGAAGCTCTTCAGCTAAATGTACAACCTTGTCATTTTCAAATTCTTCCTTCCATATACATCAGGAGTCAATCTTGCTAAGTTCACTGCAACTTTAAAACATGGAGTGCCTCTCCTCCAGTTTCCAATAATAGTTTCATCATTTCCTTCTAAGGCCTCATCAAAAGTCTCTTTAGCACCCATATTCCTACCCATAGTCTCTTCAAAGCAATCTAGGCCTTTCCCATCAAACATCTCATAATTCCTCCAAAAAAATTCCCCTTACCCATTCATAAAACCTTTCCAGCACTTTTGATAATTGCAAATGCACTATACCACTCCTGGTACCAAATTCTGCATTAGTCAGTCAAAGGGGTGCTGATGCCAAGTACCAGAAATCTGTTGGCTTTTATAAAGGGTATTTATTTGGGGTAAAAGCTTACAGTTACAAGGCCCTAAAGAGTCCAACTCAAGGTTGTTTTCTCACCAAAGTCAGTTGCTACATGTTGAAGTAGAATAGTTGCTGATCTCTGCTTGGCTCTTGGGCCCTCTCAGGTGCTCAGCTGCTCTGTTCTCTTCGGCCACAAACTATCCTCTTCATGGGGTTTTAGCTATTTGAACCTTCTCCTTTCTGTGACATGACAGGACTGAAATGACCAAGTTCTCTCCTCTTCTGTATCTGTTTATATCAGCCCACCAAGGGGGTGACCCAGAGTCATATCCTACTGATTTAGTCAAATCAAAGGCCCTAAATTGTATTTATTAAGTAAATTCAAAACCTTTGAATTTAATACAATCAAAGAGTATCATACCCAGAGGAACAGGCCAGTTTACAAACATCTTTCTCTTTTTGGGGGGTGGGCAGGAATTCACAAAAATAATCTCAGACTTACACAGTACCATATATCAAAATGTTCTGTGGCTGTTACACAGCAATAGTTGATTAGTACAGAGCAAGATAGAGGCCCTTTCTATTCTTGGATCTTCTAATCTGTCTGGGAATTCTAATGTTACTCTGTATCTAATATTCAGCCAGGTAGGAAAACAATGATCTTTTTAGGAAAAACTCTATGGGAGGCAGATGTGGCTCAATCAGTTGGGCTCCCATCTACCATATGGGAGGCCCTTGGTTCATGTCCCGGGGCCTCCTTGTAAAGGTAGCCTCACCCACATGCTGCAGAAAGCCACCAGTCTGCAAGTGCTGCAGAGAGCCAACTCAGCAAGGTGACACAACAACAAAAAGGGAGACAAGCAAAAACACAGAAGAGTACGCAGTGAATGGACACAGAGAGCAGACAGCAAGCAAGCTGCAAGGGGGGAGGGAAAAGAAAATAAATACAGACACAGAATGCACAGCAAATGGACACAGAGAGCAGACAGCACACAAAAAGCCACAAGGTGGGGAGGGGATAAAAATTAATAAATAAATAAATTCTCTGACTCCCTCTCTTTCCCTTTTCCCATGTCTAGGTAGACAAGAGAAAACACTGGTTTAGCAGCTATTCTTCCTAATCATCCCATCTGATGCCTGAACTCTTATATTTTATGTTCTTTGACTCCAACAGGATAACTTTACCTTGGAGCAAGTATGGCCATCTGTAGCAGCTAAAAGGAGAAGGACTTGGTACTTCATAATATTATACAGTCATGAAAAATTTAATGAGAGCAAAATGGTCTTGCATAATAGTAAGCATTAAATAAATCTGATTATTTTATTTATATATCTTTCATGCAACTCTTCTTTATTGAGAATCAACTTTTAGGGATGTCAGATAAAATACAAGATATCAAGTTAAATTTGAATTTTTAAGTATAAGTATACCCCAAGTTTTGAATACAAATATATATATAGAAAACATGTATACAAAATCTGTATCATACTAAATCCTATAACATGGGAAGCCCAAGGTACTATGGGGCTACCTAGGAGGAACACTCTATCTCCACACTGGCTGCTCCTCTCTCAACCCACCCCTATAACTTCAAAGTTTGTTCCTCATGCCAGTTCACTAGGGAGGAAAAACTCCAGCCTGTCTTATGGATGGCTCTGCAAGATATCTTAGCAATTGCCAAAATTAATTGATGAAAACTTACAGCTTTCTCAGGGATGGTCTTGAAAAAGTGAAGATAAGCTGAATGCAAAAAATTTAGTAGCCCATCTCCTTGGACATTTTACTTGGAAAGGAGAAGGTCTGAATTGAGTAGTTACACTGATTCATTGACAGTTGCCAATGGTTTGGCCAGATGTTCAGGGGCTTGGAAGAAGCAGTATTAGAGCACTGATGGCAAAGATGTTTGGAGAAGAGGTATGTGGTATTTTGGAATGATCCCAGAGTGGAAAAATATTTGTAACATATATGAGAACCCACCAAAGCACTTCTACCAGAGTAAATTCTTGATAATCAGGAGGTAATGTGACCCAGACAAGGCATAACATTCAGCCTCCTTTCCCAGACCCCTGCCTCCTACCCTCAATGCCCAGTGGATAGGTGGATGGTAGCAAGACCATGCATGTACCCAAGAACCTGGATTCTTGGATTTCTCTTTGCCAAGACTTATCTTGATACCCCATTGCTGAGCAGTCAGCTTTCCTACACCAGTATCTAAGCTCTAGACCATTTAGATACCCAGAGACTGATTGATTTCATAAATTCCCTTCTGTCATGGAGGGGCATCAATTCCTTCTCAGTGAAAAATACGTTGTGAATTTGAATATTTGAATTTGCCCTGCCAGTCTCACTTTACTAATTTTTTGGCTATGTAATAATATAATATTATACATTATATATGTACATATGTGCAGATGTATGTGTATTAAAAACAGACTCCCTTGCCCCAAATGGGGAACAATACCTTCCTTGGAAAGAATGTAGCCTTGAAGAATAAAAGGTCGTCTCAGAAACATTTTCCAGTATATAATTTAGTGAGTCTGATAGTAATAATATAAGAGTGCAATGCAAGGGCTAGAATTGGGCACACATCATATAATTAAATCTAACGATTCACTACCAAATTTTTTTCTTCCTCTCCTGAAACTATAGACTCTCTTAATTTAGAAGTTTTAGTACCCAATTACAGAATGTTTCCACCCATGAATACAACAATGATTCCATGGAATTGGAAACTAAGAATGCCATCTGGCCACTTTGAGCTCCTTATGCCATTCAATCAACCAGCAAAAAAGGGTGGTAAATGGTTGGCTGGGGCCCTTAATCCTACAGAGGAAATAGTGTATTAAACAGTGGGATGGGAAGAATTAGAAATGAAATACAGGTTTCCTCTGGGCATCTTTCAGTTCAGCCATTTCTTCCATGCTAATGGGCAAGACCACCTAGGGAGGGAAGGTTTGAGTCACTTCCTAGGCAAACATCACTGACCATCTTGGGGGCTGGCTGAAGGCCTACAAAACAAGGAAATATACCAGGCTGGAGAGAGTCATATATATCAACTAAAGCCTTGAGACCAATTGCAGTGCAAGGGTCTTAGCCTCCTCAATATTTCTTTTGCTGTTCTTTCATACACACACGCATGCACACACACACACACACACACACACACACACACTAATTTTCCTTTTAAATCTTCCATTTCTCCCCAACTATTGTTTACAAGTTGCATTGATTCAAAAGTTGCAGATTATTGAGGCAGGATCCAGGAAGAAGCAGGGAGAAATAGATGTTATCTAGAAACTCTGGTCCCAGAGCTTCATGAGTTAGCTGAGATATTTGTGATGTCTCCTGGGTATGGGGGTAGAGGTAGGAGTGGGACTGTGTCAATGAGTTTTCAGTTATACAAAGGTGAGTTTCAGTAGCTAGGTGAGAATATTATTTTGAAGGGTGATTTTGGGAAGAAGAATGTTCGGGGATGTGGGGAAGCCAAGATGTATTGTATGGGACATTGTAAATTTTTGCTTCTGTTTTAGTGTAATACCAGAAGCCTGGGACAGCTGGAGTGGGGACGTACTCCTTTTTCTCCAGCTTTCTGGAGGTTAGAAGAAGGGCATATGTGAGTTATGCTTGGACAATCAGCTACTCCTACCCAAGTTCCTTATCTTAAAAGACTGTGTTCAAGAAGAAGGACCAATTAGAGATTACTCCCAGTACACTCAATGTTGTGTGGTGGTACAAGTCAAGGGCCAGCATTGCCAGCTGCATTGGCAGTGGTCTGTGATTCAGCCATGTTCTAAATTGTCCAGACTCTCTTGGCCCTTGATTACTTTTTGACTTGGCAATCAAGTTTTCCATGTCATTCTGTAAACAATTTGGCATCCTGTCAATGAATCCTCTGTTTACTTTAGTAGGTCATGTTTGATTTCTGTTGCTTACAACCAATAAGCCTGACTGAAACAAGCCATTCTACACAGTGAGAAGGTCTGGGGCATAGGTCTGGAGTAAGTGAGAACGTGCAGTGGAAATTCATTATCTTTAGAAAAAAGATGGCCAGGGAAGAGTCCAGAGCTTTGGATGTGCCATGCATAGAAAGCTGATGGTGGAATTTGGCAGAAAAGGAATATAACAAACCAGATGCCAAACTCTTTAGAAGATGCGGGGAAGGGACACAAGTTAGTTTGAAAAAAGAAGGAACAGGTGTAGAATGACTTACCCAAATGGATCAAGTCCCAGTAGGGAAGATATTTTTAGATGTGGTAGAGAGATAGGATGTGGAGAGCAAGGAAAATTCAGACCCAAATCCTGACACTGAGGTCTGTCTGTGGATGTGGGTGAATTTCTTGGAGGAATTAGGTCTCAGTCAAGGCAATGAGCTGGAAAGAATGTTTAGAGGTATAGGAAAGTTCATTCACCATGGGATAGAAGTTCCACAGAGAGTGATGAAAACCTTTCGCAGGACAGTCTTTGGATGTTAAGTCTGAGAGGAGGAAGCCCATTAAGTAATGGGGATGACTGATGTGGGGCAGGACAGATAACAAGAGGCACTTAATCCAGGGTAGAGATGAGGAGCAGTGTGTTTAGCTAGTACAAGCATCAGTCCCATTTTCACGTGCACCTAAATCAAATCAGACAGTGGCTACCCAAATAGAATGATGAGATGGGTACAGACATTTCATTATTAAGTCCTGGGTTCTAGACCCAAATTTGTCAAATGATTTAAAATATTTCATTTTGGTTTATTCATCTGTGTAATGGGAATAATAAGACCCATATTGGTTGTTGCTGTGAGGATCAGAAGGCTTAGGTATAAAAGTGCTTTTTGAAAAATTCAATTGGGAATAATTTCAAACTTAAAGAAAATTGCATTAACAAAATCAATTCAGAGAACACACATATACTCTTAACCTGTTTACTCCTTTTGCTTCATCTTTTACCACTTGGTTAGGCTTTCTCTCCCCACATCTACGTGTGAAATATTTTTGACCCACTTGACAGTAAGTTACATCATGGCCCTTAGCACCTAAAGACCTCAGTCTGTATTGAAGAACAAGGGTATTCCCTTACTTAACCCCAGTACAATTACCAAGTTCATAAATTTAACAGTACACAATAGTTTTATCTAATGTACTGTTCATATTCTGGTTTTGTCAGTTGACCCTGGTACAGTCTTCATAGCATTCCTCACTCCACCCTACCCCCTCTTTTAGTCTGGAACATTCTACAGCCTTTCTTTGCCTTTAAAACTGTGTGTGTGTGTGTGTATATATATATATACACCACAATAATACGTGCTTAAAGGCAGAACAACGAGAAAACCCATAAGCAAAAAAGGAAAAAATTACCCATGAACCCAGAACTTCAACCAGTTAAATGGACTGTGTCTCATATCCTTGTTACCTTTGGTGAGGACCCAAAGTGTGAATCTCACCTCCCTTTTGAGTCTATTCTACTCTGGGCTTCTTTGCCTTTTAAGGCAACCTGGTACTGCTCCTTTATACAATATGGCCCATGAATATTATGAATGCACTTTTGAATCTAAAGGTCCTATTTAAGTCTGCAGTTAGCTTAGCTAAGTCATCGAGGTAGAAAGTAGAATTGTATTCACTACTACTTCCTGCTGCCTCTTTGCTCATTTCTCTTCCTTCTGTCAGAGTCAGGGACTTCTTTCTCTGTGCCCCCAGAGCACTGTAATTGTATCTGACTGATTCACACTCCCATTATCTGTTTATAGGTCTGAATTTATCACCAGGCTGAGATGTGGTAGATGCTGGGACGATGCCTAATATCTCTTTCTACTCTAAGTACCTGGTAAGTCCCTGCCACATAGTAGGCAGTTAATAAATAGATGCAGAAAGAATAAGCGTGTGAAAGAATTTTAATCTGTTTAAAGACATGTCTTGAGGAATGTAATATTATGTTGGAAATTACTCAATCTTGGTATGCAGGCGAACTATTAAATCTTAGCATCTGTATAACTAGGAAGAACATTAGTTTATTGAATACATTATACCTGTTCTATTATCTACAAATTATTAAATCCACTTAGGATCATGGTCAACAACAGGCATCTAAGTGAAAACAAAGTAATTAATAAAAATATCACATTGTGGGAGGAGAATTAAATCTTGTTTAAATTAAGATAGATGAAAAAACTGGTATAAAATTGGTACACCAGATGGTATCAATACATTACACTAATTTTCTATTCACATATTCAATTATGGTTTAAATAAAAACTAATATGGGTAGTTTATCTCCTGGAGTTTGTATGCGCCATCTGATTATAAAGTCCCACGATGTCCAATTTACCCACCAATCTCTCACTGCACAATTACTGAGCAGGCAGGGCTGGTCTGCAGGGCATGATCTGCAGGGCATTGCCTAGGGATGTTAGCCTCCCATGGGTGCTAGAAAGAAGGTGTCACAGGGCAGGAGGTTAAAACCGACTTCCATTTCCCAAAAATGCAGTTGCCGGATACAATACAGGATTCCCAGGTAAATTTTAATTTCTGATAAATAATAATATTATGTACAAATATGTCCCAAATATTGCATGAGACACATACCAAAAATTGTTCAGAAAGCTTACAAAGGGCTTTCCTGTGTATCCCTTTACTCTTTGCAAGGAATCTGTAAACCAGGACTTTGGGTTCAATGGGAAAGAACTGATGGAGCAGAGGCTCTAAGAGGATGGTGTGTCCAGGTGAAACTCCTCCTTTTCCAGCAGCATCCAAGGTCAGGTCTCCCTAGAGGAGCCTAGAGGGGCTGGATGGAGAGCTGAGACCCCCTGGCCTGCCCGGACACCAGTCCTGAGCAGAGCAGGCCTCCTTCCTGGCCAGGCCTGAGACCAGCCACCATCAGCCCCTGCCTGTCCACCTCCCGGAGATACCAACCAAAATAAACCTCTGCACCTGCTCTGTGGGGTCAGAAACCACTTTATAATGGGTGGAGGGAGTGAAAATCTTCAAATTCTTAAGAAAGAGAGAACTTTCAAATCCAAATAAAACGGGAATTGTTTAAAATAATAAGATTCAGTACAAGCGCAAGTGACCCACATCAGATACTGTCCTGTTGTGATGGGTCCCTGAGGTGGGGATGGAGCCAGAAAGCAGAAGACACAAGGCCACTCAAGCTGGGGGCAAGATGGGCCTGAGAAGTGAGAATGGGCACAGACCCAGAAGACAGGGGCTCTCACCACTCTACCTTTTGAAATGCAACATCTTGTTAAAAGAGGCAGCAGGATAAAGAAGGAAGAGCCAGGACCTGAGCATTCAGCAGACGTGGATTCACATTTTGACCCTATCATTTAAAATTTGTGTGTCCTTGGATAAGGAAGGTATTGTGACTGAGCCACCTTGTCCTCTTTGGTGAAACTAGGATCTAGTGCCTTCCTTGGAAGTCACCTGAGGTCTGCAGTTTACTCTGACAAACATCCCCCTGCCAAAAGATGGGTTGATGCACGGATAGCCAGGTAGATAGATCAGTATGTGAATTAAGTATAGCATGCCAACAGTGAAAGCTAAATGTTGGCAGCAAACTTCATCCAACGCTTCTGTACATTTGAAAATGTTCCTAATAAAATATTGGGTGCCATACTCACCTGAGAGGTGATGTGAGAGTTAACCAGGATGATGATCAGTTGCTTCAACCAGTTACTACAGCCTCCTGTTCTGCCCCAGCAACCCACAGAGGCGACTCACCGTACTCGTGGCAAGTGCCTGTGCAGCCTTTGCATGAGGGATGGGGCCAAGGCCGTTTCACAGCCCCCGCTCCCCACCTCCTTCCAGTGCCTCCATTTTTTCCTACATGGTAGGAAAAAAGCAGTCTAAGTTTAGAGCGGCTTATAGGACAGCAAGATATAAGCCGAATGTTAAGACTTGAGAAGCTTATCTCAATTTGGGAAAATCTTCAGTTTGAGTAAACATTTCTCAACATGAAAAAATGATACCTTAGAAGTAGCATAAGCAGCAGCACAGACTGCTGGCAGTGATAATCCAAAAGTAAGGTTATTTTGATAAAATTCCATTGGGCAAAAGAAAATTATATTCAACTGGCTGGGGTCTCTGCTTACCCCTACCCTATTTTATTCCTCTGCCTTCAGCAAATTTTGTCAAGTGTTTCCTGCATCTGCTTGACACTCTGGAGAATATGAAAGGCCTGCACATACAATGCTTTGATTTGTTTCAATAAATATTTTTTCCTAGTCTCAAAATTTCCTGATTCTTGGAAAATAACGTAGTCTAAAACATGCTTAATTCCTTAATTTCTAACAGTTTATGGACAGAAAGAGAAAGAAAGAACCCAAACACAAAAGTATTCAAAAGTTAACATTTGAGGAATCTGGGTGAAGTTTGTACAGGAATTCTTTGAACCATTTTTGCAATTTTTCTGTAAGTCTGAAATTATTCCAAAAGTTTAAAATATAAAAATCCTTCTGACATTGTAAAGAAAAGCATATATTTGAATGTTCCTAAATTACCCAATCTTTAAAGATTGTTTTAAAAGCATATTGTAAGTGCTTTAAATTTCCCAAAATTTCTTTTCTTTTTTTTTTTTGCCAAAAAAGAATGGCATCTCAATTTCTCATTGTTTCTGAGTTTCTGGGAATATTACTTTTCTTGTCATTAATTCTTCCAAGAAATTGCCTTGCCCTATGAGTGATGAAAATTCGTTCGAATTAAAACTCCCACAGTTTTCAAGATGACCCCCTTTATAGCATTGTGCAACTTACCTTGTCATGAACAAATTTCATACCACAGTTCCAGTCTCCCTCAGCACAGTTGGCATATCCCTCTTAAAGTAAGTCCCCTCTTATTTTGTGGTGTTTCGCATGCCTCTCTCCACTGTCCCTTGCCCCTGCCAGTACTAGGAATCTGCTTGAGGACTGGGGACTTGGCTTTTCATGTTTGTCTCCACAGAGCTCGGCACAGTGTTTAAGATGAAAGCTATTATGTGGAATACTAAAAAATGGTATTTATCATGATCTTACATTTCTAGGTCTATATTAACATAAATTTGTCTCCTTCCATCACTGCATGTTTAAGGTGCTTACAGAGCTGCTCACTGAGCAAAGGGCACTGACATTTCCTGAACACCCGCCATACCAGACACCATACATCCACTACCTCATCCAGTCCTTATAATCATATGAGACAGGTACTGTTATGCCCATTAAGAAAAGAAAATAGGGTCTCAGAGAGTTTTAATCATTGCTGAAGCTCACATGGTAAGTGGCAGAGCTAGACTTTGACCTCAGGGCAGACTAATGCCAAAGCCTGTATATTTCCCTTCTATTATCCTCAGTAACTGTATTTCAATCGATTCTATTTCATAATTTAAACAAGCAACCTCAATGGGTAGCCACACACTTGTACAACTGATGCTTACAGGTGCTCCCTTTTTGGTCCTTTGTAGATTGGGTAGAGGAAGAGGGAAATAGAAAATGTTAAAAAGTGGATACAGAAAACTAGATTGAAAATGAAATTCATAGTCACTTGGAACTAAGGAACAAAGTAGTAGATTGTTGACACCTTTTCTATGGTGTCTGTACTGGAAAATAATTTATAGGACCATGTGCTCCCCACATCTTCTGAGAGGAAAAAAGGAGGAAAATACCAAAGAATGAGGGGTACACACTCCCAGATTCCTCCTAGGTCACATTCATCAGAATGACTGGTTTGTCTAGAAATGGTGATAGCCTGGGCTATTGTTTTCCCTCAACACCTGCTACCCCTTTCTGTCTAGCAGAAAATAGAAGCTGTGATATTGGAAACTGTGCATGTCAGAACTGAGAGCTTGAATGGCAGGGCTCCAGCTCACTCAGGCTCAAGCCCCAAGGTGACCTGCTTCCTCCTCCCCCTGGCCACGAACCAAGAAAGGCAAATGCTCCTGGATCCTCAGCTAAAGTTAAGCCATTCATCCACCAGAAAGGAGAGAAGGGAGGCATACAAAGGAAAGGTGAAATGCTTTCAAAAAGAAGGAAAATAAAGCCAAAAAAAAACAACTAACCAATGCTGACGTCCTGTAGAAGAGAAGAAGTCATGACATATCCCTCGACACCCTTTCAACACATAGCCCATAATGTAACCTACTAGATGGGTCACTGGCACACACCATTAGGGAGCAGTTTGAAATTCTCTAAATGATCCTTTTCTTTCAGAGTTGCTGTTCTGTGGTGAAATGGGAGTCATCTGGTACCAGGCCAGCGAGACACAAAGGATCCTCCACCAACCACATAACACAGTGAACACCGAGGAGCAGAAGACTCACCCAGCTGAGCCCTGCCCAGATCCAGGACTTGCAAATTGTGAGGAATAAGAAAATGTTTGCTGCTGTAAGCCACTACACCTGGAGGTCATTTCTTACACATCAATAAATAACCAGTACACTGGGCCTCAGTCCCTCATGTAAAATGAAAGGATGGGACTCCATGACTTCCAGAAGTCCTGACAATCCTAAAAATAAAATTCCCTTTATATGTGCCATTAGTCTTTCATATCTGAATGATAAATAGATTTGTGCCAATGTGATAATGCATCATTCCTTCTTGCATTCGGATTACAAGAAGTAAAGTTTTAGCCCTGACGGTTAGCTACGGAGTTGTAATATTTAACCAGAGGAGGGCCTCAGCATACCAAGTGAGTGGAGGTATACTCTGGCAGCACACAGGGTACCCCTTGTTTATGGTGTTCCTCTCTCATTCAGAATGCAACTACAATAAAGCCAGGACACCAAAGGATTCTCTTTCTCTCATGAAGAAAGCAACATGAGACAAAGAGCCATTCCAGCAATGATGAAATGAAAAAATGTACAGGTTAGACAAAATTCCATAAATAAGATAGGAATATATTTCCTTTATGTACTAATTTTCCTCAGTGATGCACCAATTTCCTTAATCATTGAGGACTGTCATTTACAAATTTATCTCAATTATCTTTGAACCTATTTACATTTTTGCCGTCTTGGGATAACAAGCTCCATGTGTGCCATCTTCATGTTTATTTGTCCTAAATTTACTTCTCATAGGCTAATTTCAGTAATCCACCACCTCTTTCTCTGGGTGTGAGTAAATTTAGCCAACCCAAGAATCTAAGTTGAGAATGTATATGGAAAAATAGCAGTGTCAAAACTTTTGTAGAATAAGCCTAGATATAAACATAGACATGCATAAAATTGAATATATAGATTTTTCCCATCAGATTCCCATTAAAATCTGTCAGAAAATTACCATACAAAAGATGAAAGAATCTAGCTTCTTTAAGCTTGATTAGGATTTCATCAGACATTACAGAGGAAAAGGTAGTGGCTTAGAGAGAGGCACATCCTGTGGTAAATCTGGTTCTACCATTTATTATGCATCTTTGGCAAATTCCCTGACCTTAAGGGTCCCTTAGCGGGTAGGACTGTGACCTAGGGAGAGAAGCTGCTTTGGCTATGTCCTTCTCCATCAGGGACTAGCTATTTGACTTTGGGAAAGTGACTTAACCCCACTCTGCCTCAGATTCCTTATCTGTAAAATAATAATAGCACATACTTGGATATAATACCTACTTCATTGTGTTCTCAAGAGGTTTAAATGAGTAATTCTATGTAACTTTCATATTACAGTGCCAGGGACTTGGCAAATTCTATAAAAGTATTAGCTGTTATGATGAGAGTAAAGTACTAAATGAATATTCATTCTTGGAGCAGATGTAGCTCAATGGTTGAGTGTCTGCTTCCCATGTATGAGGTCCTGGGTTCAATCCCTGGTACCTCTTAATATTCTTTTTTTCCCTTTCTTTATATGTTTTATGGTAAAAAAGAGGCTCTGTTGTTTTCTGTTCCAAGGACACGTATTATACTGTGTAAATAAATGCTGCTACATGTACATAGGCATAGCTTCACTGTTGTAAACTAACAAAATGAGTTAAGATTTAAATTGGACAAAAGAACTTCTAGACTGCTTAGTTTATTGAATGAGTGATGGAGGGATCTGAAGCATCCTTTCTTTGTGGGTCTTTAAGAAGAGAATCGATAATTATGCATCCTGATTACTAGTTAAGAAGATGGCTTGACCAGTACACAATAGTCACTTCACATGTGTTTGGAGAAGGCGTGACACTGAATGGCAACTGGACAAGGCATTCTCTGGTCCATCCTTCTCTTTAATTATTAAAACGTAAGCCTGCGGCATGTTTGATTTCGTTAGATATAATGCTTCACTTCTTCCAGGTTCTCCCTGGTTTCGCTCTGTCCTTGATGCATTACTGGATGGCTGGCAGCCAGGTACTGGGCACTAGACTCCCTTTCCTGAAATGCCAGGGAGAACGAAGCATGCTCACCCAGAGCCATTCTCGGGGGTCCGGGCCCAGGACTGGTTCTTAAGGCCAATGGATGGCAAAGCAAGTACGTGGTTGACCTGTTTCACTCACAGATACCAGCAGATGCCGACGTTGACCCGCAGTGGCCCACGGCCCCCCTGGAGTTCATCTGTGATGGTTCCTGAGCAGGACCTCAGCTTCCTGTGTTTGAGGCTGCCCTCTGGCTGCCTGCCAAGTGGGTTCAGGCTGTAAGTGTGGCTGTGAGCGAGGGTGGACCTTAGTGGAAAAATACCTCAGCTTTCTTGCCCTTGTGTTCTACCATGTCTCTCAGAGGGTCCCCAGCAGGATTGGGCCTCATGTCCCCACGGAGAGAACCTCATCACTGGCATGGTTTTGATGCCTTTTCCTCCAGCCCGTCACACTTCCTCCTCCCCTATCGTGCTTCCTGGGAGTTGCTTCTGGAAGAACTCAAACTACAAAATAGAGAATCAGGGTAAAGAGGAATCAATGGAAGCCTTAAAAGTTATAAGGCATCACATAAGGGCAAATGCGTCTGTGAGAAGAAGGGAAAGCTCCCCAGTAGGGTTCCTGGACTCAAGGTCCACAGGCGTGTCACAGATTTTCTTCATAGTAAGCTGGTGAAATACCTCCTTCTTTCCTTCTCTGACTTTTGGATAACCACTTCCCTACCACATGGGAACACACAACCGAAGGCCAGGGCCCAGAGAAATTACTATATTCACTGTAGGCCAGGGAAGGGAAGGGCTCGTTAGGGTTTTTCAAACTCGGAGGTTCTAGGATTTTTATCTCAAGATTGTCCTCCATTTGGATATGATAGCATAACCCATCCCCCCAAAGGAGGAACTAATATGCTTACTCATGAATGATTTCTGAAGGTCAATTTTCTGATATGAAGTGGTGGCTGGAGTCCTGGGTGGGAGAACCTGCCAATGAGCACCTATGGAAGGTGGACTTGCCTGCCTCCCGCGGGAAGCTTGTCCCAGTGTCTTACACTTGTGGCTCTGTATTTACTTTTGGGGCACTCAAACATAACTTTGTAATAAAGTCAGTGGGGTTTACATTACTTAGCAGCATGCATGGTGTACCAGCTGTTGGGCTGTAAAATGTGAAATTCTGTAACAAGTACATTCCCCAAGAAAATGGGCAATTTTGGTTTCCATCACATCAGGAGCCTGGGCCAGTTTCCCTGCCAAGCATATATTTCTGGAGCATTAATTTGCAATAAATCACTGAAGTCAATCTCCAGAACCACTTTGTTCCCATAATTTTCATTTACATAATTCATCAATTAAAATATTGAAGGAGAAATAAATTTGTTACTGCAAAACAGTGTCTTGGCTTACTATCCATAAAATTATATCCTATAAACTTTAGGCGTATCTGGGCTCTGAATGAATTTGCTAGTCCCTTAGATCTGCTGCAAGGAAGAGTCCTCATTTTTCAGGGCTTCTTTTTCGATACATACTTTCCTAGCTGATAGACCTAGGTTTGCATTCTGACTCCAAGTATTTAACCTTAGAAAAATTAAACTCTTTGAACATTAATTTTCTCATCTGTAAGTTGGTAATACTGATATTATAATGAAAATAACAATAACAATAATTCCTACTGCAAAAGTTGTAAGAAATAATAAGAAAATGTATGTGAAATGTCTAACAAAATGCCTATCCATAATTGAGACTTTTAGGACATATTTGTCAGCCTTTGTCCATTCAGTATCCAAACCCCACTCCTATATTTGAGTAATTCCCTATCTCTTACATCTTAGTGCGAAGAAGAAACTGAAAATCCTAGCTACTATCTTTCCCCAGGAGGCTTCCCAAATAGGCCCTAGCACCCGACATAAGTTGAGTCAATTTGACACACATGGTCTAGGCTTGACCAATCAGATTAATATGCCCAGATTTTCACCTGGGAGATAGTGTCAAAAATGAGCAAGAGGCTGGAGATTCTTTCCACAGGGCCAACTTGTAGAACACTTGACTTGCTGGGACAGTAGGGACAGCAATGCCAGCAGAAGCAGCTGGCATCTAGTGCTTGGTGTCGGCGTCTGTTCACATGGGAATGACCCTAAAGCATGATTTGGGCTGATGTTCTGGTGATATGACCTCCAGCCCACTTTACAAACCTGGTCCTCCAACCTTCCTGGCAAGGCTCTGAGCAACTTTATATCCTCTTAATAAATTCCTCTTCTACTTAAATCAGCCAGGGTCGGTTTTAAGTGCCTGCAAAGAAGAATTCTGAGGGACCCAGAATTCCCTGGATAGCTACCATCACTGTTAGTTTGACCTACATAGATCTGTGGGACCTACTTGATTCTCGTGGGCTTTCTGTGAACATTCCTAAACCTATTATTTTAAACCTGGGGCTTGACAAAGTAAACCAAAATGTTAGTTAAGGATGACACAACCCTTACCATGGAAGGGATGTATTTTAAGCAGACAACTACATAGAATAAATGACAAACATGGAAATGCATTGTTAAATGTCAGTCTCAACTAAAATATCAACAAATTTCTGGACATGGGGGCCAAAGAGATATCTAATCTCGACTTGATCTGTCCTCTTCACCCCATCCTTCCTCCTCCTATACTATATTGTCTCCATCTGTTCCCAGTCCCTGCACCCAGTGATCCATTTGGTGCTGGAGTGGGCTGAGGCTGGGTCAGAGTTGATTCATTAATTGAAAAGCATTCTCAGTCATTGTCTACAGTTGCTCTAAATCCAGTTACTTTATCAACTATATTCCCACTGCTGCTCTGACTTTTTGGGTCCTCTTCACCTGTGTTCACAGACACAGAATGTTGAATCACAGGATGTTGATTCAATTGTCCATGAAATGCAGAAGCACCCCTTATACTTTGCCTTAGGCATACAGCAGCTCCTTTCTGCCACACTGGCCTTAGAATCATTCAGTGTTACCTAGCTCACGGTGCCGGCATTACTGCTGGGCCATTTGGATTCTTGATCCTGAGTCTAGCCCATCTCCCTGGCTCTGAGCCTACATGCCCATCGGGGCCTGCTGTTGAAACTACCTTCTGACTGGGCCTCCTGTGAAAGGTCACAGCACACTGGTTTCTCCCAATCCCAGCCCCCACGGGTTAAGTCATAAGCACTAGGCATCAGGACGTGAAAATGAAAAAAAAAAGAAAATGGGTCAGAACTTCAAGGAACTTCTGAAAGCATTATTCTCATATATTTGAGGAATGCATCTCTTCATTAAAAGCAATGCTAGGTCTGTAGATTACATTTGGCCAAGTTTTTCCAGTTTAGTTACATATTAAGTATGAAATCGATGAAAACCATAGAAGAGGGAAAACTCAGCGATTACATGAGGCAACCAACTATATCAAATTTGTAAACTGAAAAACTAATTATTTGTTCAAATTATTGTTTTCTGAGTTTACTGGAAACTAAAATCTATAGAGCAACCAATCAGTCCTAAATAGCAGGTTTTGGGATTTCACCAGAGTCAAGATATCATGTTTATCATTTATGGGGTGATTGTTTTCCAGAGGAATAAATCAGCTTGGAATCAAATGTTTACACTTATTCTATGGATATGCCTTTGGTTAACTATCAGATGTCTCCATATTAAGGCATGAAATTAGATATTTTTAAAACCTTGTCTGTTTATACATAGACTTTCCTTTTTTTTCAAGGGACTGATATGAATAAGGGCACTAACCTTTGATCACAAATGAGTATCAACCCAGATCCTATTAGAAAAATCTGCCTTATGATTCTCTAAAGTCTCTCGCAGTATATGCTACATATAATACATGCAACCTGGATTCTTGGAATATAAACACAACTGAATTCAAACAACATCTACGTGAAACCAGATAACCCGATTTCATTTTTTAATGTCTTAACTGTGGTAAGAAGCACCCTATGGCTTTATCATAAATTAGGCAAGCTTTTGAGGGAAAGGTTTTAAAACGGCATGTCCTCATGTGTGGATTGACAACTGAGTAATTTTCCTGCTGGGCTTTAGAAAGAAGTGCCAGCTCAATGAGGTACTGTCGAAGTGACTGAAAACCACCCACTGCCAATTTCTCCTTCACTGTATGAAAGCCAGCCTTCTCCTGGATTATCACTGCTGGTAGGAGAGGTGGGGAAAATGCTTCCACACTTGCTTGATCATAGTTAACTGCTCAGGGAGGCTTCCCATACAGGGTCTTGAGAAATCCACAGGGGGGCCAAGATACAAGGTCATGGAAGAGGTCAAAGCAGCTTGTGACAAAATGGAACACAAGCACTTATTCCATAATGTCAGGAGAGGAGAGCCAGGTGGCAAGTTTATGCTTGAAATACCCTTTTAAAAACCTAGGTTTCAGTCATGAGAATAATGCTCTGACTTTTAAAAGCACAATGTGTTGTTAATTTTCTAAAAGCTGTGGTTCTCTGTTCGTTTCTTATATTAGAAAATTTGAGGCTATTTTTACAAAAGACAAATCCCATACCACAAGTACTTCCATTTTTTAATATAGCCATATAAAATGTCTCTGTGAATAACTATTGACATAAAAAGTTACAATCTGAATGAATGTAATAATTTGTAATTCTTGGTTTAATAATATAGTTCGGATAAATGTCTCACTTTTTTCATCATTATCACTGTAATAAATGTGTAATTGCCCATCAATTTAGGGTACATGATAACTAAAGGTATGAAATTTATGACAACATTCTTAACTGTCGATGCTATAAACTAAGTATGATAATTTTCCCCCAATTTTCACCATGGTGATTAAGAGTTAATGCATTTTTTTTCTTTTGTAGAATTATTTTCTTAAGGTAAAATTCTGGAATAGGGATTACTGAGGTAGAAAGCATGAACCCTGTCTGTAAGACTTCACATACCTTCTTGCAGATTGTGCACTGCTCAAGTCTAAGGGATGTTATCCACAAAGTCCTCCACAGAATTGTACATTGTGAATGGCACCCCTGCAGGTGTGCGATGCCTGAACTGGCCTGTGCATCCATATGTGGCAGCCCCATAATTTGCATCTTGAAATACCAGGCTACTGCTCGGCTGCCTTCCCAAGGATTAGCCCAAAAGACGCTCAAAACAAAAAAGAGAAGACAATTTCACTGTCCTATATATCTTCTTGGTTAAGGAGTTAATTAGGGAGAGAAGGACAGAATATTTAATAATAACAATAAAAGTAAAATTACTGTCTTCCAGGATAAAACTAATGGGAAGTAGACAGGATAGTACTCAAGGTAAATTTCCTGAAGAAAATTAACAAATTAGCAATTTAAGAATTCAATTAGAATTTTTAAAGAATAGAGGGATAAACATTTCAAGAAAATTAAAGGAAGTAAAGATAAAGAAAGAAATCTGTGTAAAAACAGTGGAAATTATAAAAAATATCATGGCAACATTTTTGAAAATCCTCATAAAATAGATAAATTCTTGGTAAATTTAATAAAGGAAAAATAGAGAAAAACAACAAATCAACTATTTTTAAAATAAGAAAGGGTAAGCAGCCTATATAAAAGGGACTAACTTCATTTGAATTTTAGGTAAATATGTGATATTAATTTTAAAAAAGGCAGTGTATCATATGTCCTATTAAAAAAACATGAAATGCCAAAATTAATGGACATTAATTCATTACTTTAAACCCATTGTTTTGACCTCTGTATTTAAATATCTATGTAGAAATAAGATTTAATAGACTGCAATGGTAATAATTTTAAAAAATAATGAACAAAGAAAAAAACCTAAACAGACTTATGACCACCCCCTCCAAACTGACAAAGATATTAGAGTTTACCAGTTAAGAAATACCAACATTTCACTTTTCAAATTTTTCAGATGTTCAATAAATAAATAATCCCTGTTACATAAACAAGTTGATGGTTAAAAATAAGACCAAATGGTAAAATTCTTTTTATAAGGTAAATTCCATTCTAATTCCTAAATTTGGAGAAAATAGCATACAAAAATTTAAATGAGTAACATCCAAAAATGGCTCATTTTACACTATTAATTGATAGAATTAGTAATCACGATTAAATAAACAGTATTTCAGTTATTTATGAAAAACAAAACTATACTTTAAAAAAAGGAACCTGGAAGAAAAGATTTCAAAATTAGGAGTGGTTTGCTCTGGATTTCAGTGAGTAATTTCTTTTTATTCTTTAAAGGTTTCTTAATTTCCCGAGTTGACTGGGGGAAAGGAGAGGACCTTTTGTAAGTATGTGTGTATGTATATATATGTATGTATGTACGTAGCATTTAATCTATCAGATAGTCTCATTGGAGGACAGTGAAAAAATTAAAAAAAAATGTATTACTTCTACGTACAGGTTTTCATAATATTACTTATCAATAGCTTGATAAGTGACTAAGGAGGTTGATTTCAATTACTGGAGGCTGTTTTGGTAAACCTATAACCAGCATTTGCAACTAGGAACTCCAGCTAGGGGAGAGCCACTGAAAAGCTATGAGGATTCTGTTTAAGTGATTTTGGGTTTGTTTATCAGGGGTTAAATGTGGGAAGAATGGGTGACACCCTTTGTGGTACTAAGGAATAGAAGGAAGGAATGAAAAAGGAAAGGTCACTGCCTCTTTGTATAAGCTCCATTTGATCAAAGTTGTATTGCTCAGTGATGGCAGATTTTTGTAGCTGTTCTTCTATACACATAAAATATCTTAACTCTTGATATTACTGAAGGATAATGTGGTTATCACCAGGCCAAAACCTAAAGCACCGAGCATTTTTATCCCCATTGAACCAATTGTCTCTGTAATTCAATTCTTGAAACACAAACATTTTATAAAATACAATAGTGGAAATAAAATTTGGTTATGCATCAAAAGAGAACCATACAGTGATCTTCATGCCCTGTAGCATTTCTAAACCCATTTGAGAACCTGGGTGATTTTCCTACTAGATGCATAAGTGCTCTTCATGGAGAGCACTTCCAAGAAGAAATGTGCTCTCTTCTGTCCTCCAACGCTGCCTTTTCATTTTCCCACTTTTGAAAAGGACATGTTTGCCAAGAATTATTTCTGCACTATAAAGAAAAACACCAGGATGAGAAGGTGGTAAGGGTCACTGCCCGATTCTCACTGGGTAGGGTGGCTGAGACAACAGACACTTTGGGGACAGCAGCTCCATCCAAAGGGGCTTGGCCACTTGGGGGGAGCTGACTACAGGAACATCCGCTCCCCCCCACTCCTAAGAGAGATGCAGTTTTTGATGGCTATGCAAATTTTCTAAGTTGTTAAATGTCAGCTCAAAAAATTTTTAAGTATACTTTTCATCAAATTAATCTTTTCTATGAGTGGGATGCAGCCTCCGCTGGTGGAATGAAAGGAGTTCTGCTCTGGAAGTTACAAAGACGGAATCCTGGCTCCACCGTTAACTACTGCATGGCCTGGGGCCCTGCTGGACCTGCTGTGGCTCTTAGTTTTAGCATCCGTGAAATCCATCAGTTGTTTTCAGGTTTAAATATAGCTTCTAGCAGAGGGTCTGATAGATACCACGTCTTCAATAAATGTTTAATGATTGCAAATAGTCCTAAGAAAATCCATTATTATAACATGATTTATCAATCATGTCAACTGACGCAGAAAAAGCATTGGACAAAATTTAGTGCCTATTCCAAACAAAGAATTTAATATATCAGAATAGAGAGGCTCTGCCATAATAGGATAGGGTTTCCATTTACACCTAAAGTGATATTAAACTCAACATGGAGCACGAGAATTATTCCCTTTGTCAACTGAGAAATAACAAACTAAGCTGCAAGGCAACAAAGGTATTTATGTGAGGTTCTTGGAATTGCAATTCAGGGAGCGCAGATTCAGGTAGCAGCCCTAACAGTGTTCTGTCTTGGCATTTCCAGGCAAGGGTTTTTAAAGTAAAGCAAGATCAGATAAGTTGTTTGTGCTTGGCGGATATTTGTCCTTCAGGTTAGAGAGCCAACTGAGACCTTTATCTTATGGTTTGCTTTGTGGTGTCCGGAATGTCCTTGGAGTTTGGGGGAACTACTGTTGCTTGAGGCTTTGCATACTTTGGCAGTTTGTGATATCTGGCTGATATTTGCCTAAGTGGAATCTCCAGAATGACCTCCTGACTCCATTTTAAATTTCTTAGCCATAGTAATTCTAATTTGTTTTCTTTCTTTTTATACCTTAAATACAGGACACCAACTATCTCCATTATTTTCAAAGACATTTTAATAGTTTTGATCAATGCATTGAAATATAAAAATCAAATTAGAAGCATAAATGTTGGAAAGGAAGGCAAATGTATAATTTGTGGGTAGCATGATTATATACATGAAAAACTTGAAAGAATATGCTAAGTTTATGAATAGTAAACTTATTGAATTGACCGCACAAAAGAAATGCTCAGAAATTGATAGTTATATAAATTTTCTTTATCTATATATATGCACTATATATAAGAAAATTGAGCTTGAAAAACATGACAAAATGGACTTCCATTTACAAAATATAATACCATATATTTAAAAGACACTTGATGAAAGATAACATGTGCATTTTAAATGATACTTCCAAAAGTGAAAGCTCATGTTTTCTAGATAAGCAGATGATATTAATTCATGAATTTAAATAAATTCCAAACTAACTTTTATTTTTAAGCTAATGGGACAAGAAGCTCAAAAGATAGTCTGAAAGGAAGACCAAATGGTGATGAGAAGCTGGTAAGAGGGGAAGGGACAAGTGTTTAGCCAGTTAGATATTAGCATGTAAGTAAACAAAAAATGGCCCTCATGTCAAAATTAAAATATAAGTACTTATAATGTTCAAATCAAGAAGGTGAAAAAAAGAATGTTAATAATAATGAGAGTGAATTTAGGCTTACACTTTGCACTATATATCAAGATAGACTCTGGATATATTAAAGAGCCCAACAGAATTTAAATTTTAGTTTTAAAAACATGCTGAAAATATAATAAAATATCAGTCAATATTCAAGGAAAAGAGCAACATAAATTTTAAAAATGACTAAAGACTGACCAAAATATAAAATATAAATTGATGTGATAATGAAAAATAAAATTTAAATGCAAAAGTAGACAATATGAAAACATTAGTATATTTTATTAATATGCATTAAATTTGATAAAACAAAACAAGGGATTAATATTTTGCAACACATTAAGAGCCTATTAGATTTTAAAAAGGAAGCATGAAGTTTCCATAGATAAATGGTCTCTGAAAAAGCATAAAAGCAAGTGATGTTTGAGAAGTGTTTTCACTGAACCAAGCACTTACTTATATTAACTCATGTAACCCTCACCACAACTCTATGAGAGAAGAAATATTAATATTTCCATTTTACAGATATTATCCAACCTGATTCCATAGAGAAAGAAGGACAGGATTAGAGCTTGCAGCCTGCCTCTGAAATTTATGCTTTAACCACTAATCTGTTTTTTTATTCTGTTAAACATTCAAAAATTTAAATTTAACACAAATGGTCAAAAATGTTCTTAAAACTTAAACTCATTGACTAATATTCACTGAGCATCTACTATATACAAAGCATATAGTGCTGGTTGCCTGGAATTTGAGATGCATCAGTGTAGCAGTTTGATAAAATTGATGAATTCCAAAAAGAAATATTGGATTATGCTTGTAATCTGATTGAGCTATGATTGGGGCATTGCATGCCTGCCCCTTGGTGGGTGGGGATTCACAGATAAAAGGCATGGCGAAAAACAGAGTTGAGGATTTTCTGATGTTAGAGTTTGATGCTAAAGACTTAAACTGGAGCTCTGGGAAGTCACCACTCAGAGGAAAGAGAAATCAGCATCAGGAAGGAAGGAGCCTTGGAACCAGAGAAAAGCAAGCCCCAGGAACTTAGGGACCAAGAAAGCCTGAACCCTGGCTGACGTCAGCAGCCACCTTGCTCCAAAAAGACTCTGCTGAGGGAAGTAACTTAACGCTTTATGGCCTGCATCTGTAAGCCCCTACCCCAAATAAATACTCTTTATAAAAACCAACCAATATCCGATATTTTGCATCAGCACCCCTTTGGCTAACTAGTACAGTCAAGGTACTCTCCAGACCTTCAGTAGGGGAAATGGGCAAATAAAAAGCACTAAAATGATAATGTTATCTAAGTTTCACTACACAAACTAAAGCAACTCTAAAGGTACAATTCTGATGGCTAAGCCAACATTTGAAATAATAATAATAGCCCAACTGTTAAAGAGTCAATGTAATTCTTTTAAAAAGCAACATGCAAGTATATAATCGGAACCTTAAAATATTTTCCCATTTGACCCAGTAAGCTCTCTTATTTTTGGAAATTCATCCTAAAGAAATAAAAGGAAACAAGAGCATCATTCATTCATTAACTTTGCAAATATTTATTTGTGCCTTTTGTCTGCCAGATTCTGTGCTAGGATCCGAGGATAGAAGAACAAGAAACTCATTTCAGAGAAACATTCATTTCAGTAATCGTTTTAATAACAAAAACTGGAAACAACCTTAATGTTCAACAATGGAGAGTTATTTCATATCATGATACCATTGCCTTGAAGAAAAAGAAGAAAATTATATTTTGAAATTACATAAGGGTCACTTTCATGATAAAATGCTAACCGAAAAAAGGCTAAATTTTGTATACAGTTCTGCTGCTATAATAAAATAGGTATTTATAAAGGCAAAGACCAGAAAAGAATATGAAAATTTGTATCAAGGTTTGGGAATTATGGATGCTTTTTATTTTATAAAATTAGTATTACTGCTATACAGTTTTTTTTGATGAAAAATAGAAAAAGAAAAAAGAATTCATATAACCAGGGAATGATCCTAGAAGAGCTTAATAATTGATTACGAAAAGGTTTGCAAACATGAAGTTCTGTGTAACAACTCACAGAATAACAAACAGAACTAGCAAGATATGAAGGGAAGCATATTCTTGCCAAATACAGACAGTACCTGTCTTCCTAGGTCTTCTTAAAATAGAATAGAAACTGGAATAAAGTGTTGCAACTGAAATCTTGTGCCACATAACACTGTAATTACTCTGAAAGTATTGGCTACCTAAGTCTCACTAATAATACAGCATTTCCTAAGTGTTGTCAGTTTTATTCAGGATTCCCAGGGACATTAGAAAATATACCTAGAGGTCAACTATTCAGCAAATAAAATACATTTTAACGTTCTTATAAAAATGATAAAGCTTCAATGATTTTGGTCCCTTTGGCTCTTCCTACTCTGCCAATTATCTAGCCCAATTATGGGCTTTCAAATCACCTGGCCTGCCTCCTAGAAAGCAGAAACCTTTGTCTCTCTTGCATGACCCATATATCTCTCTCCTGCTTTTCCTGTACCTGATATCTTGATAGTCTTGAGTCTAATCTTCTGTTAACTAGAAAAAAGCAGTGGCAGAAACAAAGAAAAAATGTGCCCCAAAGCAAGGTCTAAATTGGACTTCCATGCATTGTACAGAAAGCACTCTTTGGAAGCAGGGGAATTAAGTCAAACTAAGCAAGGACCCAGTTCTTCAAACACAAGCTTTTCCCTGTACTTGGGTGATAGGGAATGAGTTCACCAAAGAAAAACAGAATGCTTCAGTAAGGTACAAGGAAGTTTCTGGGTTTTGGATGCTGTGCGGTGCTTTCACGAGATGTCAAAGTCAGCTGTGAGCTGGCAAAATTAAGCCATGACAACCAGTGTAAGACGCTAGCCATTGGCTGCATTCAATATTGCTCTGGATTGTTTTGGCAGTTAGACCTATGCCTGATTCGAGAACCCCTCTTCCCAAATGTATTTATATTAACACATCTGTCCTCCTGTCAGTTCAGAACTGCCATGATTTTTTCCTCTTTGACCCATTATTCCTTAGCCATAGACAGTACACTCCTGCCCCAGTTGAGGACTGAGGGGTCCTCTCCTAGTCCATCAGCAGCACTGCTTGGCTTTAGCACTGCTCTGACCATCACCTCCGGCAGTGTCCTTCACCACCGGAAATATCAAATATCAAATATCAATATATTGCTCTTTTGGTATCTGTCCTTCATTCTCTGGAGCTAAAATAGGCTATTGCCTTCCATAATACATTTGCCTTTCATGGTAGAATCTAAGTGCCCAGTGAAGTGGGCCTTCAAAGAGGCTTTCACTAGACTCTCATTGAAATGCTATACTTCCCACTGTAAGCTATACTTTATTCTCCAGTTAATCTACCCAAGACCTATACCAGAGAAGACTGGAGCTCGTTATTATGATTAGCCCATGAAGCGAATCAAAGGTGGCATGAATTTCCTAGGACCACACCAAGAAAGGCATAAGAACGCAATTTCTAACTGCTAGTCTGGCATTCATGCTGATTCAAGGAAATTTCAGTCTGCAAGATGTGTGAGCAAAGAACTCTCTAACATCATCTAAATGTTTCTTTCTTGGGCGCTCAAGAATGCAGTTATTCCGAGATGACCAGGTACTACCAAAGCGTCCTAAACGTGGTTAAGGTCAGTAAGTGGACATGACTTATTTTTGGATATGAGATCCTCCTGAAGCAAGGGGGCTGGGAATGCGGACAATGAAGTCAAGAAGGTGAATGAGGCATGGAGCAGAGTTTGCTGATTTCCATGGTGTAAATATTCTGACTGTGGCTGATTTCAAGTTACTTCCATGAATCTGCCACATCACCAAATTCCTGAAATTTTGACAATGAGCTTTCTCAAGTCAGTCTGAGCAGGCTCTAGCACAACATTGGTTCTGCTTGTCCCCCTTTCTGTGAATTACTACCTGAAGGCATGACTTTGATCATGACTTGCACTGTTTTTGTTTTTTTAAGAGGTACTGGGGATTGAACTCAGGACCTCATGCATGGGAAGCAGTTGCTCAACCAATGAGCTACTTCCACTCCCCTTCATTTGTTTTTTGCTTGCCCATAATGACATTTCCCCAGACCCAGGCCCACTGATAGGTAAAATGTAAGTAATTACTTCTTGGTTGTGGTATGGGTATACTAGCACCTCTCCTTCAACTCTTTCTGGAAGGGAAGAGTTCATGCACAGAAGTTGGAAAATATGGTAATATTTTGGCTTATGATTGTTTATGAAACTTCTCCATCAGGCTTGAACCAATAAAGCATCCTAAGATTCTTCCAGCCAAAGGGTTGCTATAAAATCCCCAAGACTGGGGAATGAACAATGGTCTAAAGCAGACTTAATGGTATTCTACTTGAACTTATTGTTACTCTTGCAATGGAAGAATTTTATCATTGATGTGGAGGCAGTGGCCACCAGAGGTTCTGATGGGAGCGAGAGGGAAAAATGTGTAATATGGGGGCATTTTTGGGCCATTGGAATTGTCTTGCTTGACATTGCAATGATGGATACAGGCCATTTATATGCCTTGTCATAACTAAGAAAATTGCACGGGACAGAGTGTAAACTCTAATGTAAACTATAATCCACACTTAGTGACAATGCTCCAATGTGTGTTCATCAATTGTAACAGGTGTACCACTCTAATGAGGGATGTTGTTAATGTGGGAAAATGTGGGAGAGAAAGGGAGTGGGGCATATGGGAATCCCCTACATTTTTTATGTGACATGTATGTAATCTAAAATTGCTTTAAAATAAAAAGAAAAGAATTGCTGTATTATTTTAGGATACAGCAATACCTCAAAACACCATGAGAACTACAGTGAGGGAGAAGAGGAAAGAGGGAAGCCCTAGTGATGGTAACAGTAAGAACAAAAACAACATACTATGTATTTTATAGCCCTTTACTTTATGAAGCACTTGCACACATGCTTACCATTCTGGATGTTGCATTTCAAGAGAACATGGATAAATGGGAGACCATCCAGAGGAGACCAGTATTAGGAAGGGAGTTTGGACAGTTTAAACATAAGCCGTGCACTATGCTGGAGGTTTTACATGTTAAATTGTGTTTAATTCTTTTGACTTTCCTCTTATGATGAGGATAATCATAATTGGGAATTATGATGAGTAACTTATCTTCTGTTGTGTTTGGTGGTGAGGCTGAGAATTAGACCCAAGCAGCTTGATTCCAGGAGCTGTGCTCTTAACCATTAGACAGTATTCAAATCACACCCCATGGAATGTTTTGTCTAGAGTAAGAACTAGGCAACAACATACTAAATATTTTCAATTTCTCCAAAGCCCCTTATATCGATGACTGTCCCTACAAGAAAGCACTAGGACGAGAGGATGGCAGATATAAGTAGTTTGACTTGGGTACAATAATAGGTTCATTTTTCTCTTAGCAGGAGTCCAAAGTAGAAGGGACAATCTAGGGAGACCATGTTTCTCTCATCATTGGAGGTACCCAGGCAAATTTTGGATTATAGGTTTGGGATATTTACTTAAAGACCATGGACTAAGAACTGTAGTTTGGACTAGATACCTGCCCTGTGCTATCCAATAGAGTAGTTACTACTTGCCTGAAGATATTTAAATGGCAATTAATTAAAATTTAAAAATTAAAGATTTAGTTCCTCAGTCACACAAGCCACATTTAAAGTGCTTAATAGTCGCATGTAACCAGTGGCTACCATGTTGGATGGCGCAGAGATATAGAACATATCCAACATGGCGGGAAGTTTCATTGGACAGTGCTATTCTAAACTATAAAATCTACCTTTTGGAATTTTATCTGCCCTTGAGAAAAGAAGGATAAGTAAATATCCTGCTTTCATAGATGAGGAAATTGAGCACAAGAGCTTTATCTTCTTCCCTGAGTGTTAGGATTTCATCATCCTTTGCTGTCAGTGCACCCCTTACTCCCCACCACCAAATGCCTCTTCCCCCTGCTGCAGGTGCTGGAGCTGTGGGGTGTGCCCTTAGTCTCTTTTGGTCACTTTCAATGCTTCCTTCTGTGGCTACAGAAGGACTTAGTTATCTATACGCCAAACAACATATCACCATCAGTTATTCCTGCCTCCTCTTTAATTTGCTCACAGAGCATTTCCTGAAGAGACCCTTGAAAGCAATTGGGCTGCAAACACATTGCGAGCAAGGAGAGGAGTTACAGTGGGTGGAAGGAAAACACTTGTGAGGTCAGGGAGATTTCACCACAAGTTACTGCTCAGGTGGCACTTTGGGGATAAAGAGCCTTTCCATTGGAAATCCATATGTAGACTGTCAAGTACAGTGCCACTTGTTGGCTTCTGAGTGCACAGCAAAGGAAGCCCAGCAAAAGAACTTGTGGTCAGCTCTGCATTGGCATTGGGACAAGTGGCTTGCAGGACCTCTTCAATTCGGCACAGTTGGAATCTCTTCATCCCAACAATCAAATAACTGCTTTATGAGGAAAGACATCTGTATTAGTCAGCAAAAGGGGTGCTGATGCAAAATACCAGAAACTGGCTGGTTTTTATAAAGGGTATTTATTTGGGGCAGGAGCTTACAGATACCAGGCCATAAAGCATAAATTACTTACCTCACCAAAGTCTATTTTCACATGTTGGAGCAAGATGGCTGCCGATATCTGCGAGGGTTCAGGCTTCCTGGGTTTCTCTGTGTTCAGTTCCTCTGTTTCCTCCACAAGGTCAGCTGTAGACTTTGAGGCTCTCTAGGCTTTGCCTCTCTCCACAAGGCCAGCTGTAGACTATCACGAAAATGGCTCGTCTCTTTCCTCGGGGTTCCAGCTTAAGACTTCAGCATCAAACTCCAACATCAAAACTCCAACATTAAGAACCCTCAGCTCTGTCTTTGCCATGGTTTTTATCTGTGAGGTCCCACCCACTAAAGGGTGGCCCCATCAGAGCCCCAGTCATAAGTCAGTCACACCCAGGTACAGACCAGATTACAAACATAATCCAAAATCTATTTTTGGAATTCATAACCATATCAAATTGCTACAGCATCCAAGACCTGGAGTATGATAGACTTACTAAGTAGCCAGGAGCCCTTTCTAACCCGTTACTGACTGTTAGACTCTCTAGTGGGGTCTCAGTTTTATTTATAGTGTCTTAGCAAGAAGTAACTCAGAAATAATCACTTTTGTGTTATACATGCTCTAATTCTGAAAATGTTCTTAAGAAGGAGCAATGATGGAGCGTCTCTGTGCCAGCACTAAGCTAAGCACTTCTTCCTATCTTGCCCCATTTAATTTGCATAATTATAATGCAAATTGGATATTATCATCATCCCAACTTGGTAGATAAGGAGGCTATAGCAATTAAAAGCAGGGGGTTTGGAATTAAAACCCAGGTCTTCAGATTCTAAATTCAGTGCTGCTGCTTAGCCGAAAGGTAGTATAACATTTTAATTTGAATAACTGATCCCTAGATTCCCAGGTCATCTCACTGGTACCACCAATATCTCACCAATTCCCTTCCTCTTTATGCTTCCAAATAATGTCTTCAGTAGAATTCTACTCAAGGTTTACCTATATAGAAGTGGGTTCTTCTTTTTTTCTTATGTTTGTATGTGACACTTCTCCCACCTGGAAATATGGTCACCCTACCCTCATAACTCTGTATGAATCCCTTACTTTCAAGATCATTTCAATAATTTCATCACCTTGAGAAAGCCATTGGAAAATATTCACACACTTTGAGTTACGGAGAGTATTTAATGGAGCCGTGTCTCCTTCAGAACTTATTTTTCATGTTGCTACTAGATTGTTTGGTTTCCATAGGCCAGGCTTTTTCCCCTATTTCTTCGTGTGCCAGTGTTGCCGTCAGGTTTTAAACTTTTTATTGTAGTAAAGTATATATAACTCAAAATTTCCTATTTTAACCACTTCCAAGTGTACAATTCAGTAGTAGTAATTACATTCCCAGTATTGTGCTACCATCACCAAGATCCATTACCCAAACGTTTTCATCCACTCAAAAAGAAACACTGGGACCAGTAAGCAATAACTCTCCATTCCGCTCCCTTCCTGACTTCTGATAACCTGGAATCTACTATCTGTCTCTTACAAATTTGTTTATTCTAGGTATTTCACATAAATGGAATAGTACAATATTTGTCTTTCTCTGTCCAGCTTATTTCACTCAACATGATGTCTTCAAGGTTCATGCACATTGTAGCATGTTTCAGAACTTCATACTTTTTTCCATAGCAGCCAAAAATGTAGAAGCAATATGAGTGTCCATCAACAGATGAACAGATAAAATGTGGAATATTATTCAACTGTAAAATGGACCAGGTCTTTTAATGTGTGCATTTTATGTACCTTTGATTATGAATCTCTTTCTAGGAAGAAAGTTATCTCCCTTTGTTGGTGTATCTTTCCTCCACAGTCCCCACATTTTTTTCACCAAGAGAACTTCCAGGGTTCAAATTTAGAATCAGAGATCAAGTTGCCTAAACTGGTTGGTCATTTGAAAATTTCATCTCTAAGATTGTAATCCCTGCTTTTTGTAACCACCTGTCTTTTAAGTACCCTCACACAATTATAAATTCAGATTATACTTTTTATTACATTATCTTTCCTCAATAACATAATGACTCTTGACCATTAAGCAATGCATAAGTCAACCACCTGAATGTATACATTATATCAACAGGACTGGATTTCTGTCAACTGAATTATTATAAGGGGCATAGAGTACCTGGGGGAGCACAAAAAATAAATCATCATTACAAGCTATTATAATAGGTTATTCAAGTGATGAATAATATTACTTTGACCTCACATCACATTAATCTTTCAAGCAGATGACATACTTCCTAGTATTTATTAAATACTAAAATTCACTAAGCCCTGGTATATGGCAACCATGAAGCCTTCACAGAGTGACTCCATTTGGGATGGGCACCATTGCTAGTAACATCTTAAGAATCCTTTCTTAAGGGCAAGGAGGAACTCATTCTGAGGAAGTGAATCTTTTTAAGAAATTGAAGGTCATCCTTTTAAGTCATGAGATTTTAAAAATCCACTTCTAAAATATCTGACATATTATTTTGCCTGAGAAAATAGGGTGGCATGTAAGACACAATTTATCCTTGTTTTCATGATCTAGGGTAATTGTTAAGATCATCAAATAATGCCCACACAGGCAAGATATGTGTAGTTATAAAAAGCATGGGTTGGGAGTCAAACAGACTGGGATTGAAATTCCTCCTTTAACATTTAGGATCCTTTAGGGTGCAAGTAATTAAAAACCCCAGCTCAAATGTCTCACACAGTAAAGACATTACTATTTTACAGTCAAGAATTTAGGAGGTTGGGTGGTTTCAGGATGAGATAATTTTTCACTTCAGAAAGTTCTCATAGACCCAGACTCTTTTTGCCTGTTTCTTTGCCTTTCTTAGTATTCTGGATTTGTCCTTTGGCTACAGCTGGACATTGCAGCAGTTGCAGGTTTCATATTCAGTAAGAGTCGCCATTCAGTAAAAGAGACTATTTCTTCTTTGGATCTCTTTTTTGAAAGGGACAAAACTTCTCCCAGAAGTTTCAGAAAAGTCTTCTCTTCATGCTTCAAACATTTAGAGTTTGGTCACATCCATATAATTTAACCAACCACTGGTAGGGTGTCAGGGTTGCTGGGTTGGTTTAGATCAGCCTTAGCTCATGGCACTATGGAGGAGGGTGAGCAAAATTGAGTGTGTGCCAAGAAAAAGGAAGGCAAGCTGGGGGGATGATGGGGAAGCAAGGGAACAGAACTCACTAGCTGTGAGACCTTTAGAAATTACTTGACATCTTTACATTTTAATTTCTAAATCTGATAAATGGAAATATTACCTGTATACCATAAAAATGTGAAAACTGGATAACGTGACCTATACAAAGCCCTTTCCCTAATACCTGGCACATAGAAGGCATTCGATAAACATTAGCTGCTTTGTTTTGTGTGTTTTACTGTAGTCTCACCCTGGATTGTGGTGCTTCCTTGTTACTGCTTCTTCTGCCTCCTCCCTTGTGATCTGTGCCATCCTCATTGTTGGCTTTTGGTACTCCTGGTGAATTTCCTTCTTGCTTCTCATCACTATTCCCAATCTTTTAGTTTGGGTTTTCTGTCACTCATTTCCCTCTTGTCTTATCTCTTTCTTTTTTGTCTCTTTGTTCTTTGTCCAACTGTATATCTACCATCTCTTTCTTGCCTCTTGGCATTGTAATTTGTGTGTGTGTGTTTAAAGCAATATTCATGGCTCATAAGGGAGGGAATTTCTTCTAGTTAGCAAACATTTCCAGACCCTGGGGTACCCCACATTTATTTAAACATAACCAGAAAATTTTCTTTCTAAATGCCTGTATAACTATGTTTTTAATGTGACATTTAAAATCAGAATCGTTTGCCTGAGGAAAGAAGAGATAAGCAGAAAGAAGTTTTAACAAACATATCATGTTCCAGTTATCATGGTAAGGTCCAGGTTGAGTCAAAGGTGAAGCATTGAAAAAGCAAAAGAAATGTTGAGGAATGGTGAATTTGTACAAAGAAATAGTAAGGAACAAGATAGAAAATGCAGTGTGAGGATACGTTTGGAGAATTTTGAGCACTATGCTAAAAAGTTGGAACTTTGATATGGGGGGAATATTAAATACTTTCATTAAAGATGAAACATGAAGAAAAGAATGATTATAGAACATTAATCTGGAGTGGTACAAAAAAACAATTGAAAAGAATACAGTTTTAACAATCAAGTCAATTTGGTGGCTATCAGTCAGGCTAAGCCAGGTTATGCTGAAGAGACAAATACCACCAAAACTCTTGTAACATCAAAGGTTTGTGTCTCACTTATACTAACTGTGCATTGCCTGGAAGGTGGGAGCGCTGCTATTTATAGTCAATAGGCCTGAGGAGGTGCCACTATGCTAAACTTTGTCAATTACCATGACAAAGGGAAAAAAAGCTCTGGAATTTCTCATACCAGCAATTAAATGCTTTGACGCTGAAATGACTCACACAGCAGTTAGTACATTGGGGCCAGCTCACATCAGCCTGTGGGAGTCAGTTGTCCATAGCTCTTCCGAACTCCACATTCCTCAATGTCATGTTAGAAGTATTGGAAACCGTGATGGGATTACTTGGACCACAGAAATTAGCAAATGCTACAAATCAGGACTTTCCCCTGGTTTAGTTTGCTAAAAGCTGCTGGGAGCAATGTACCAGAAATGTGTTGGCTTTCATAATGTGGATTTATTAGGTTAAAAGCTTATACTTCTGAGGCTAGAAACTTTCCAAATCAAGGTATCATCAGAGATGCTGTCTCATCGAAGTTTGGCTACTGGCAGCCCTGGACTCCTTCCTACATGGCAAGTAGCTCTGCCTAGGTCTCTGCCTTCTCCTCCAGACTTACTTTCTCCCTGAGCTCAGCTGTGGACGATCAGACATATGGCTCATCTCTCCCCTCTCCTCCAGGCCTCCTCTATTCAAGCCTCTCAGGGGCCTCTTCCTGGGCCTCTGTGCTCCACTGATTCCAATTTCTGGCCTCTGGAACCTCTCTCTCAGCCTCTCAGGGTTTCTGTTTCTACTCCCTTTTATCTGTGTGTCTCTACGCTTTCAGTCTTCCATTTTATAAGGACTCTAGCAAGAGGACCAAGACCCACCCTATGTTACACCTTACCAAAGCAATCCAATCAAAAGAACCCCAGCTGAATTTAATCCAATCAAAGGGTTCTACACCCACAGCAAGGGCTTAGCTTTAAGAACATACTCTTTTCTGGGATCCACAAAAGACCTCAAACTGTCATACCCCTCCCCCAAAGAATCACTTGTTACACATTCACCAGCACCCTCTGGACTCACTTCATGTTCATTCACCATTCAGTGCCCATGAGTCACATGGCTCATCCCAACTACAAAGGTGCCACAAAGTCCAATTCCACCATTTCTTTGTAGGCAGAGACTCAGAAATATTTGACAAACAACACCAACAACCACCACAAGGATATTGCAAAGGTCTAAATGTTCATTCATTTACATGTACATTCAACAAATACATATGAAGACTTTAAGTTGGTAACAATAAAAATGGAAGGAGATGAGTTTTCAGCACTGTTGATATGACAGTTACCAATTTATTGCCTCTCAGCTTCTAATCTACCTTCATTTCCCTCTTTGTGATAATGGAGATCCATATCTTGTAAACATTTCTCATTTGCTCATAGAGGTTTCAGGACAAATACTACAGAAGAAAAGGGCTTCTTCCTGTTTCTTGTGTGCTTTCTCTTCTTCCTATCCACTGTGCTCAGCTGGCAGGCCAGATACCAGTGGAATTCAGGCCCAGAAAGTCTCAAAGGCAGCTTCAAGGGCAACTTTCCAGCAAGTGCCCTGGATGACTCAGCCAGTTTCCCAGCATGTTCAGCAGCATCCCCTGCAGGTAACGTCCTGGCAACTTTCGGTGAGTCTCACTAATGCCCCAGCCAGTTTCCCAGTGAGTCTAACAGCATCCCCCAAGGTCAGCCTCCTGGTTAGTTTTGGAAGCCCACCAGGGAATGGTTTCCTTCCTGCCAGCCACAGCCTGCAGGCACCCCAGTCGATGGGTCTCCCTGCCAACCTTAGCTCACAGGCTGTGGACCAACCCTGGCCAAGGCAACCCAGTGAACCTCACCATTTAGTGGGAGGCAACCACATCTTCTCCAACAGGGTCTGAATCTTGGCCTTGGGGAGGAGGACTCTCTTTGCAGTTTGGGTGCTTATCCCCTCTTAGTAGCCAACTCTCCATACATAGTTAACAATTCTTTATTTTAAACCTTCTCTGCTCAAATCACTGTGTGTTTTTTGTGTCCTGATTGACCCTGGATGATAAAGATGATAACTCTAGATATAATGAATTTTGCACTTTCAAAAAATAATTCCTAGGTAAATTCATAGGGACAGAAGCTAGAGCAGAAGTAAGCAGGGACTGAGGGGACATGTGGCATGTTGCTTAATGGCTACAGTTTCTATTTGGGGTGATGAAAAAGCTTTGCAAATAGATAGAGGTGATGGTTGCACAACATTGTGAATATAATTAACACCATTGAACTGTACACTTAAAATGTTTAAAATGGAAAATTTTGTTATTTTATATATATATATTTCCCCTCTGAAATGGCTCCTTCTTCTGTTTGTTCAATGGTCTTGCTCATTGTCTCCTTGTTGTTTTTTGCTTGTTGTCTGTTGTTTCTTCTTTAGGAAGTACTGGGAACTGAACCCAGGACCTCCCATGTGGTAGGTGGGCATCCAACTGCTTGAGCCATATTAACTCCCTGCTCGTTTGTTTTTGCTCCCTGTCTGTTCATTGTTCACTTGTTGTCTGCTTTTTGTCTTTTGTTTTTTTCTGATCACTATCTGCTGTTGTCTGCTCAATGTTTGTCTTCTTTAGGAGGCACTGGGAACCAAACTTTGGATCTCCTATGTAGGAGGCAGTTGCCCAACTGCCTGAGCCACATCTGCTCTCTGGTTATATATATTTAACTGTAATAAAGATTTTTTAAAAATTAAATTGAGGGAGCAGATGTGGCTCAAGCAGTTGAATGCCCACCTCCCACATGGAGGGTCCTGAATTCGGTTCCCAGTGCCTACTAAAAAAAACACAAAAACAAACAAGCAAAACAAACAAACAAAAACCAACTCAGGCAAGCCAATGTGACTCAGTGATTGAGTGCCAACTTCCCACATACTTCCCACATGAAAGGTCCTGTGTTCCATCCCCAGTACCTCAAAAAAAATTTTTTTTAATTGGAATTTAATAAGATAACTTAGTCTGCAGCATGGAGAACAGCCTTTAGCTGGCCAAGGAAAGAGAGAGGGGCTAGTTCAGTGAGGGATGATGATGGCTCAGATAGTAGCAGTATCAATCAAGAGACATCGAAATGCTATTGATGTATTTAGGAAGCAACAGCAGTATAGGTCTGAGTAATAAATTTGAGTGTGTTTTAGTTTCCTTGCATATACCATGAAATGGGTTGGGTTAAATAATGGAAGTTATTAGTTTTGAGAAAATGTCCAGATCAAGGCATCAAGGCAATGCTTTCTCCCCAAAAGATTGTGGTGTTCTGGGGCTGGCTGTGGGCAATCCTTGGACCTTAGGTCCTCTGTCATTTTTTGCTTCTTACAGCTTTCTCTCTGTCTGAATTTCATTCCACGTATAAAGAACTCCAGTAGTAGGATTAAGACCCATCCCAGTTGAGGTGGGCCACACCTTAATAGAAGTAACCACATCAAAAGTTTCCATGTACAATAGGTGCACCTCCAAAGTAATGGAGGAAATTTAAGAACATGTTTTTTGGGGGTACTTCCAGCTTCAAACTGCCACAGAGTAGATGGAGGAAAGTGATGAATAGTGGTGTTATCCACCAAATTAGAGGACACTGAGAAAAGATCAGATTTAGGAAACCAGATTAGGAGTGGCTGGGACTTGTTGAATTGGAGACCTTCGAGCTACCTAAAGGGAGATGTCAGGTCAGCTGCTGGATTGATGAGTCTTAGCTCAGTGGAGCATTGTAAGCTGGAGAAATAAATGTGTGTCTTATGAGTATAATACTATAAATTGCACAGATAATTTGCTTTCCAGTATGCTTTCCTCATACTATACAGCCCAATTTGTCTTTGAAGAACCACTATTTTATTAAGTGACTGTTTCTTGTAATACATGAGACAATAAATATTACATTCCACAGGAGTTGCTAGACCATATGCAGAATACATGAAGGAGGTGATCAAACATCAGTTACACAACTTACTCCCTCACCTACTTCAAAGGCATGAAAGAGTTTAAGGGTAAAGATATTATCTCACCCAATCCAGGGGAGAGTGAATCTAGAAAGAAATTTTACAAAAGATATTTTAAGATAGCTGTTAGACTCCTGGCAATCCCAACTCTCCCAAAAGGGAGGGTGGAGTGGTCCCTCAGCCTCAAACAGTGGGGCTCCTGAGGGCTCTAGAGACATCTAGACAGGCTCAGGAATTTGGGCAGACAGGCTCAGGAACTGGGCATGCTGTCAGCAGATCTGATATTGGAATTTATGCTCCTCAGTTTAACAGGGTTAGACACATTTATAGTTTCCCTACACATGGCTCTTCTGCCCCTTTTAATTTAACTTATAATTAGCATTATACTTGTTAAATATATGTCTGCCCCAGGGACTTAAATCTTCAGTCTGTTCATGTGCCAGTTGAGCTCTGAATCTCAGCAGACCCGCAACACTTACCGTCCACTTCACTGGACTCACTCAGGACAACTGACAAGGAGAGGATGATGGGCAACGCCCATCCCAGGGAACACGTACAATTTTTTGCACTGAGAAGCTCTGGAAGTACAGGTTGATCCCACAGGAATCATTTCCCTTTTCTTCCACACTGCTCTCACAGGCTACCTCTACCAGTCTCACATCCTTCAGATTTCTAAGGCATGAGTAGATCCCAGGCCACCCTTTAACTCCCTCACCAAATTGAGAGGACATGTATGAAACTCTCTCTTTTGGCTTATAATGAAGCCGAGGCACTCTATTCCATGGTTGGTGGCAAGGCTTCAATACATGTTCATCAATTTTAACAAATGTACCACATTAATGAAAGATGTTGTTAATGGGAAAGTGTGGGAGGGGCAGGGGTGGGGCATATGGGAATCCCCTATATTTTTTATGTAACATTTATGTAATCTAAAGCTTCTTTAAAAATAAAGTGTGTGTGTGTATATGTACATATATATTTTAAAAGGAGTAGGTGTTCCTGCATAGCCTAGAGGTGGGATCCCACAAGACAGACCTGGAATGGAGTCATCTTAGG